>NW_024962282.1:2302274-2459774 GCF_019238085.1 Lagopus leucura
AAAAAAAAAAAAAAAAAAAAAAAAAAAGGATACTAAAAAGTTTTTTGTTCTTTTTAAATCCCCAAAACAGAACTGTTGGATAAACAGAATTAAGTGCTGTAGATCTTAATGTACCATGAACATTTAGATAACCCTAACAGGACCAGCAGTTCAGAAAGGTCTCATTCATTTACTGATTTTTAATTAGGAAATTAGTGTGCTAGACAGGATTAGAACAGAAAATAAAGCATTTGGTTCTGTAATTATTTGTGCAACTACAAATTCAATTTCTGCTTTCAGCCATCTGCCCTGCAGGCATTACTTTTGCTATCATTTGAAACATTGCCACTCTGCATCTTCTTGTGTTTTGTGACTGATTCAGTGCTGGTAATTCTAATAAAAAAACATATCCATACTCCTGTCCCTTTTTCTCTTTTGCATGTTTATATGGCCCAGGAAAGAAGGGGCTTATTTTATCACAGTGATAGTAGCTGAAGGTTGCATTCTAGATCAGATGATTGAGCAGCCACTTTGGGGTCAGAAAACCTTTATTATTCTTAGCTAGAGGAAACCTTACAGAGTTTCAGGATGGTGTTGTTTTTGTTTTTAATAAGTCTTTGGTTAGGATGTGTGTCTGTTATAATACTGTTCTGTAGCACATATCTAGTTCTATTCCAAGTATTTAATGTGCAGTAAGAGATGTCTGGACAGTTCAACATACGGCATACATGGGAGAACAGATCTCATTTTATGTGGGCTTGCAGGTGTTGGGGTTTTATAGTTTGCTGGCTTGCCGGTGGGGAACTCGTGGAATGTCAGTGGTTTGAAGAACCTGTATGCCATTCCCTCTGCAGCATGACTTGTGTCTGCAGGTTCCTTGGCCACGTTGGTGGACACGTACAGGAGCATTTCTTGACAGTAACATTATCCAGAGTAGTTGGATTTTATTGAACTACTGTGATTTTATGGAAGCATGGAGATTACAGAGAAGTGTAATCAGCTGAACGTGACAGATGGTATCTTCTAAGTCAAGTGCTGTTTCTCTGCATGCTTTAACTTCATGTCTGCAGAGACTATGTAATGTTCAAAAGGCACATTACACCCATTCATGTACTTCTGAGTCAGCCTTATTCTATAAGATCCCATAACCTACTTCACTTGACACAGCAACATATTGGGTTTCTTCGCTGCAAGACTGCAGTATAGTTTAGTATTGTACATGGGCTACTATTACCCCATTATCCAAACTCTTAACTTTTTATAAGCTCAACTGTTTGTTTCAGGAGTTCTCCCTGACTATGTATGCATATCTTGCTTGTACGAAGGTCCCTGATTTCACATGGAGTTTTGGAGTGCTGCTGTTAGCAAGGTATTGTCATGAACAAGCAGTAGAGGAAAATGCATGGGTGACACTTTTAAACAGTATATGAAAGTTTAGTAGTCGTATGAATATTTGTTAATACAGGAACTTTTCTCATTACAGTTAAGTGCTGAACTGCAGAGATATGATAGATATGATTTCAGACCTCTGTGCTAATAAAACATTATTGTCTTGGAAAATCCTTCTCTGTAAGGCAGCGTCAGGAAGAAAGAAAACATTGCTTCCTTTGGCAAAAGCAACATCTGCTTTACAGTGTCAGACTTCTTCTAAAAAAAGAAGTAAATAAATTAATGACTACATACATCCTGCAGATTTTAATTAAAAACATCTCTTGTTTGTTCTTTTTGCTTGCAGTGGCTTACTGAAATGTGAGCAGTTTGCACATTCAGTGAAAGAAGTTGAGTCGCTCTCTGTTAAATGTATTTGGATTAAGGCTTTCCCTATTTTATTTAAATTGAAATCAAGCAATGTGAAGTTAAAGGAAAATATAGCAAGCAAATTGAGGAGCTTCATATAATGGTTTAAATGGTTTAAAAGCTTAATGGTAAGCTTTTGTCCTTAAAACTTCTGGAGTTTCTTTCCAAAAGATTTTTAAGGAAAACAGATTATGAAGAGCTTGGGATACTAAGATAAACTAAGTTCTTACATTTTTGTCTTTGTTATGATACGCAGTGCTTTAGGAAGCCTGTTTATTTTTGTGTAAATTGAATTTTATGTTGTAACTGTCTCAGTAAAATAGATTTTGGTTTAAAAAGTGTGTTAAAAAGTAATGCTTTGACAAGGTGATATTTCATTTATAGTTCCCTTTAGAAAACAGGATGGGGGATGTTTGAATCAAATGCCATGTACAAAATTTGAAAATATTGCTATCTGTTTTATGGATCTTGGACCACACTTTCAACTTGAATCTCTATAATATATAGCTGTAGTCTTGCAAACTTCTTAAGCCCAACATCCAGTAAGTTCTCAAGGGTAAGTTGCTTGAGTTTGAATATAGATGGATGAGTCTTCTCTGAATCGTTATCTACAAGGAAATATATACAAGCTATGATTTGTTAACTGAATTTGGAATAGAATGTATTGCTGCAAACCTGGAATACTGTTTTTAATATAATACACAGTGTAAAATCGCTCTTCCTTACAAATGTTGTTTAAGCCATGGCCAAGTTGCTAGGTGAATACATGATAATTGGTCAAATAGAAGGGAAAGTGCAGCTTGCTGGATCTTCAGGATGCTTCAGCACAAATTGCTCACATGTATGTATTCTCTTCAGTAATTTAATTTTCATGAGCTATAAAGTATATTTCCTTATTAAGACTGACTGAGTTTCATGCTGCTACTGGGATTTTCTAGCATCTCACCACGCATGTAGGCAGAATTGTTCTAACAGCCTCATTCTCTACGAGATTATTTCCTGTAGTGATCCTGCCATGTTACAGCTTTGGTTTTCCTACTGTTCTGGGACTTCAGTCTGTGTCCATGTCACTTATTTTGACTATGGAACAACAAAATCTTTGCTGCTTCTGAATTTATGTAAGATGGTCTGGGTCTCCTTGCACACAGCTTATGCTACAGAAGTACTGTTTCTCTTCCCTTCTTCCAAGGGAAAAAGCAATTGGTTTCTGCTCTTTTCAGGAAGGGTAAAGACTCTGCTGCTACTCCTAGACTTTCATCTATTCCAAAGAAATGAAAGGGCAAATCTGCTGTATTTCAGCTCTTGGAGTCTGAAATACCCACCAGAGTGCAAGGAGTACCAGATGCAGACACATTTGCATCTCAGGGTCTGCTGCAGTTCTTTTTAAGGCAGCAAAAGTGAGGGCTTGATGGCATTGCTCCAGAAACAAATCTTTTGTTTATTTAGTTATTTATTTTTTACCAAAGCCTAATGTTTCTTTATGGTAAATCTTGGAAGTCACCCAGTCTGAGGAGAGTTCTTCCATTGAAATTCAGGGTATGTGAATTACTGGCTGTTAATCAACAGTTCCAAGGTCTCATAGAAACTAACAGCAAAGAGTATGGTCTCAGACCAGAGCATTTTGCTATTATATCAGAAGAATATACAGGCTACATTGGATCCTTTTCTTCTCTAGGCTTGCATGAGCATCAAGAAAGGACAAAGTCACAGCTTTTCAGTGGTTGTGGCATTGGTAATTGTTAAAATATAACTGGTGGTAATTGGATTACTTTTAAGGCCCTGACTACACTGTGATGGACTCAGAAGAGTGGTGTGGCTGTCTGATGGCAGTAAAGCATTCTAATACAATTCCGTCCATCTGAAAGGTGAGAGAATTGATGAACTGTATTCTGCTGAACCTTGGTGTCTGTGAAGAAAGCTGGAGTTCAGTTTTAGTGTTGAGCATTGCAGCCTAGATACTGCAGCAAGGGCAAGTGCACATTTACAAAAGGATTGTGGGAAACGACCCAGAACTTGATAAAATACAAAGTCACAGAAAGAAAGACTTGGAAGCTGCAGAAGGCATTTGCAGGTGGGTATCAAGGCATGATGCTCTTGCTGTCAGCTTTGATTATACTTATTCACTTACCAATGTCTTGCAGTAAAAGGGCAATATGGAAGGGTGTTTTCATGTTATGGCATCCACAGCTTTTAGATGGAGATTTGTTTCTTGGTAGTCCTTCAGCATGTCTGATACAGTTGCTTTGTTTTCCTGGAATACTGAATCAATGCAAATCACACTCTTCCTCTGCCTGATGTTTGCTGTGGTGCTACTTAAACACCTGTGTTTAAGTTAAGCTGTGAGTAAGAAGACCTGTGGAGCTGTGCTTGTTTAGTTGGACCCCTGAGGTCAGCTTGTGGCTTCCCAGGGAGACCCAGGTGAGGCTTAAAGCAAGTCTGAGGAGATTTCCCTTCTCCCTTGTTCTACACAGTGTGGTACATCAGGATATGATATAGGAAAGCAGAGGAAGCTACAGACATCCTGAGTGCCCATACACCTTGTCTGTGATAGAGAATTTGGAATTAAAGCTGATCCAGCATAGTACCGAAACCATTATATGCACGTAAAGATGACTACTGAACTGATGCTTTATGGAATGTCTGAGAAGTGTATAAATATCTCATTTAACAAATCTGAGGGCGTCAGCACAGTCTGCTTTATAAAGCAGAATATGAAAGAAGAGATCAGAGTTTTCTCCTTAGCTCTGCAAATGACTGGTGAAGTGGAGCAATATTGGCTCTTGAACTCTCTATTACAGCTGCACATGCATTGCTGCCTCTGCAGTTCTTAGGATCTGTGCTATCATCATTACATGTTTTTGTCTTTTTCTCTAGCATTATCTTAAATGAGAAGGATTTGTTCAGTCCATTAAGCCCAAAAGTTTCTTCTTGGTATCTTTTACTCAACTGTTAGTTCGAAGGTATCTCACTGGGTATTAGTGCAGCCAATATGTATTGTGGTTGTACTAAAACACCTCTGGATAAGCAGATACTGTGTACCGTAGAGGAATATGTGCCTTCTTGTAACTTGTTTCTGTAATTTATCTAATTAAGAATGCTTGGTATAAAGCAGAAGAATTTCTTTTTTTTTTTTTTTTTTAATTATGAATAATGCATTGTGTCTACAAGAGACTGCATTATTTCCTTCCTCAGGTTATTGTACAGCATAGTTTCAGTTCTTGGAATGCCAGTCTTGGTAAGAATTAAGAATTGTGTAAATTTTAAAGGCTGATACTACCAGTAGTACTTAATTGCAGATCTTGATGAAGCTGGTGTTGGTAAGATGACCATCTGTATGTCTTTTTAAGCTCTACTGCTAGGTTGATTTTTCTCCTAAGGAGTATGTATTAATGCATGGGAAGTCCCCTTTATTTCCATTGTAATATAATTTGGCTTTACATATGTCAGAATGCAGGTTCATTTGTCCTGGAATCCTTTTTATCTCTTAATAGTTAAGAGTGATCATAGAAATGGAGCTAATCTCTTTATTATTTTTTTTTAAGTGCTGTAAGAGGAAATGGATTCTGCTTGTAAGAGGCTATTTCTGTAACAGAGTATTCCTTGTAGGTGATATATTACAATTTAAAAGACTTAATGATCTGCATTCAAAGTTTAACCATAATGTTCTTACAATGGAGACCTTTATTCTCTAGAAAAGAAGTATAGTCAGTCATTTGATAAAATACCTCATAAGAATAGTTTTCTGATTGCAATACCATTAGCTTTAACATCTAATTAATGAAAACAATTGAAAGTGCTGGAGCTAATCTCCCAGCTACTAACAATTAGCAGAAAGAAATACATCAGTGGCACCATGCTGTTTGTCTTGCCAGTCTCTAAGGATTGAACAGCATGTCAATAAGTGTGACTTCAGGTATTCGGAAATAAATTCTGGTGTTCAGTTTGCAAAGTCTGGATGGTTAATTTTTCTAAGATGATTTTAAATACTGCTGAGTTCCTAACGCTCATTACTTTGCATATGACTTACATGCAAATTTTCAGTCAAATCCCATTGCTGTTTACATTGATATTTTCATTAGAAGATGGTGGAGAAGAAAACAAGCTGTAGACCATAGAGTTTGCATTTCTTTGTGATCTGGTTGATATAAACTTTTTATTAAAATTTATGTGAACCAGAGTTTTCCAGTCTTTCACAGACTGCATTTAAACTCTCTTAAGCCGGCTTTTGCGAGTTGAGACAGGCAAACTTCCATGGAGCACAGTGGAAGTTTTACATAAGTAGCTTTTGTGGCACTTGGCTTCAGTGATTGCTGTTTGGTGTTTATTTTGAGTGATAAATCTGTTCTAATTATGTACTTGTCTTTACAGTGTTCTGGATGATGAGGGGAGCAACCTGCGTCAGCAGAAGCTTGACAGACAGGTAAGATTTGGAGGAGTATCTTATTGCCTTCTGAAGTCTAGATCTTGGAGCAGTGAAATCTGCAACACGCATGTCTGGTAATTGGTAAATATATCATGCAAGAAAATTGCATCTCTGATTAGGGAATGCAAATGAGAAGTCTGTGGAGGTCACAGCTTATGTAAAATTCTAACTTCTACTGAAATTTTTCTTATGAGATTAACATCTCTACTGCCCTGAACTCATTTTAAGTTTGCTTACAATGTGTTTATCACATTAGTGGACTGAAAAGGACAAGAAGTTTTTGCAAAGTTGTTGGCCAGCAGAGATTTACCACGGAGTTTTTACATCTTTTCCTTTTCGTTCCATGTATTTAACCTTGTGGCTACAAACCAGTGGCATTATGTTCTATGTTATCTGTTTTGCTACTGTTATCCTGCATGATTCATAGAAAATGATTCAGAATCTCTCTAATGAAATCTCAGGAAATTTTGCTGTTAAATTTTAATGGGGTTTGAGGTTTCCATTTCACCTTTTTTGTGTGTGTGATGCCTCTTCCATAAACCTTTGTGTTTATAATTAAACCTTGTAAGTTTAATTTTTATTGTTACATCCATTTCTTCTCCCATCTTTTTGTTTTTTGTTTTTGTTTGCATGTCTACTAGCATTTCATTTTCAAGTGAGAAAATGAGAAAACTTTCTGCTTATTGTTATGCTGACCATTCTGAAGTTATATTGGAACGTTACAGACAGCTTAAGGAGCTGTAAGGCTCCAGTCTCCATTCTTGTTCTTAATTTCTAGCATGTCCATATGGATATGCTTTTAAAAGCATATCCAAAAAAGATATCACTGTACATCAGCACAGGGGTGGTAAAGAAATGGATAATTAAAATAAACATTTCTGTTCTCTGAGACTGTGGAAGATGTGTCAAACAGAGAGGTATCAATGGAAACTGCACAAAGCAGCTGGGAGAAGAAATTTGCAAGACTGCCAGGATAATTCCTTGCATTCCATCAGTATTGCTTTGATTTTCTGCAGGTGTAGCTGAGAAATTCAAATGTTTAATTAAAGTTTGTCTTGTATAATTAGATTAAGCTTACGTCCAGCATTATCATTTGTTTCTAATTTGCAAATGATCTGCTTTTGATTTATGGAAATTTAAATTGGCATCTCTGTGTCTCATGCCCTTGCTTACCCTCCCATTGCTTCACAGCTTCTCTCACTGTTGTTTTTCCAAAGGTTATTTCCAAGTAAGCTCTGACAGCTGATAGAGTGCTCAGAAAGATCTATTTTAATTGTTTGCTGTTTTCAGCAGAAGGTGTTTTAGCAGTGGGTTGGTGGTTTTTTTTTTTCCCCGAAAGATTTCCTATTACCCAAAATAACCCAAGATCCTACTTGCCAATTCCCACCACTAGAAAACTTAGAAGACCTGAAGATGATCTATTGTTTTTCATCGAAGATTGCTATTGTTTGGAGTCCAGTAACCTGATTTTCTTTGTATTTTCCTCAGCGAGCATTGCTAGAGCAGAAGCAGAAAAAAAAGCGCCAGGAGCCGTTAATGGTTCAGTCCAATGTGGACAGTCGCACAAGAGCGCGTAGAACGAAACATTCGGAGGAACAAGCACCATTGGTTGAATCGTATCTTAACAGCAACAGCAGCACCATATACCATGGTATACGAATGTGGTCTATTGCATGCATGTTTACTGCAAGTTGTAGTATGATGCTGACAGTGCTAAGTTCATGCTGTGAGAAGAAAGGTGTTATTTTCTAGTGAATAATCGATAACCTTCACTTGTTTGGGAGTAAGAGCCACTGGGCCATGGAAGAATAGGGAACAGAGGAAGGGAACTAGCTACCAGTTCAGATCAGTTGGCAATATTAAAGTGTCATCAGCCTTTGCTTCCTCTGAAGTAAAGCTCATACTGTACTAGTCTATGGATCTTGTCAGTGTTAATGATAAATTTGAAACTTCTTAACTAATTTCAACTAAGTTTGTATATCACGACCTCAAAGATACCACATTTCTGCAAGTTTCATTAAAGTAGGCGAGTAGGTAGAGAAGAATATCCAAAAGTTGTAAACTGTGGTCTGCAGTTTCTTATTAAAAATTACAAATTCCAAAATGGACAGAGACACTTCAGGTGAAAAACTGTAAAGCCATTTCTGTACTGTTCAGAGAATTGTCATCAGCAATAAATCCTCAGGAAACCAGTCGTTATTTAGTTCTGTATTCGGGTGGCCCATGCTAGTTGCCCCTGATGATGCTTAGGTGTGTACTTTTCCCCAGGTTATCCTAGAGAAAAGCTTGGGTTGCACATGTTCAATGTTGTGTCTCTTATAGATCTCGTTCCAGGCTGATAGTACATCCAAGAGGTATAAAGAACAGTGATCTTCAGTCTCTCTTGCTCTGCATATGTTGAATTTGATTCAACTCCATAGCCAAAGGTTTTCTTCTGTTAGTGTTGATGAGTGTGTGGGACATGAGCTGAAATAGAAGGGTACTGGGAGAGCAATGGATGTTTTCAGATTGAGAATTCTATTAGGTGGCAGAGTAGTTAGGGTTCAATGTCTGAAAAACCGAAGCCTAAGATGTTTTAGTGAATCTACACCTGAACAAAAAAGGCCAAAGCAGTATCTTAGTTTTAGAACAAACAAAAGCATAACTGTCAGTCCTTTCAGATGTCTCTCAAGTGCACTGCGTGTGCTCTACTTTTTGTCTGTTGCGTAATGTCATTTTCAGCTAGTGGCCACACCTTTTAGCAGGGTTGTAGCAGACATTTGCTGGACTAACAGATCATACTGTGAGAAGTGTAGGTTTACAAATGATGGGCACTTTTTTAGTTTTAGGTTTTTTATGTTTTTTAAACACGGAGAACATATTTCTTCTCCTTGCTCATCAGGTGCCATTATACACTGAACTTTTTGTACTGTAGGTAGAATCAGTAGCTCAGAAAAAAGCTCAGAAAAACAGGCATTATAATCCTATAAAAGGTAGCATATTATCTATGTTAATTGAAGTAAATTTTGCAACAGTTTGCACCATAGTGGACTTTCTGACTTAAGTGAGATTAACTGTGCTCTTAAGGTAAAGAGTGACCCTTCCTGTTATGCTGTACTGTACCATTTACTGGAATATTTACTAATCTCTTCTCCTTAAATCTCCTGATTTTTCTCTCAAACCCTTTCAATATTTAACAAGGTCTCAGAGGAGCAAAAGATAATGTTTCTCATATTCATCCTAAGAGTTTGTTAGTCTTTGAGGGTCAGCTGTCTTTGTAATAAGCCATGCCGTTAGCAAAAGCCGACTTAGGAGAATTTAGTTACTTAGTACAGTGCCTTATTGCCTTATAAAATCATTTGTTGGGAACATTACTCTTGAAAATATTACAAGAAATCTGAAAGCATCCTTTTTTGTTGTGGTCTTCTTTGGGAACGTTCTTAGTGTTTGCACGACACATCATTAGGTTCTGATGACCGGTTTTAACTACAGTATTCAACTTCAGGGTTGGTGCTTTTTTTTTTTCCCCTTCAATGAATACATTTGTATGTGGGAGTGTCGGATGCATGAGACAGCTGGGCTGTTTCTAAAGAACTATTCTGCTCTTTTCCGTTCATTTGTTTCTGCTCTAGGCATGCAGATTTTTAGTTAAGAATGAGTCTTTGATGGGAGTTGAAGGTCTGCTGAATGAACTACATTGCTCGGATGAACACGTTTGTTAAGTCAATTCCTGTACAGCAAATGCTGCAAAAGGAACACTTTACACCTACCATCCTCCTCTGCTCTTCTTTCCTTGTATTAATTCTATGCAGCACAGAAGCAGTGGTTGATTTCGAAAAATAGTTGGATGCCTATTTGGAGGTATCTCTGTGGTACTTTGCTCAAAGTAGGTCAGAGATAACATCTCAGAATTGCTGAAATGTTAGGCTTTCTGCACTGAGAAATTCTCTTTCAAACACTGCTATAGCTCACTGTGTTGCAGTTATCTTTGCTGCAGTGGTTCACTGATGGGCAACTCTATTCTGGAATAAAAACTGATTTCATTCCAGAATAACTGTCAGAGAGTAGAGTGAAAAAAAGTCAAGATCATTTTTATTCTGGAAGAAAACATTGGCCTGGGAAGCTCTTTGTAGGTAGATAGCATGGAACTACATATTTTACTACTTAAGCTGATTTCTTTCTGTATAAGCACCCTTTGCCATTAGGTATGAATTTTCAGATAAATAACTTCCACGTTGAAGTATGTCCCTCTAAAACCTTCTGGTTACTGTCATACTGGCTTATTAACTAATAACAGCAAAATTATTTGAGTTATCTGCTAGGACTGAGATGAATTTGATTGAACAGGCCAACCTGAGATCAAATAAATCCAAAAGGTCCATGAGTGGAGTTAATCCAGTTAGTCTGAGCTGGGTTACGAGCCAGTTTGCTACAGTTCCCACTACTTGCCAGCCAGCATCTGTGGATCAAGTAGGACTAGAAATTGTTTTCATTATTTGGAAGAGGTTGCAGAGATATATTTTATGGGAACAGAATCTCTTGTTTTATAATCTTTGCCCCTAGGAATCATAGAATCATAAAATCACTCAGGTTGGAAAAGACCTTAAATATCATTGAGTCCAACCACAACCTAACCATACTACTCTAACAAACTTCTGCTAAATCATGTCCCTGAGCAAATTTAGGCATACTAGCAGGAGAAGTACTTTAATGGCAGTATTTCTAGATTAAGTCCAGGACAAAGCTGACTGTGTGGAGGGAGCAGGAATTATGCGTATAAAATGAGCATAGTAGTCTTTTCCTTGGCACTGAAATGAATGTATTGATATTATTTTGGGGTCACTCCTGTAGGTTAGATCCTAGATGATCTGCCTGCCATTTCAAGCAGTAAGTCTCCTTCCATTAATTTCCATGATGTTTCGCTCCAGTTTATTAGAAAGCCTGTTTTTCTTGTAGTACTAAATACAACTTCATTACTTCATCATTAAAAATAGCTGAATAGGAACATGTGTTGAAATTAAGCATAGATTGTATATAGAAGATGACAATCTTTTATTCAGTGGGATAAGCTTAATCCTTCATTACCTTCTCTTTCTTGTGACCTTGTTTATTTTCAGTTCAGTGTCCTTCAGAAAGCATATTGCTGCCTGCTTGTTTAAAGTTTTTATTAAGTGCAGCTTGCCATTCTGTAACGCCTTGCAGTCACATCTACTTGTTTGTTGTCATGGATCTCTACACCCCTTATTTTGAAGTGCTTGTTCAAAACTTGAACAAACATTTTAGCCTCATATGGCACTGCAAAATTCTGCTATGACTGCAGCTTTTCTCAGTCTGGATTGCAAATGTATATACAAATCAAGTAACATGCAGAGATACACTGCTTACTGCAACAATTTAATTACACTATTAAATCACATTTCATGCAAATGATGAAAACCCATTTTTACAGGGAAGAGTAATTTTATATCTATGGAAATGGTGAATTTCCACCAGGGAGAGATTTTTCTTTTCGCAGCAGTGAGGAAGGCAGAGATTTGAATGCATACCAGATATGCTTTCATTAATATTACCATATTTTGTTGCAGCTGGGGCTTTTTTTTTTTAAAGACTTGGAATTAAAATTGTTTTCCATTAGAAACTCTCTGAACAATTTTCATGTCAACGTTCAGTTTAGAGATTATGATTAACCATGTGCTAAAAAGCAAAGTTGCTTCCTTGTTTTCCATTTTTGACATTCGCCAGCGCATCTAGAAAAATGGTCCTGTATTGTGTTGAACAGCAGGTTTCAGGTAAAAGGCATAGGTTTGGACTGCTAAGTTTGACATGACATTCTGCCCTTCTGTCATAGAGGGTGAGAGACAGGTGATGAGTACCAAGCTGTCAACATATAAGAGAATGTCAATTAACCATTTAAAACAAAAGGCAAACAAACAAACAAAAAAACCGTATTTAAGCATTCATCAGAACTGTGTGTTGCATCCTTGTATTTCACTAACCTTGAAATGAGGTGTTAGTTTATTTATTTGAAGGCAGCCAGGAATGTTCTATGGACAAGACTATTAATATTGAGAGATCCGGCAGCACTCCAAGTATCATGTGGGCAAAACACCTAACTTCCAATAAGCATATATTCTGAAATCTCCCTTACAGCCGCAGTCTCTTTACCCTTCATCCTTTAAGGCATCTTCTTGATTTATTATCAGTCATTACCATTCTAGTACATTCCCAAAATAGATGAACCAACCCTGTAGCTGCAGAGAACAGCAGGTAGCAAGTCATTTAGAGGTGTCTTTGTGTTTCTTGGTACTAGAAGTTTTGAGGTTTCGAGGCAGCTGAGGGAAACTTCTTGAAAAGCGCCCTTCTCTTTCTACTTGAAATACATTTCCTTGTTGCAATTTGATGTTGGGAAGCAGCAGCAGCCAGCAGCTCCCAAAGGAACAAGGAGTCTGCTTGTGAAAGT
Organism: Lagopus leucura; assembly: GCF_019238085.1. NCBI lineage: Eukaryota > Metazoa > Chordata > Aves > Galliformes > Phasianidae > Lagopus > Lagopus leucura. The sequence continues at coordinate 2,314,913 of NW_024962282.1, forward strand.
GAGCCCAGCACCAGCAGTGCCCTCACAAATGGGAACCCATCCCACAGGCTCTGAATGCAGCAGGCAGAGCTGGCTGCTGCCAACAGCATCCTCTGCAGTCCCAGATGCAGCAAGGAAAGAACTGGGGTCCCTCAAGCACCAACAAGTCCTCATGTACCCTTGTTCTTTTTGTCAGCCCTTTCACATTGAGCTTCAATTAACAAATATTTTCACCTTTGTAAAATCATCCTGGTAATGCACCAGTATTAGGGGCAGAAGCTGCAGAGCCACAAGTGATTTTACAGGCAGCATAATTTTTTGGGAGCCTGGAATCTGTGTGTAAGTTGCTAGTTGCAGGGACAGTGCCTTTGATTATAAGCATTTTAATGTGAACATCAACTAATCGTGACTAAATATTACCTTACATGCCAGCATCTTTGCCCTAATCCAGCCCCTTGCACGTAACAACTTTTTTTCTTCCTTACATTCTTTTTTTGTAGGCTTTTTGTACAAAAAATATTTTGTTCTACAAAAAAGGTGGTTTTGCCTTTCTTCTGGATATTTTTATGGAACCTATTATCTGTTTTAGGATGATAAAAGTGCTAGGTCAGTTCATAATCTTAAGTTGACAAAAAAAAAAAAAAGAAGCCAAAATAACTATTCACTAAGATTAATACGTTACAGAGCAAAGCAGTGAGCTGTTTTTGTTGTGAAACACAAGAACAATTCAGTCAACACCAGGAAAAGCACAACTGATTTGCCCCAATTTGTTGAGATACACCCTTGACTGAACTGTAGTTTAGCTTTCATTGCATGGTAATCTTTCTGGATTTCACTTTTACCGTGAGAGAACAAATCGATACTGTGATAAATAGAGTGAATAGCTTTATAGAGTTGAGCTAGTGGTTTGCATCACATCATTTATCCATCTTTCTACATGAGGTGTTCTCTCCACTACTTTGAGAGTTTTTAATCTGTCCATTTCTTTGTGTGCCTATGTAGTTTTTTACTTTCTTCATTCTTCACACAATATACTGATCAAAAATATTTTTTCTCCTATCACATGGCATTGTTATGTGAGAAGGTTTGGTATGTTATGTTACAGTTTCCCTTTTTTCATTTAAGAACATGAGGGACTTCGAATTGAATTTCCTGTGTGAACTTACAGTCATGAAGGCCAGACAGAAATAACATGCCTTTCATTGTCGTTCACTTGAGTATCTGCAGATAACTGGTTTTCACTATTTTTTAAAAATTCCTTGTTGTCTGCATCACAGATTATTCAATAATGCAGAAGTTGCATCCTTCCCATTGGTTATGAGTTGTAGCCCTACCCAATGTAAGACATCCTGCTCACATTTGTGTCTTGTCTAAATGAAAATTCCAATACATGCAAATCTAATTGGAAAGGAAAAATCATCTTTAATTTTTTTAATTAAAATTTTAATAATTTAGAGCTGGAAATATGAGATATTGGACTGTATTTTTGTGCGTAGTCACCTTACTGAAGGTAAGACCTTACTGAAGAGAAGTGGGATTTTTGAAGTTAACTGGTCTTCTTTTTTAATTGAAGTGAATGCATTTTTGAGTGTCATTCGTTGAAACTTCATCCCTGTAGCTGCATGTAAGAGTCTTTATTTGTCCTGTGCTACAGGTATCATTGTTTATCATTTAACTTTTTAGCATCCAACTGAGCACATAATCATATCATTATAGCAGTTTCTATTATGCAAGGAGGCCAGAGAAAACATTATCAAGTGGATGAGCCTTAGTAAAAGTCTGCTGTTCTCTAGGTAATCAGTAGCTAAGAATAATGTGGTGGGGTTTTGTGATGAAGATGATATTTTAGGATTTGATTTGAATTTAGTTTAGAACTAGTGCTTTAAATGTAATATTGCAGGTCATTAAAAGTTCCCTTAGAATTACGAGATTCTGTGCAAACTCCTTTTACAAACCCATCTGTAATACTGGCACATTTATGGTTCAAGTTTTATTTTTCATCCTCTATCACATATGTTTGAAAGTTCTGTTTACCATATACAGCAGTGATGGAGTAAGTTCAAAATGGCTGTCGCTTGGAAATTTTGCATTATAGATGAAAGTAGTGGAGGTATTTTCTTCTCTGGCCTTTGAAGCACCCATCACTGGAAGTTATGGGACAAAATGAATTCAAAAAGCTTTGGGCTTTTTCTTGTTTAATCAAAGAACAGCTGAGCAGACAGTGAGGATAAGTCTTTAACTTTTCAATGTACAATATCAGAACATTTCATCCCTTGCTTATTAATCATTGCCTCGGGCCAAGTAGATGATACTTCATCTGAAAGAATGAATGTGGTCATATTTAAAAGGGAACTGATTGGTCATTGAATGTCGGTCATTTATAAAATAACGGAGTTCAATTAAAAGGAGGATTATCATCTTTAAAACAATGGAAAGAACATACCCTCATTTTTATAGATCGACTGAGTTACAAGTACAGGACAGATTGCTGGGCTGACCAATCCTGCCTATTTAAAGACCGTGCAGCAGGGACACTTTGGTTCCCTGCTTAGTCCAAGGCTGCCATGCCTGTGGAAATAGGATGCCATGCTGCTGTGTATGTGCCACTTTCCTTGACATGCTGTGCGCTCACTCTCCAGTTCTGTCTTCTTAATTTCTGTAGTGCTCTGTGATGCTCAGCAAGGAGACTGCAGTCTTGGGATTTGTTTGATAAAAGGAGTGAGGAACTGGGCAATGCCAAGCTGTTCATTTGAGCTATTAATCACTCACACCTCTGCCTATTTCACCTACATACTCTGTAAAACTTGGGCTCTTGATGAAAAGGGAGTGTGTGTTAGTGAGTGCTCCAGATGCTCCTTGTGCAGTGAACATAATGCTCTTCAGACTGGATTGCTGCTCTGAGGAGAGCAGCTCTGGGGTTGTAAGGTGCATTCACACAGGCTGACTCCATCTTACTCCTCTGGGAATCTCTTTGGTGTTTGCTTCTGTTGCTCTTTGTGTGCATGGAGGATTTGGTGAACAGAAAAGTTGCTTCAGAGACCAGAAACTTGGGGAGAATTTCGCTTTTCAAAGGGACAACTGGCTGTCCACGTGTCATCACTAGCCCTTCTGGGGCCTTAGGAAGTGTGCCAGATATGTTTTTACCTAGATTTATAGGTGGCCAGTTTGTTCCAGTTAGATTCCTTTGAGGTTTTTTTATTCGTTCGTTTATTTTGAAGAGAACAATTCAGTTTTGGGAGTAAGAAATGGTGGGAGGCCCTGAGAGCCGTGGAGATATTCCTGTGGGATAAATCAGTCCCCTCATAAAGCTGGGGGCTTAGCAATTAACAGCAACCAGCAACTGGTGCCAACATTTTTTAGTGCCCACCTATAGGTTATTTTGCTTGGGATGTGAAGTTTGATGATGTCTTTATGTATTTCACAAAGATGATTGTTTTTATACCTCTCTACCTTACCAAGATTGCTTGAATTCATGGCTTGGCCTGGCCAAAAGGAGGAGTTACTGCGTGTGTTGCTTTGCACGGTTGAAATATTGACCTCAAAGCGTGTCATGCTTGTAGAAAGTGATAAAGCCTCTTTTTACTTTGAAAGCATCTAGCAGTATGTGAATTATGCTGACATTCATAGTTCGTGCCACGCATAATATGCTGAGACTTCAAAAAATTAATTTGTATGGTACAAGCTGGGGGGAGTCTGTAATTTCTGCTTTGTCTATAGTTTCTCCATAAAGTGCCTGGCTGTCCTTCTCATCATACTGTGGTGCTGACAGTTGCACAAGATGTGTTTCTCTGAGAAGAAAACCAGTGGTTCCTTGTTTATGGTTTTAGGTTATAGTTTTAAACATAGACACTACAAAGTCTAAATGAAGCTCTTCTGCCTTTATGCTGCTGCTGTTTGTGATCGGTCTGGCAGACTTTAAGATGAGGAAATGGGCTTCCTACAATAGCTCAGCAGCACATTAATGTTATGATGTTATTTTTGGCCTGAAAGCTAGCAGCTAGCATGTTATTGGAAAGAGGGAAAAGGTTAAGAACTACATCCCCGTTAACTTAACGCTTCCAATTTTTTACTGTAACTTTGCAATTTCTCATTTATTTGAATCTCCTCTTTGCATGAATTATCTGAAATACCAAATTCTGCTATGCCTGCTCACATCTTTATGCCTTCTCAGAATTCTCAATACATTCTCTCTTCTCTCTCTCAATTTGTTTCTCTCTTGTTTCTCTCTCTTTTTCTTTTTCATGGGGTACCCTGAATCTCTCAAGCAGTACAGGAGGCCGAACAGGAAGATGTAAAGGTGGCAGTGGATGCCCAAGCTCCGAAATCAACTAAAAAAGCCAAGGCAGCATCTGCAAGCTGTCAGACTGGCAGTGCCAGAAAGGAGAAAAAAGGGAAACACAAAGGTTAGCTGCATGCTGCTGAATGTCAGATGTTGAACTGACTGCACCAATACCTTTCTTCTTCTTCTTTATTTTTGTTTCGTTTCTATCAGAATCAGTAGCTTTCTGCAAATTGTCTGAAAGTGATTTATTGCAGTTTTTATGAGATTGGAAAATGCGGATGACTTGGAGCTGCGTGTGTGAAGGAGGGCTGAATGTGTAAACCACGTCTGTTCCAAAGGAGCACGTTTGTTCAAATTCTAGATGAGTAAGAAAGTCCTGATGAAACAGATGAAACAGACACTTTCCTGCAGTGTTAAGGAAATGACAACCATCTCACGCCAGTTTGATTTTTCTTTGTCTGTCCACATGTAGTGTAATTTGGAGGAACAGCCTCCATTCTAAGACTCTCACTGAGGCTTGAACGCTGCACAAATTTGAGGTTCAGTGAGAATTTTGAAAACTAAATTTGACAGATCCAAGATAATATCTTCAAAGGGATTCTTCGTGTTGTTATTTCAGGGTTAATCTGTCCTAACTGCTAAAATTATGTGGGGTGTTTGTCTGAAAAAAAAAAAGTCTGCAATGATTTTGGGTAATATTGGTTAAACACAAAAATGCTATTGATAATGACAGAAGTGTAGGTAATATAATAAATATATATATAAGATTTTTTATGTGTGCACACGTGTGCAAAAGAGAGATTTTTGTATCATAATATGCAAGGTTTTTTGTTTGATGGCTGATAACTAACGAAATTGATAAATACCTTTCCAATTGTTTGCAGTTCTTGGATAAAACCATTGTAAAACTGTCGTGCCTAGGCTGGACTGTATTCCCATCTGATGTTTTGCTGCAGTCTTTCTATTATTTCCTAGGTAGAGTGTAGTGTCTGTTGTTGACAAGCCTACTTAACGATAATGATGACTAGCAAAGGTAATTATTGAGGTCAGTGTATAAAGGCTTATCCACAGGGATTTTTCAGACTTGAGCCTGCCTTCTCAAAATCCATTAAACCGCACTGCAGCCTAATTCTTGAGGTGTGAATCTTCAGCTTCTCTATATCTGTAGTCCCCCTGAGACTGGGTTAGTCAGGTTGCAAAGGCTGGCCCTGAGGTAAGGAGTTTATTCATTTATTTATTTGAAAGAAAGATGATGTTTGTCTCGTCAATACTTAAGCTTGAAATAATAAATAAAAGATGAGGGTAAAATTAACTCTGTGTAAGAACTTACAAATTAAGTGAACAGAAAGCTAATACTTCTGAATTTAACATAAAAAGTAATCCCACTCCAGCACAGTCATACAGATGCCAGGTTTTATTCTGAAGTGGGTTTTACTGGAGAATAAAATTTCTCTTACTAGTTTAAGAGAAAACTTTCCTGAGGCTGCAGTTGAGCACTGTGTGGAGTAATACTTAAATTATTCCTACTGCATAGCCTTGAGGCTCTGTTTCATCTCATAATGCCTGCTTGAGCTGTCTCTATACGTACAGAACTTAAAATATTGTTCTGGTCAGATTCAGTAGGCTTAATTTGGGAAATCTGCATTGTGTAACACCAGTGTATGTTTATGTATTTAAATTTGCATGTTTTCTAATCAGTTTTCTCCTGAGTTCTTGCTGGTTGTGTAGTTAGCAGAATCTTCAGAATCTCTGCCATTGCTATCAGCTGCTTGAAAGGAGTTCTGTGTTTGGTTTTGTGTAATATTTGAGGGATAGATGTGCAGCTTGTCCACTTGTTAACGTTTGAGCAATCCAGGTCTGTGCCATGCTGTAACTTCTACATGTCCTGTAAGTGAACAGGATGGTTGCTGAGGGCTGAATGCACAATACGTGGTAAGATAACATTTTAAATGTTTCTGTTAGTGTTTAGTTATAGTATTACTTTTCTGAGTGCAGCTGAGCTCTTTGTGCTTGAAGAAGAAAAAAAAAAGCCATTGGACTAGATCCTATGAATAATAAGCTAATTCAGACCAAGAATCATTGAATTATACATGAATAGCTCTTGCAGCTGTAATGTAATGATCCTACTCTGGTCTTAGATGTGTAATGCCTTTTTAAGTGGCTCAAAGAAGATGAAACTATGATCAGAACAATGTGCTAAAGATAAACATGAGGGAAGTAGTGGGTTTAATGAGGTTACACCGACACAGGGCAAGAGAAGGATGTGGCTAATGCTCACGTAGAGCTGGTGGTTGCTCCTGAGTGAGGGTTCACTGCATTTTGTGATTCTGTGATGGGTAGTGTAGCGTTTAGCAACTTCCTCTAAATTTGTGTTACTGCAGATATTTCTCTCTTAATGATGTATCCCAAATACACTGTGTCTGTTTTTGAAAAGAAACATCATTTTTATGGGGAAAAGCCTGTAAATGCAGTAAATTGATTGCATTTCGTAGCGGTGTTTATGAAAGGCTGGGTCTCCAAGTTTGCTGTTGGACATAATATTTGACGTAGGGAAAAATGAAGCAAATGAATACATAAAATGGTGGAAATAATGGATTGAACAGTGACTTGATTTTGAACTTTGTGATGCAAAGAAGTGTTGCATAAGGATATTAGTGAACCACAGAAAAATAGCCCAAACAAGTGAAAACAATTGCAACAAGTACCTATGAAAAACATGCACCCGGCATGGGATGCAAATACAAGATCAGAGCATCTTTAAATCCCAAATCCCTAGATTACTTGTTCAGAATTGAGATTGTATGGTTGTACATTGTGGTATGAAGTGGTTGGTTGTTGCTTTTTAATTTGTTTTCTTTTTTTTCAGCGTAGGTTTGTGAAGTAAAGTGGTTCTTTCTAGCTTTTTGAGGTAAATCATGCAGAAGCAAATCAAGAAGATAAAAAGAACCTTTATCAATATAAAAAAAAACAGACAAACATGCAAAGCCAGAACATAATTCAAAGTGAAGTCTGATATGGAAATTCATAAGTCCTTCCATGAGGGTTTGTTTCTTACTGAACCCACTGTAGACATACTATGTTAGCATGTTCTAGGAAACATTTTCCCTTCCTGCACGTATGAATGTCAGAAAGCAGATGAGAAGCTGTGACACACAGTACTTCTTCTGCCAGAACAACTGTTTCGTGTTTTGATTTTACTTACTTCTTCCATGTTTATTTCCTCTCTTTCATGCCGGTCTGTCTATTTTGATTTGTGTATCCTGTCCCATTTTTTATGTAACAAGAAACTACATTAGTGCTGGCCAACTCAGAAAGTAGCACCATGTGTTGGACAAGAAGCATTATTTCTCATCATTAGTACTTACTCTTACAGGAATAAAAGAGTTTATGTAGAGTGGATTTATCTTGGTTTCCTGTGCATTGAAGAGAAAGGGTTGTAGGAGAAGCAAATGAGTTTCCACCAAGAAAAACCCTGTTGTTACCAGATTTGACAGCCCTTCCAAGCTACAATTTAGGAACACACAGACTTAATAGTGATGAAATCCAGCTACAGTTTTCTAGATTTCATCAAGGTGAATGTAGAGCTTGCTGCTCGACTGCTTGCTGTATTGACTTGATGTGATGTTAGCAATAGGCCTTCCTTCGACTGAAGTTTAGGCTAGATCACCTCTGGAGTCCTTTCCTAAAAAAAAAATGTCTTTGCATCCTTTTCCTTACCAACAAATACCTTTGTGATTTTGCATTTGCATCTCAATGGATGTGCAGTCCCTAAGAGAACAGACATATACTGGGAAGTGGCTTAGAAAATATTAACAGCTACACTATACTTAAGGCGAGGTGATCCTAAAAACAGAACAAAAATTGCATTTTTTGTGCCTCTTTAAGCATTCTCCCTTTTGAGGAGAATTAAACCCAACAAATTTTATTGCTTTTCTAATTTATGGACTTCTGTGTTTCTAGAAGATGTAGTTTCCTGATATTTCATTCTAGCTATCATGCTAGAGCTTTCTAAGTAACCACTGTGAGAAATAACCCTTTTAATTAACTGAGTTTTGCGATACTGCTTTCTTGTACCACTGTTCCAGAAGTAAACCTCATTATACTTGTGGTCTGACTTCTGGATAGATTTGAAAAACATAATCAACTACTGTTTTTCTTTTTAGCTTAAAACACAGATCACTTGAAGCAATGGAAGCAGAAGCAGTTTCCTTTCAGCCAAGTTCTTTAAAGTCTGGAAAGTCTCTTTGTTTCTGTGTCAGTACAATAAAAATGGATTTTTCTGTCTCTGACCTTGGAGTAGGCTAGCTGGTTTTTGAAGCTACAATCTTAAGCTGGCAGAAGAGTTGCTCTGCAGTTTGTAATAGCAGCCTTGCTGCTGGTTGCAGCCTTGCCTTGTCCACTTGGATGTGCCTTCTGTGTTGGACCAGTGGCTTGTCTAACCTGGTGTCTTTCCTTTTAAGGCATGTTTAAAGAAAGAAATGAAGGAAAGTTTCTAGTGTGTCGGTGGTATTTGCGTTTGCAAGGGAAGGACATAACTTGGGCTTGTTTTTGAGTCTGATACACATACAGCTTAAGCATATTCTTAAAACTTAGTGTGTTAATCAGTTAATCATTCTTTCCTATGCTTACAAGTCCATGTAGAAGTACCAGTAGGAAATATTGCTGGGTAGTTTGCCACTTTTTGAAGCTTGAACTGATTTATACAAAACTAACATTGTGCACTGTCTGTTATTGTCACATAGCAGTATCTCTCCTTGTGTCTGTTCTGGTCCTCATCTGTAAGCAGTGGTCACTTTCATCAGCTGCCTCTCTGAGCTTTCCCTGGTCATACACAGCTGGATGGGATGTAGTTTATTCCTCCTCTTTGAACCCACAACCCCCCTCCAAGTAAAAGAATCACAGAATGGCCAGGATTAGAAGGGACCTCAAGGATCATGAATTTCCACCCCCCCTGCCACATGCAGGGCCACCAACCTCCCCATTTAATGCTAGACCAGGCTGCCCAGGGCCCCAACCTGGCCTTGAACACCTCCAGAGATGGGGCATCCACAGCCTCTCTGGGCAGCCTGCTCCAGCACCTCACCACTCTCACAGTAAAAAACAAAAGATGTTATTCTTTCTTGATTATCTCTTGAGCAACAAAATGTGCTGTTATTTTCAATTGTCTATAAGATTTGAAGTGCTGAGATACAGTATTCAGTACAGATATTGAAAACAGAATACAAATTGGAGAGGTAGGATGGAAATGCCAGTGAATGCCAGTTGCTTGGGTTTTTTCCCTGTTTTTTATTGCTGGTTGTTCCAGGTTTCCTCTGAGACACAACAGTGTCAAAGTTTTCCAGAAAGTCATAACTGAAGGGAGTTGCTTCAGTAACAGGGTTGTTTCAGTCTCCCTCTTTCTTCCCTGCCCTCCTTTGTTGTTGCCTGGAGGGTAATATAAAGAATTCCTTTTCTTCTTAACAAATATTCAAGGACACGTCCATCGGTTTTTCTCTACGTTACCCTTGGGAAGAAAAATGTAGAAAGCCCTGCATCTAGCTATAAACACTTTATTTTTGGCACAGCCCACTCAACTTGTCTTTGCTGACACTCTTCTTAAACTGGAAACTTGAACCTGTAGACATGAGTTGTTTGCTTTTATTGCTCTGTGAACCATCCTTCCAGTAGGTGGGTGGAAGGACAAGGAGGCAGTGAGGCAAAGAATGAGAACAAAGGGAAGATTCACCTCAGATATCACAATTGTGCAGGCTTGAAAGTGCTTTCAGACATTAGGCAGGTGATGATGAAGCGGCCTTTTGAGCCATGACTGAACAAAATACACAGACATCACATGACATATGTGAAAGAAAGGTGTGTGCTTGCATTTAGTACCGCTGCATTTAACTATGTTGCACACACACACATATAACTGCAATAATGCATGCACACACACAAATATTATCATTAATCCCGTGTTCGCCATGAACCATCTGTGGCATCACATTTATTTGCTTTTTTTTTTTTTTTTTCTTTTTTTCCCCCACACAATATTATGATACTACAGAGGTTATTTTCATTTTTTCTCTCTCTGCCCAGCTAGATCTTCCATTCCCTTCAATGGAATCACAGAATCACAGAATGGCCAGGGTTGGAAGGGACCTCAAGGATCATGAATCTCCAACCCCCCTGCCACATGCAGAGCATCCAACCTCCCCATTTAATACCAGACCAGGCTGCCCAGGGCCCCATCCAACCTGGCCTTGAACACCTCCAGGGACGGGGCATCCACAATCTCTCTGGGCAGCTGTTCCAGCACCTCACCACTCTCCCTGTAAAGAACTTCCCCCTGACATCCAACCTAAATCTTCCCTCCCTCAACTTAAAACCATTTCCCCTTGTCCTGCAGTTATCAACCCTTTCAAAGAGTTGATTCCCCTCCTGTTTTTAGGCTCCCTTTAGGTACTGAAAGACTGCAATGAGGTCAACCCACAGCCTTCTTTTCTCCCTCAGCTCCAAGCCCAGCTCCCTCAGCCTGTCTTTGTAGGGGAGGTGTTCCAGTCCCTTGATCATCTTTGTGGCTCTCCTCTGGACCCTTTCCAACAGCTCCCTGTCTTTCTTGTACTGGGGACTCCAGAGCTGGACTTTTGCAGTTGACACCAATGGAGTCACCAGCAGAACCATTTGTAATGCTCAATAACATACTCTACCAGTGATGCATATTTTAGAATGCTGGAATTGATTTTTCTTTTCTAAAAGTGTGCCCTGCCAGGGTAGCCTTTGTCCTGCTGCCTAATAATACATGATGTTCCTGACAGCATGGGATGTGAGCATAGATGTGCTGCAGGCATCACAAAGCAGCAGCCTCAGAGCAGTCTCTACTGCTGTCAGTCAGTTCTTTTGCTGCAGATATTGATCTGCTTGAAAGAGGAATAATTAGGGTGTTTTCTTCCTTTTGAAATGGGTTCACAAAGTTAGGTTTCGAGCATCCAAAACTTAATCAGGTCTAGATGTGCACAAAGGATAAGCATCTTGTTCATGGGTGCTTAATGCTTGACACTGTGAATGTTATGGTAAGAATTGGTCACTTTAAAAATGATGATTAATATGTGTAGAGTCGTTTCAAGTACTGCAGCGGATCCAAGCAGTTCTCTGTTCTAGAATACCTTTGCTGTAGTAACTTATCCTGAAATAACTCCAGTCAGCAAAACTGCTAGTCTGCTCACTGCAACATTATGCCTACAGCATTGGGAATTACACTGTTCAACATAAAATTTGTCCCTGCTAGTGTACTTAGGTAGCTAAGAATGTTTCTGTTGCCCAAATTGGTATGTGAATATTTGGATGCCATAAACTTTTTGAAGTTTCCTTTGTTACTGCTTTTCTCAAGTTCAGTGCTTAGTTCACTGCAGCCGTTGTTTTGCATTTGCTACTTTTCAGTATATCAACAACCTGATGAAAATCCTTGTGCTTGTACTGTGAGTGGTGGCAAATAGAAAGTTAAATTTACTTTTTTTGTAGCTTTCATTATTTTTATATGTTTGTTTTTGACCTCTTCTTTTGACTTAGGCTGCATAAGATTAAAGTGCGGGTGTCTGGAACATCCATATCACACTGTAATAAGTTAGACTTATGCAGTTTCCTAAGAGAAGTGTCAACAGTAAATATGTTGAAAAGAGGACTTCTCTGTTTTGGGACTGATGCCTTACAGTCAAAACTTTTAGAATTTAAATCACAGCTGGCAAAGCTTGCTGAATAAACACAGCTTTGTGTTGTGAATTATAAGACTTGTGAAGCAGCAATCTGTTTGTCCAGTGAACTAGAATTCATTTAGACAGCATGCATTTTTGTAAAGCAGGATGCAGGATTTATGTTTAGTTTTCAGTAATTTTAGTAACAAAGCACTTGGGGAGCACTTGTGGTTTGGCAGACTGTCCTGGGAAACATCTCCTGAAAGATGAAAACCAAGGTGAGAGGAGCTCTGTTGTTGTGCAGGAAATGGCACTGGAGGCCACAACTAAACTAATGGCACTCCAGGCTTCAAAGAGGAAACTTTCAAAGAATTTGGAATGATTTGAAAAGCGGAGGACAAGAAAACATGCAGGGACATAGGAAGTTTAGCTCCTTTCAGTGATCAAAGGTAAGTTTGAGAGGTGCGGTGGGGACTGACTTCTGAAGGGACAAGGTACTTTATGGTGTAGAGTGTGTGTTGCTTAACGGATGGTGTAAAAATAATCAAGTAGCAGGAACTCAACAGGCCTGTTCAGAATGAGTCATGCATGTTGGGCATGGAGGATAAAGCAGCAGTAGAGCAGAGGCCATGGGGTTGCAGTGCACTCCGTGTCACACAGAGCACCCGAAGCTCTTATCTTGCCGAGATGATAGAAACATTTCCTTCAGCTTCATTTAGACCTCCTAGGTTGGACAAACTGTTTATTTGTTGTTAGTTTTGCTGTAACTACACCAGAACCTACAGATTGGTGCAGAATTTGTCATAAGGTTCTGCATGATGCAGCAGAGTCAGTAATTTCTGGTCGCCTTGAAGTCTGACTGGGGGAAATGTCAGTCACAGCTCCTCTCGTCTCTCTCTTTTTCCATCTAACCTGAAAGTTTTTAAATACTTCTGTGTTGTCAGACTGCATCTTGTTAGGTGGCAGCACAATCAGTGCTGTTACTGAGGGGGTGGACCACTTTTTTTCCCGCTTATGCTTTGCACCACAATGACAGTGACACCAGGTATGGCAGCGTACAGTTAAGCATGGTAATGTATCAGCCAGTTGACTTGTAATGCAAGCTGACAGCTACTGGCAAGGAAGGTTGTAATGGTAATCTTGGAGACTTCTGCTACAGGTGACAGTCTGCAAATACCCCAGTCCCTAACAGTTCATTCTTAGAGGATTCATTCAACTCTGTTGGGTCTGAGGAGCAGCATATTCTTGCAATGAGCTACCTCTTTGTAATGCTTTTAAGACATAGCCTTTAAAACAGCAACAGCGCAAAGGGTTATGTTATTTATCACACCCATAAATGATAATAGTGCTTTTTTATTGGTGCAGAAATGCTTTTTTATATAGCTAGTTTAGTTATATATTCCAGCACTAAATCTTCACTAAGGGCTAACGCGTGTTTGCAGTCTGATGTTTCAGCCTACTGTCCTGAAGGAAGAAGTTAGCTTATGATAAAAACACCCCCCCACGCTCCATATTTCCATTCTTACATCTTCAGAGCCAAAATACAGCAATCAGGAGATAGGTAGAGCCAGAACTCAGAATGACAGCATGGCTGAGGTTGGAAGGTGCCTCATACACTGCCTTGACCTCCATCCCCGCTCAGAGCAGGTTGCCCAGGTGTCCAGTCTGATTGCAAGTGTCTCCAAGGATGGAGATTGCAAGGGATATTTCTTGTCTTTGTATAGTTTCATTCTGGTTTTCTAGCTGTATGACAGTTTACTGAATTGGTAGGCATATTTGGGCTTGTTAGTCTGATGCTCCTGTTGTATATGGTGCTAGTTCTGCAGGTGAATTTTCTAGGTTTCTTGGTTCTTAATGGGAGTCTTCATGTTTTATAGGGAATACGTCAGAATCTGGGACTCAGGTTTATTTCCAAACCAGTTGTGTCCCCCTAGGAGAACTGCATCTGTTATTTGTCTTCTCCGTTTGATTTCTGTTCAGTTTTCCATGAATGGGTACACTGCCTTCAGGATGAGGAGGGCAACAGTGAAATTCTGATCACCTCTTGGACATTCTAAAGCACAGCATATGGGAAGTGAGGCTTTTGCCTCTGGTACTATTTGAGTCTTGCTTAAGTCTAGAAAGTGTTATTAAATAAATATGAGCCTTTGTGTCCTAGAAGCATGCTTTTTATAAGGGAGTGATTCTCTTTTCAGTAACTTCTTGACACAATGACAACTAAGGCTGTTGCTGTTGTCTGACAGGAATTGATGGCCCAGCTGCTTTTCAAGATGATGTTCAGAAAGCAGGAAGTCAAGTGCAGATTCTCACTGTTGGGCAGTCTAGCCATGATGAAGATGATGGAGAGAAAATGGCTACTGGCCAACAACAGCAAAGCAAGCAGGACCTTAAAACAGCAATGCAGAAAAAGGGTAAGTAGCTAAAGCCACTTCAGATTCTCATTGCTAGCTTTATTGATATGGATTCCTTTTCTTGTTCTCATGCTCAGCCCTAGCAGAGATTGATATTCTTCCTTTCAGGCTCTCTTCTATTCTGTCTCTAAAAATAATGAAGTTCTCTCTTGTCCCAAGGAACAAATGTTCCCCAGGCTCTCAGAACTGTGATATTCCCATCTGCAGTACAGTGTGGCTACTGAAACACCAAGCAGATGCTAATGCTTATATCCATCTGTTACATTTTGATATTTTATGACTCCGGAAATCACTTATGTGACAGCTGATGAAGAATATGGAATAACAATATTTGAACTAGAATATTAGTTTTAATTTTGCTGTTGGTTAAACTCTATTACGGTTTCACAATGTATGTTCATGCTTGGAGAGGTGAAAATTACAATACTGCATTCTGCAGCATTTGTCCCACGTTGTCCTGAAATGCTCTCTGTTGTTTTTTTTTTTCCTAAAGGCACACATGATTTAGGAGATAGACTGTGTATGTATGCATTCATGCATCTGTGCTTTCCTTCCTGCAGTGTTATTATCTTTTGTTAAACATTATCCGTAGGAAGGAAAAAATCCTAAAATCTTCACAGAGCTTTTTCTGAAAGCTTTTATTTAGGAGGAGTTCTTCTTCAGTGCATGGCTTTTGAGGCTAAGATGGCTTGAGCCAAGCGTACTCTCATGCTTTAAGAATAAACTCCTTGTGTATAAAGAGCAAAATGTAAGTGCAAACTTGACTCATCTAGAATAGACTATTCATATCTAAATGCACGCTTCTTGTCTGCAGCACAGTTCTCACTAAGATTCATTTTTTCTGGGACATTACTCTGCAGATGTGAGCAACTTCAACTGAAACAGGCATATTTTATCCAAGTGGGGCACTTCCTGGGCATTTGAGTCAAAGGAATGTTGGCATGACTAACAAGTTCTGATCTGTGTGATGATTGTGTTGACTTAGACTATGGCTCAGAATATGTAATAGTTGGACACACTACTTACTAAAGCTGGTGGACCTAAAAATTATCAGCAGACTTCTCAAATTAGGTCAGAGCAGTCAGATTTTTACTCTGAGGGACATTTCTATTTTTGATGTTATTCTCTCGATTCTTTTGTTTGTTTTCTCAGTAGAAGCAATATATGGCATGACTTTTTTTTTTTTTTTATCCAGCACTGAGCATACTGCTGACCAGAGCAGACACTGCTGAGGCTGTTTGACTGGTATGCTTCAAGTCTGTGTAGGGGCTTTGTTTTTGGGAGTGCTGGGGATAATTTTTATGAACAACAGAACTGTTGTCTGTGGGACACAAAAGTATTAAGACAGTATTAAGACAGGACTGCAACTAGTAGTATCTCCATAAAATATGTTTACTTCTGCCTATGTGGTTTTGCACTTGATAGCAGTAAAGGAGACTTGATAGTATCCCGGTAGTCCTGGAAACCTTTACGTAGAGCCAGGGCTTTTTATGTGGATTCCCACTGCTGCTTCACTGCTTGTGAACTGCTGCTTCCTTTCTGACGTGTCCCCATTGGTCTGCAAAGCATTTAGAATGGCTTTTTCCCATTTGTCCACCTCTTGCATGTAACAGGAGCAAGAGGAGAAAACCACTGAGCTGAATGCTAGCTGGCCTAGTGGGAAGAGGCAGGTCAAGTCCCATTAGATTTGCTTACCCTGATTTGTGCCAGTTCTGCTCTGTGACTTTAACTTTGTGAAGAGAAACCTCTCTCAGCATATGCATCTCTCCTCTCTGAGGATCACTCAGCAAGTCAAGCTCAGTTAGGGGGCATAGGATAGCTGAGTGTGAAGAGGATATGCTGTTTGCAAGAAGATGCCAAATGTTTTATTTGATTTCTCCGTCTGTTGGAAATTGCCATAGCTAGAATCAGTTACTTCCTGCAGGAAATACTTGTCCTTTTAATTTCAGAAGTTTTAATATGTACAGGTCCCTGCTGGCAAATGAGTCACTAGGACAGAGCCAGACTTCTCTAGGTTTCACCACTCAGTAATTAAATTTCAGTCTTCAAACTTATCAGTTTCTTGTATGTCTCTGTAAAGACTTGGGATGAACAATTTGTTCTTCACACAGATCACAGAATCACAGAATGGCCAGGGTTGGAAGGGACCTCAAGGATCATGAATCTCCAACCCCCCAGTCTTAGTTCTTTCCACCTAAAGTTACAGCTCTTTTGAAATTTGGAGAGGGAATAGATTTGATTTTTGGATTCAAGAACAACACAGGAGCTCTTTGAAGCATTCTTTCCCATAAGTCTTCCCTGCAGGCTTTTCTGTAACAGGCAGAGAATTTTCCCCACCAACATACTACCTGAATGTAGAAGCAAATTATCTATGGCTGTGCATAGCAGTGTATGCAAGTATGGCTTTTCTGCACGGATGCCAGCTGAAGAGATGGATTCCTTCTCCTAACCATGACTAGAACATTGGTTGTCATCATTAACAACTAATGTTTGTGATTAATGTGCATGATTAATAATGAGTGAGTTCTGCAGGCTTTAAAAATACCAGTTGACCCATGAATTCAGGCTCCCCTGCATACCCACGTCCTGCTAAAGCTTTCTGCTGTCGTGCTGGGTGCTGTATGGCCACACTGGAGCAACTGAAGAAGTAGACTGTGAGACCACTTATGGTACAGCTGAATGAAATACAAAAATTGCAGTATGCTTCTGTTTCATTTTTATTCGCTCTTACTGCTTTGGTGTTGTTTTATTGCCAGGTATGCATCTGGTGTCAAAAGCTATTTTAAAGGGCGTGTATTGAAGTAACTGGAAAGAGCAATAACATAAAAAATGTTTAAGAGCTTTTTGGTCTATTTTCCTCATTCATTTCCAAAATTGGAAGTGAAGCAAACCATTACTGGTACAGACTCTAGTATTTATATTTCTATGGTAGTTCAGTCTCTGCTTATTGCAGACCAAGCTCATACTCCAGTGACTGAGTTGCCTGAAAATCTCTGCGTGTACCTGTGGGAGTTCAGAAGCACCATTTAGATAGCTTAAGATAGATAATGCACACACATTTGGCACAGGGTTTTAGGTAGAATTTAGACCATCCAAATATCTGAATACTTCTTTTTCAGTGTTACTGAATAAATATTAGTATAGAACCTGTGTTTTGGAAGGGCTTTTTTTTTGGTGTGTGTGTGTTAGAATTAGGCCAAAAACTTACTATGAAGGGCATGTTGTTCACAAAAGTGTTTGTGGCACAGCCTTTTAGCATGGATGATGCTTTCTGAAGCTTGAGCTCCATGAATCAGGACTATATGGCTTTATTCTAAATCACTAAAAAAGTGACAGTGGGTATAGTAAATGGAAAGCGAATTTGGTTGTGCAGAAAGGCATGATGTTCCTAATTGAAAGCTGTGGCAGCAGTGTTTTAGCCACATGTGGTAAGCCTTTAGTGCTGTGAAGAATGCTGTTGATGAGTTATTTGAGTTTGCAGAATCATTCCCTTAGATGTTTTCCTTTCCCAGATCCCCATGCAAACACATCCTGGTCCTCTTCCACCTCCCAGTCCAGTCTGGTCGCCTTGGATCATGCTCCTGGTAAGTACAGAAAGAAAGAATTTCATTATGCCCACGCTGTTTAGCCCTGGAAATCATTGAGTTTAATTTATGCTTCTGTGTCAGGCTTAACAATAGCAGAGATTCTGGACCAGATGGTTGTAGGTTTATTTTGTTTCATGTTTTTGGGAGGGTTGGGGGGAAGAAAGCGAGTGAGAAACACTGCGTAGTCTGCCTCTGATATGAGAAACTTGAGTACAGGGTGGCTTCATCTGAAAAACTACACCTGGCAAATGTCCCGTCGTTGGATACTTTTTGCTGCCCAGCCCTGTTTGATGTTCAAAGTTTTGTTCCCCTTTGAAATGTCTGAGGCTTTGAATTCTTTTAAAGTCAGATTTTTAAGCACTCTAAGGCAGAACCTTTGGCCTAGGCTGGTACTGTTTTTTTACATGAAATAAATATGCATAGGAACGTTTCCTTAATGAATGGTTTCTTCTCAGTGTAAGATCTGCTTTTTATTGGATCTCACAGGAACTGTTAAAAGTGTGCTGTAGAAGTGTTCCTATTTTAATTGTTAAGGCTTCCAAATGGCCGTGATAGGTTGTCTACTCAGTCATGCTGTGTTTGAAGTACTTGATGGGGTTGAAATTTATATTTAATTTCTCACTCTGTATTCTTCTTGTATCACTGCTTAACAGTCTTCTCTGTGGAATGGAGACCATGCTATTTCCTGCCTCATGTTTTGGTTTCTCCATGCAGGTGCTGTCTCACCACTTGTTTGTATGGTGCCTCACATAATGAAGCCCCTCACACACACATTCCTTCTCTCACCAGTAAGCCTAAGGGTGCAACAACATAAGAAATGATATTTTTATGTCAAGTATTAGTATATCATAGTGCACTGCTTTCTCCTCAGGCATTTCAAGCAGCATGAATTTCGATGAGGAAGAGGATGAGGAAGATGCAGACAGCTCTAGCTCTTCCCAGCTAAACAGTAACACCCGGCCTGGTTCTGCCACAAGCAAGAAATCCAGTAAGGTAAGTAAGGGGTCAGTGCTGAAGAAGGAGCATGTGGGTCACTGTGTACTGCATCAGTTCAGAGCACAGTCAGGATAGGCCTGTTTTTCTGTTTTGTTTTCAATATGAACTACAGCATCTTTGAGCTAACTTACTGTGAAAGCTCTCATTTCACAGAAGGAATGAAAATAATGACTTGGAGTCGTTATTGCGACTCCAGCGAACTTGAATGAACTTGAATGAAGAGAAAGTTAAACTGTAAATATTTACCCTTCTGCCTCTTGCAGGATCTCAGAAGGGTCTTTCGTTTCTATTGTCTTTTTTTCTAAGCATTTTTTCACTCTGCTCTTGTTGGTGCTATCTGAAGGTAAAACAAAGCTTCAGAGGTTCGAATATCCAGCTCTTGTTAATCCAGTTGACGATGGCTCACTTCTTTGTGTACTTCAACTGACTTCTCCTCCCTCTTAGAGTTTTCTGTACCTTAAACTGTCTCTCAGCCATCCAATATCTTCTTTTCATCAAAGAACACTGTTGTCCACGGGTATGAACCTTCTCAAAAGAGGAAAGTTTTGAGATGGAAAGTGTGAGCCAGAGTTTGATTTTGTAACATGACGGCACTCTGTGCAGCTGCCGGTTCTTCTTTGCCAGATGTGTCTGTGTGCTCAGCATCAGCAGGACAAAGAACTGCTTTGTGGGCCTTTGTTAGGTGAGAGCTCAACCAGCTGAGGGAGATGTCCTTAGTTTGATAAGTTGCCTTGAAGGCCTCTGTGGAACTAGAATGGAGGAAACTCTGCGTCCCTTTTGTGTGTTTTTTGAAGCGCGGCTGTTAGCAAATGTCACTCCTTCATATTTTGAAGTTTCCCTTCTGTTTTAGGAAGTGGCCTCAGCCCCTAGTCCTTCCACAAATGAGCCTCTCATAGATGTTGATGACCTGGAGGAATTTGCTGTAAGACCTGCTCCACAGGGTGCCACCGTCAAATGCAGAATCACAAGAGACAAGAAAGGAATGGATCGAGGGATGTACCCTACCTATTACCTCCACTTGGAAAGGGAGCATGGTAAAAAGGTCATAAAATAACTTGAATAGCATAACAGTTGCATCTGAATATTAAAAAAAAAATAATAAAAAATCTGAAGAAGTCTTACAAGGAAAATGTAATCTTGTATTTTATATGCCTTATCACTGAGACCTGCCCTAGTCCTCCAAAAGCAGAACAATATCACTTTGTTCTGCTGCCTTTCTCCATATGTCTAATCATTGGCTTTAAGTAATCCAGGCATGGCACCTTTTTGTGAGAGCAACTGGGGCCTTTCTGCATTCCGTGGCCTGAAAAACATCTATTTTCAATTCCAGCAGAAGAGACAATGCAACCTAGAATTAAACATTTAACAAAATAGATTGGATTTAATTATTTAAACCATAAATAATGGACTGAATGGTTGAGAACTCACTTTCCTGTCCTGATTTTTATCTGGTTTTGCTAAGTGCCAGGAAACCTTCTTTTACTTCGCTTATGATGCTAGAAAACAGAAAAATTGCCTATGGTTTCCTTATATCAAAGCAGGATGTGATGTGTTCTAACCCCTTTGGCATTCTAAAACATGATGGTTTTTTTGCACTGCTCAGGTGTTTCTGTTAGCTGGAAGGAAACGAAAGAAGAGTAAAACCTCTAATTACCTCATCTCCATAGACCCAACTGACCTGTCTCGAGGTGGAGAGAGTTTTATTGGAAAACTGAGGTAAAGATTGAAGCATATCAGATTATTTTTTTTTAGTATAGTTCATATAAAATTAGGAAGCCTTTATTCAATGTGACTTCTTCTTTGGAGGTTTGGATAAATCAGATGGTAGTGGTAATGCAGTTAAGCAGTATCCAAGACATGGTTTCAAAATTTCTCAAGTAAATATCAATAAATAATTAAAAGTCAGCAGACTGAGGCTCTTAAACACTCAGAGGCCAGATTCTCAAGAGTTATGGGCATCTGAAGATGCAGACAGCTTATCTTAATGAGATTTTGAGAAGTGCATGAGCAGATTGTGTCTACCCACTATTGATATAAACACTTTGGAAGTTCTGTCTCTTAGATAATCTGAAAATCTCTTCGGTTTTGCCCATTTCTTGAGATCCTAATTAGAGATATTTGCATGTAGTGGACTCTACTCAGAACCACTTGCTTCTTTTCTGTCTGTCATCTCATCATGCATCCATCTGTTGTTGGGACATACGTGGTGCCTCTCAATATGTCTTTAGTTTGTCTGTGCCTGAGGAAAGGAACTACACTACTAGTTGCTGTTTGCCTGCATGGATCTCAAAACTTCATGTGCTACTGCAGTGCAAACACAGAATGAGGATAATGCAGTGTTAGTGTGCTCTAAGTTGTATTTTGCAGTCCTTGATATGATTTTCATTTAAGCAGTAAAAACCAATCTTATTTGTAACCTTATGAAAATCACTGTCTGTAGTCCAACAGAGTAGCAGTCAGGTGAGAAAGCCAGTGATATTTTAGATGGCAAGCATTTTGTAAAAAAAAAAACAACAACAAAAAACAGACAAGATAACCCCAACCTCACTCAGACATTTCTTAATTGCCTTCTTGAATTTACTAGTTTCTGAGATGCCACGAGAAGTCTTCAGTTAGGGAACTTTACTGTGTCCTGCTCTACCTTTACATTTTTGTTGTGGCCTTTAACCTAGAAGTTACCATTCAGTTGGGATTAGAGTTAACTATTTGTACTTCATATTCTTTGTCCTTTGGAACTGCAATGCAGTAAAGGATAGATGTCTGAGGCAGTGTTATTGACAAATGGTGATCGGATTTTCCATTTTTTTGATAGATCAAATCTTATGGGAACTAAGTTTACAGTTTATGACAATGGAGTAAATCCAATGAAAACAACATCAAGCCTGGAGGCGAGTGTCCTGCGTCAGGAGCTAGCTGCTATTTGTTATGTAAGTACTGCTCACAGGCAAAATATGCAAGAAAGGGCAGTTCAGTTTCTGAAACAGCACACTGAATTTCCTTCTCACTTAAGGTTATGTAAATCAACATTTGCACTTTCTTGTAGTGAAACATCTGATCTTCAATAGAGAAACCAGGAAATTCGGTGGAAAGTAAGAGTTAAAAGTCATTGTGCACAGAACCACATTGCCCAGTTCTCACTTTCAGTCAAAAGCTGTTAGAGGTTTTACATAACCTTCTTGAAGGGGTAGGATGCTTCACAGCCTGCAGACATCATCTGAGAGAGCCTCCAGAACTGGAAGGAGCTGCACACATGGAATTACTGCACTAGGGCCTGATAATTTCTAATGATATTTTAGAGGAGGCCCCTGCCATGCAAAACACAGGTAGATGGATAAGAGGCTAATCAAAGCTATTAAACTCCTTTTTAATAGGAAGACAAAATGAAATCTAAAATGCAACTGAACGAGAAACCAGCCTGTTAGAGGAGACTAAACAGTGTTTGTTGGGGCAATGCAGACAGTCAGGACTTAAAGCACAGCTGTTGTTTTAGAACGATTCCTGGATGACTGTTACGATGAGAGTATTCTTTCTGCCCAGAAATCTCTGGGCCTGAAGAATTCTTCCAGTCAGAATTGGTAAGTGCAGTTCTACAGAAGGCTTTCTGTTTTCCCAGTTCAATAACTGACAAAAATACCCAAGAACACTTTTGTCTGAAAAGTTGCTGTCCAGATCTAATCAGGAATGCCTGGAGCTCTTTCTGTTTGAAATCTAGCCATCGCAGCGTGTGCCTTTGTATGCACAGAATGTGTTTCTGGAAAGATTTAGCTTTAGGATGTGGGAAGAAATGTGGGGAGCCTGGAAGCTTTAAGCAGGAAAGGAAAAGGAAAGTAAAGAGCAATCCAGTTAGTAGGATTTCACATCAGAGTCCAGAATTTGATGTGAGTTTCTATTCATCAACTAAAGTGTCAGTAAGAACCTAGAGTAACTTGCATTCTTAAAGGGAATTTTACCGGTTTACATAGGAGAGCATTCACTGGATCCAGGTAATTGTTTGGTGCACACTGGAAATACAAAGAGAACACAATAACAGTTCAAAAAAGGTCATGCACTGAAAAGTCAAGGCACTTGTAAGAGTGAATAACACTGATATTTGAACCATTAACGTTACCAAATAGACAACTCCGCTGCAGCCAGTAGAAGTATTTGGAAATGCAGAGCAGATATTGCAAAGAACAGAAGCATGGCTTCTGAGAAAATGTGGCTAACACTAAAGCTGTTTTTATATGCCTGCTTTCAGATCAGCAGTATAAAAGTTGTACATTTGTATAAGAAGATGACTCATTCCACTTGATGTCATGGAGAAAGGCAGAAGGCTTGCAGGTGTGCTATGGCTAGAGGACAAAAGGAAATCTGAATGATGTTTCATTAATAGATAGGTTTGCTAAGATAAGATTATTGTTGCTGGCTGCAGCAGAACCAGAGTAAAAAATGCTATAAAGAGCACTCCTGAAACACCCTTGTCCTAAAGTATTCTTTTAAATCCTGCCTTGAGATTTTTCCTGCAGCAAAAGCTGTAAGAAACAACAGGCTGAAAGCACCACTATGCTCTTTGCTGTCTTTCAGCTCGTCCAGTCAAGTACCCATCAGGAGAGCAAGCTGTACCTGGCCACCAACTTACTGCACCTGACCTGCTGATGATTCAGCATTCGAGTTTATACAGTCAGACAGTGTTGATGCATCTGCTCTCACTGATCTTCTTTTAGAGCTTAGGTGGAAAAATAATGTGTTCTAGAGGTCCCTTCCAACCCCTACAATTCTGTATGGGCATTGGAAGTGAGTTTGGGTGATGTGGGAAGACTTAGAGAGACTACTGAGACTACTGAGTGGTGAGACTACTCACCACTGTAGATAGAAAATTTGTGTGGCCAAAGCACAATTGGAGTTGAAACACGCCAGTACTGTGGATGACAACAAAAAGGGCTTTTCTAAATATGGTAACAGCAGAAATAACAATGCTTGGTTACTTTATGAGGATGATCACCACATAAATAGAGATGCAGACAAAACAAAGATGTTTAATGCCTTCTTCACCTATGTTTTCAACACTGATGATGGGACCAACTGCAGCATCTTCTCTCTTGCCCCTCGTGAAAATTGGGAAAATTTGCTGGTTAGCTGGGACCACTCCAGGTCTGTGCAGTTTGTGGCAATATAAGAAGGATGTAGAATTAGTAGAGTGTCCAAAGGAGAGCAACAAAGATGATGAAGGGTCTAGAGGATGGGATGTATGAGGGAGCAGCTGAGATCCCTTAGTTTGTCGAGCCCAGAGCAGAGGAGGCTGAGAGGAGGCCGCATTGTGGCTGCAGCTCCTTTTAGGGGGAGTGAGCTCTGCTCTCTAGTGAGAGCAATAGGACCCAAGGGAATTGGCATGGAGTGTGTCAGGGGAGGGGCAGCTGGGAGTTAGGGGCAAGTTCTGCACCAGAAGGTGGGCAGGCCCCATAATAGACTGCCCACAGTAATGTCATAGGCTCAAGTGCCAGAGTTCAGGGAGCGTTTGGGCTGGGCTCTCATACATAGGGTTTGAATTTTGGGTGGAACCAAGTAATATTTAATAAAGTTAATGCAATAACGGAGTTTTAACAAGTGCTCTTAGCCATATTTACTCTTCTTGACGATGGCAGGCTGGCATATTAATAAACCTAGAGCAACACCTAATGGCTGATTGCAGAATCGCTTGGCAAAATTATCAAGAGGCAGGGAGGTGTAACTGTACTGCTTGTACCACTAGATTCTGCTGCAGCTTCTCTTACATCCTTAGCATCTCACAATTCAGATTCTGCAGGCAGGGAGCTCAGCTGATACTGCAAGGTATGGCTATACTTTAAATAAAGCAGTAATAAAACTACATATACAAAGACTGGAGGGAATCATAGCATGATAGAATGGCCTGGATTGAAAAGGACCACAATGATCACGTAGTTTCAACCCCCCTGCTATGTGCAGGGTTGCCAACCAGCAGACCAGGCTGCCCAGAGCCACATCCAGCCTGGCCTTGAGTGCCTCCAGGGATGGGGCATCCACAGCCTCCTTGGGCAACCTGTTTCAGTGCATCGCCACCCTCTGAGTGAAAAACTTCTTCCTAGTATCTAGCCTAAACCTCCCCTGTCTCAGTTTAAAACCATTCCCCCTTGTCCTATCTCTATCCACCCTTGTAAACAGCCTTTGCCCCTCCTGTCCCTTCAAATATTGGAAAAATACATCTTTCTGCTCAAACTGCAATCGCTTTCTTTGTGCTCAAATGTAGTTTTGAGCTTCTGGGCTTCCTCTGGAAGGAATCTGCAGAATATAGGAAGGACAAGGTACATGTGTAAATCAAGTCCAGAGAGTGAAGTTGCTGAAGGCGTATTTGGGGTGACTCAATTGTGAGTTCCTATGTTCCCCTATGAATGCTATTTGTAGTCTTGAATGTATACACAGTGTAGTGGAGCAGGGACATAGCAGAGAAGCAGGTAAGGGAAAAGGACAAGGGAACTAATTGTGTTTGGATGCAAGGTATACTGGAAAGGTCTGCTCTTTCTTGAAGCTCTTCTTTTGTCCCTACTGTTTTCTTCATATGTTATACACCTTTAGAATCTTAATCCTGTTCCTTGAGCTTAGCAAAAGGGTCACTTTTGCCAAGAAATCTTTGATGTAATTGTTGATTGAAACAGTGTGAGAATAGAAACAATTCCCTTAACATTTGGCAGAAATGCTTATTTTTAGCATGTAAGTAAAATCCAAAGAGCACAGTCAGATTGTTGCAGAGAGATAATGCTACTTGTTGGGAGGAAAGTGATTCAGCACTATTTAATTTTACAATGTTTTCAACCAGTCAGCATCTAAATGTATATAGTAATGTATAGTATATAGCGTAACTGCAGCTTATGGAGCAGTAAGCTTGTAAAGCATTGCAGAGAAGAGCAATATTGTCAGTATCTAGTGGAAAGTAAGCATGAGCATGCACCTTAGATGTATGTATTCTGCTCTGCTGAATCTCTCATCCTGCATATAAAATCTGCTGACAGCCTTTTTAGTTTGAGTTTTGTCACTATACAAAACCAAGCAGATGCCTCCAGCTAAACTAAACATTGGTTTACTTTGCCGAGGGCCATGATGTAAGGGATTCAGAAAAGAGGTTCAATTTTTCCAATTAATGCATATAGTCGTGGAGATATATAAATATACCTGGATTGCTTCAAGAGTATTCATTAAAATGTCTCTGTGGAATTTTCTTTGTGTGCATTAAAAACTTCGGTGAGTTGTTTAGAATCTCCAGATGGTTTGCTGAAATAACCAAAGGTCTGATGGATGGAAAAATGTGTTCCATAGCTAGTAAATGTTGCACAGACCCCTGCACGTGGCAAAGGTGAAAGGGAAAGTTACATGTGACACCCCTGACGTCTCCCTCCCCCCCCAAAAATACCACAAACTAAGGGATGGATTGGATCTTTCTGAGGTATCACTGTTTCACGTGGTTCTGTTTTGAGAGGAGAGTACAGTACTGGATGCTTTTGTAAAAAGCTGGTCAGAAATACATCAAATGACACTTAATGGAGGAACTTGTATTTCATGTTGGTGCCCATGGTATCTCTTTTATTTCTCTGCTTTCATAGCTCAAAAATTTGCATTCATGCTAATGTGTTGTGTTGGGGTTTTTTTTGCCATGCTCATCTCTAAGCATAACATATCCAAAGACTTGGGAAGCCACAGCACTGGCAACAGACACTCTTCCTGGCAGCTTCTTCTTGTTCAACCTTGTGCTGACTCTGGAATAAATGTATTTAATTTGGTCTCCCATCAAAATGTGTGACTGCATTTTATGTTTTCTAAATTACAACTACTTTGTTTTCAGTTTTAGCAGTACCCAAACAATCTGGTTAGTCCATATCCTTATCTTTAACAAAGGGATTTTTTTTTTTTAAACTTGTATTAAGGTTGCTGGTGCCCAGTGCTGAGAATGTCTTTGGAAACATGCCTGCTTCTATTTTTCCTGTTGTCAGAGTTGCTCAGATGAAGCTGGAATGTTTGGCATGCAAGTAAATGTGGGAGCTCAGAATATTTTTTGATGGATTGACTTAAGGCCCATGGGCTGCTGCTCCACTGTTCCTCTGCTGAAGAAGTGGACTTTAAAAATACAGAATATGATGAACTCTTTTCTAAATATTTTTAGGAAACAAATGTCCTGGGCTTCAAAGGACCTCGTAAGATGAGTGTGATCATACCAGGAATGAATATGGACCATGAAAGAGTTTCCATCAGACCAAGAAATGTAAGTCATGCCATCGGTCAGTCATAAAAAACTACTTGAATTCTCCTTCAGTTAGAGTTTGTTCTTTTTTCAGTTGTTATTCTTTTCATTTCTAGAGATTCAGAGACTAAACAAGTATTTTAAACAGATGAATAACAATGTATGTTATATGTGTAATAATGATGTGTGACTAGTTCTGTGACTCAGCACAGCACTACTGTTCAGAACTGTACTTTGATAACAAAAGATACAGCTAACCTTTTCCAAGGTGTGGAAAGCACTTGAGCGCACAGCCTCATTAAGATACTCAGAAATCTCTGTTTCATTCTATGATGCTGTGCTGAGAATTGAGAACGACAGTTAAGTCTTTGGGATTGATTAATGGAGTCGTGTGGGGTTTTTTTTGCGTGAATATATTTGTTCATCTTGTGAGACTGTTAAACCGAAGCGTTCATCTGCGCTGTGTGCAGGAACACGAGACGCTGCTTGCAAGATGGCAGAACAAAAACACAGAGAGCGTCATTGAGCTGCACAACAAAACTCCCGTCTGGAACGATGACACCCAGTCCTATGTTTTAAATTTCCATGGTCGAGTCACACAGGCCTCAGTGAAAAACTTCCAAATTATTCATGATAATGATCGTAAGTATCATTCCTTATCTGTAATGCGTAGCAACAGTACTGCATACCCAACCTGAGAGTGATTCTGCCCTTGCTGTTACCTGAGTGAGTTTATTTTAGTTGCTTGGGTCCAACTCACTGCTCCTCTGCCTCGTTCTTGAGACAGAGGACAAAGAGTACAAAAAAGGAAAAATATGGAGTATTTTTTGAGTTGACAGAACAGAGACGTGACAACATCTAGATCACAGTCGTATTTTTTCTTCCCCCCTTATCCTTACTTGTCCACTTGCCTGTAATTAAGTAGGAATAGAACTAATTCATTCTTGATACATGTGAAACTCAGCACAAGTAATGCACTTGAACATTCTATGGAGAAACCTCCTCCTGTATTTGCAGAAATACCCAGATCTGTAATTTTCTAACAAGGCTCACAATCCTTAGTCACTCAGATATTCCTCACTCAGCCTATCCTTGCTTCTCCCTGTGATATCACCACACCCACTTTCACGAGTTACGTGTTGTGAAGTTTGATGGGAGCGAGTTTGTGTTTTGTTCAGCTGGGCCAGAGGAGGATGTTGCATGTATGCTTATTTCATGAGAGCTGCAAGCAAAACTAATGCTTTGTCGCTTCTTGTGGCCTTTTTGCAGCTGAGTATATAGTGATGCAGTTTGGCCGCGTGGCTGAGGACGTGTTCACCATGGACTACAACTACCCAATGTGTGCTCTACAAGCCTTTGCTATTGCCCTTTCAAGTTTTGACAGCAAGCTGGCTTGTGAGTAAAGGGGCGTGGGAGAGCATCCTCTCAGAGGAATCGGTTTGCCGTATGATTCCCAATCCCTGCCGGTGTCACTTATGGTCCGTACTGAGGTCAGGGAGAATGCAGTTGTGGAGGACCACCGGATTGCTGGAGAGAAATTTAAAAGGAACCTTCTAAAAAATTCAGGACATTCAGGAAATATTGCTTTCTTTTTTTTCTTTTTTTTTTTTTTTTTCTTTTTCTTTTTCTGTCATATTTTTTTCTGGAAGCGGCTTCGAGTTTGTGTAAATAGAAGTTCTATCTCATGTCCTTGATTATGTTCTGGAGGTGTGCCATGATCTACTGTGGCTCTAGTAGCACCGTTACAACGGTGTGTCTTTTTGAAACCCAGAAAGTGCGCTCTCAACAAATTTCTTTTTACACTGTAAGAATTATTCCGAGGCTGCAATCGTACCTCAAGGTTGCATTCCTACAGCGAATAATCAGATCTTCACTTCATCCAACATGAAAGAAAGATCACAAAAAAAACAAAAAAATAATGCACTTTTTTGAATTTGCAAGGATCTCACGTAGCTTACGGCCAAGTCTGAGGGTTGAAAACCTATCTGGACTGAACTCGATGTATCACTATTGTACGTGTAGAGAAGGGCATGATGAATTTTAATCACAGTAGGAGGAAAAGGAGAAGTAGAAAGCACAAAATAATGTTGCACAAGTCACTTAAATTCTAAGCTGTCTTTATGTTTTAACATCTATGTGCTTTTTAATTTGTTTCAAATGAAAATGTATGGGGGAGTACAGAAAAGGGAAAGCTCTAGATGCCAAGAAATCGTAACGTACGTTGAATTTGGCATGTTGCGTGTTGGGAATTTATAGCCTTGTATTGCTGTGGTGATTCAGCCATATTTTGTATGAAGTGATACAAACAGTTGGGTAAAGGCTCTCTGCAGAGAATCTTCTTATTTGAAGGAGGCTGTGTAAAGCTGAGGAAGGTAAATGGAAATATTTTATTAAATCTGTCTGGCCTTTTGCGATTTCACTATTTGTTGACTGCATTTTTTGAACTTTCAGCAACAACCACTTTTCATACTTATTTCCCATTGTAATGATGCCTGAAAACATTTGAAACTGTATGCTGTTCTGTGATGTAAACGTGCCAGCTAGTGAGCTGAATCCTTCTAGGCGAACGTAGCGTACGCTGCATACAAATCAGATGCTGGAAGGACACCGAGTAGCTTAAAATAGGGTGAGGTTTTTGTCTCATTTTTTCTCATTTGAATGGGATATGTAAACAAATACCATTTCAAAACACAGGCGAAGAACGAGCTTCTCTTCTTCCCTAAATGTCTCAGAAGCCAAGAGCTGCAACTGAAAGCACAGCATAAAGCACCTTTAAAAGAAAGAGAATCTTTTTGCCACTGTTCCATATAACGTAATTGCCAATGACACGTGAAGTAACAGGATCTGTATGTCGTTGACCAGAAAGGTATTGAAATGTGAGTAAAGAGCAAAAGCAGTTGTATTTTATACTGTGTGTACTCAGATCCACCTTTTTACTCTTTATGGACTTTACTTGGTTGCACAACCAAAGATTACATAAGGAGAAAATGAGATCAAATCTGCTCATCTCGTAGCTGTCAGCTCCTTTTATACGATAGAGGCAGGCCATAAGGAGTGGTTGCGCCATCTGGACTGTATGATTTCAACTAATAAAAGAAATATTCTGTCTTCTTCCCGTTTTGCCTTCAGGTCTCTTTCCCAGTATACTGGCAAGAAAATTGCAGATAGATAAGGGATGGAAATAAGTAATGCTGTCATTTTTTTTTCTAATATTTCTTTTCTATGAGAAAACTCTGCTGGCTTTGAGGAGTGTGTTGTTGATGGACTCAGCCTGTCAAATGTCATCTGTAAATAACAGGAGGCTCTGTCATTTTTTCAGATCTCTTTACAAGAAGCTTTTCCACACAGTGGTATGAAGTGGAAAGGCACCTTTTGTTTGAGAGAAAAGAGCAGTCCATTCCCTCAAAGAGTGTTCAAAATGATGAGTCATGAGCTGATGTCTGATACTGAGCACTTTGGACATGGATGCTTTCTTTTTCTGTGTATTCTGTGGTTTCCCACTGCCTCACATCCTCATCCATGATCTCACTTTGGCTTTTAACAGAGGGGGCCCTTATGCCTTTGGTTACCTTCCACCAGTCTTCAAAAATGAACTCCAGTGAAAAGCAGAATTTTTGCTTGAGCTACTGCAAAAAAGGGGCAGACAGGAATTCTTGGTGCTGGTACGTAGGCCTGTTCTGGATTTCAAGAACTCTGCAGCATGTGGATGATCGAACGTGTGGCTTTAATTCTGTGATCACCACTCCTGTGTTGCCTTTATAGCCTGGGAAAGTGGCACCTGACAGTTTTCTGCCACGCTGTGCACAAAACTCTGTTAAAGTAACTAAGCGTCTTGTGGTGCAAATATACAATGTGTTGGCTTTGAGAGCAGAGTTGGTTAAGGAGAGGTTATTTTTAATCCAGATCTTAATAGTGGTCTCGCTTGCACCCTGACCCACAGGGAACTGGCACAGAAGCTTGTGCACAAGGGTGAGAATAAGGGGCAGGGCAAGGGCAGAGTCCAGCATCTTGGAATAGCTTTGCTGCTAGCACACTGTATAACCTCACTCTCGCCGTGTATTCTTTCCAGGCCAGGAATTTTTTTAACCTGTAAGCATGCCAGGAGGAAGGTGGTGCCTCAAACTCCCGTCATCGTAACAGAATCAGTCACACAGGGACATCAGCCAACATGCTGCCGAGAAAGAAGTGCCCCACAGTAAATTTAGGTCACCACAGGGAGGTGTTAACCTGGGACTAACAGCAAGATTTGTGCTGAGTGGTCTTTGCCAAACCCCTGACTCCTCATGGTTGTTGAGTGCAGTGCTCCTTTCCTTCACTTGACCGCTGCTCTCCGCTCCAGAAGCAGTTGCTCATAATTTGGACTAGCACCTGTTTGATTTCTGGTGGGCACTTTCTGTTGAAGGGCCCTGCTGCTTAGCAATGCCAGCTGATATTACAAGTTTTCCAGCACATCTGCAGATTTTGTTCTGCTAACTTAGTAAAGTCGCAGCAGGTTCTGTCTGAGTCATGCCTTAGTCCCCACAGTTACGTTGTCCTCCACAGCAGCAGTAAATCTTGGAATCAGCATGCATTTTTCAGACATATGTGCATCTGAAAGTAGCACAGGAGTATTTAGTGGCATACTCATATTGGCTGTAGCTTCTGGAGGAGCTGCACATTAATGTGCAACAGAACATAATCTTGTTTACTCAGTGGGACAAAGAGTAGAATGGCACCGAGCTGTGTATTTCCTTCACACAGTCCTATGAGAGTTTGGATACTGTAAATTTAATATGATTTAAACTCTTGCTATTGATTTTTTTTTTGCAGCTGCTGTTGATTTTGGCAGAGAGTTGTAAACAAATTCCTTGCCTGAATTGCTTATAGGCAAATACTGCATGCTTTAATGAAGTTCTTAATCTAACTTGTCACTCTGCGTACATCAAACAGTTTCTTCCTGGCCCTTTATCTAATTTTCTTCATCTCCGATGTTCTGTTCCTTCTCATTCTGTTCACAATCCCTTTATCTTTTCTTCAGGGACGTGCAACTCAAAAGTGTTTATTTTGACAATATTCCTCAGTGATCTCTCCACAGATGAATAATGCCTTTGGTGCACATCCAGTGATGCTCCCACAATAAAAGCCTTATCACAGGGGGCAATTTGGCCCTTTGGCTTTTCAGTGGAGCAAATTAACACATTAAAAAGAAGCAGATAGAAAAGCTTGCCTAAAATGTAATCGCAATTTCTTTCAGTCAACATTGGGTAAACCAGAGTTTCCAAATCACTGGTTGCAGATCAATGAGCAGAGCTGTCCACAAGCCTGGAGGCAGACTGTTCTACAAATTCCCTTTGTAGTGCTGCCTTATTTTTCTTTTCAAAAGGCTTAAAGCGATTCTGTGAACTGAAATGTGCCAGTGCCCTAAAACAGTTTGTTTTCTAGAAGCTAAACACCACTCTGTTCCTTTTGTAGGATATGTGGCACATAAAGGTGCACTCATCCCATCAAACAGGGATGCTGTAGCACGCTGTTAGAGATTCTGATGCTAAGAAGGCTGTAAGGATGGTTTTGCTATAATGACTGGGCAGATCTCACTATTCACGTTGCCTTACCGTAGTGCCACAGATTGCATCCTTATGAGGGAATGAAAGAGATCTGGTGGAAAGAGCTATTCCCAAAATCTGGTAGCTGCACGACTGAAAAACGTTACTGTGCACTCAGATGACATTGTGGAGAACCAGTGCCAGACCTTCTGGGTTTTTGCTCCCTTTGGATAAACAAAGATGTAAGGAGGACTTTCTTTGAACAAGCCCAGGCATCACTGAGGTCTCTATGGGTGCTGAGTGTTAGACCTCCATTTTTACCTCTAAATATTTGATCCTGTGGAATTGTAGCTAGTTCCCCCATGCTATCACATTGCTGTCCTACACCTGTGTTTGTAAGCTGTTCCTTTTTCTGGAGAAGCACATCCTCACCAGTAAAAGATCTTTATTTGGCAAGTAAGGACAGCACAGGACAGAACAGCAGTCACCTTTACTAGAATTAGGTGCTGACAGCTCTCAGGTATTTCAAATGCTCTTATTTTTATTACTAGAAGAATTACATATATAAGGCTTGAACTAATCTTACTACAGATAATGTGCTACTTTATGAACCTGTGTTGCTTCTGTTCTTCATATGAAATATACCTTCTGGGGTTCTGCTCTGTAAGTGTTCAGAGTTAATTGTGTAAATATTCTTTCTGTTCTTGCCAGGGAACTGAGCAAAGGATTTGCACAGCTCTCACTGTTGGTGTTTTGCATTGAATGATGGCCCAGTAACGATGCCTGTGTATTGGATGATAATGCATTTCTATGTTGTTTTCATTTAACTGCCTCGAAATTTTAGATTCCCTCTTTTCAGTAAGGGCATGTTTATCCATACTGGCAATGAAAAGACTTGAATTAGCATCCTGAAATTGTTTAATGAATGCAGTATGCTGGTTTGCTAAATTGATTTAGGAAAAGGACATAATTCAGAAAAAATATGCTTACATTCTTGAGGAGGAAAAAAAAAGTTCACTTTATAAATTGGTTACATCTATAGCAGCAATTTGGAAATGACTATGATTCCCCCCCCCCCCTTGGATGTGACTCAGCTGCTCAAACTGTGGTTAGGGCAGGCTTTGACTCCATCATCATGCACAGCTGATAAAAAACAAGTCTCCTAACTTCAGGCTACCCTTATAGTCACATGGGATGCTTACAGCACAGTCTGTTCCCCACATTTGTCCCTGTAACTCTGTGTTTTCTACTGAGGTTATCCCAGCTGGCACGATGCCGTTAGAAGTATCAGTAATTTATAGAGTGAACTTACTCAAACTAATAATGTTGGCTATAAACCCGCCTATAGATTTTAGCATTAAAATCCAGCTAATTTTAAAGCTTACAGATTGGATAGCATTTCTGCAGGATTTGCTTTCCTTAAGCTTGTCTTCAACGCTGGGCTCTCACATAAGCAGCCAGCTCCTGGCCCTGTCCATACTGCATCAGGATCTCAGGTTAGGTCTGACCATACAGACCTCCCCTCTCAGGTGGCACCACTTTGCTTTCAGGGAGCTTTCTGTTGGCAGCTTTTTTTATTGCACTATCTTTCAATACATCTTGGTGGCAATCTGTTATTAGGTCAGTAAGTGTCAGCCTTAAAAAAAAAAAAAAAATCCAGAAAATTCTCATCAGGCAATTGAAATAATTACGCTAAAATCAAGTTTCATGCATGTTAGAAGTTGGGATGGCGTCTAAGAACAAAGATGAGGGCTGTGTCAGTGTCAGGAACAGGAAAGCTGCTCGGCAACTCAATTAAATTGGGCCATAGAGATTTTACTTTCACTTAGCAAAAATCAGTGAGGTTCTGTTTCACTTCTCACTGTATTTATAGGCAAATGGAGTGTGCTGCTGCGTAGGCTGAATGTGAACAAATGCCACGTATTGTAACAGACATCTAGTTCCAAGCAGGGCTACAGCAGTGATGCTTAGTGTTACAAGCACTGTAACAGGGTTGTCTTCAAAAGCTGAGTGCGGAACATGGCTCTGGATTTTGGAGCCATTGCATTCAGTGACACTGTGACAGGTTTGGCCTATCAGCCTGAGGCTCTGGGACAACAGCACTGGTTATTCTGCCTTTTTGATTATGTAGCAGGTGTCTGTGAGGGTGAATTCTTCTTTGGCATCACTGCAAACCCCTTCTTGCTTTTTAGCATCTTAGCAGTACGTGTTACTGGGATTTCATCATTTTCACTTATGATCGCTGACATTTATCCATCTGTAATTTTCTCTTTTCAAGCTTATACAGGTTTTTCCATATGGGGACTCTCAAGAAAGTTGGTAAAACCTGTGTCAGTGAATTAAAGTGTGTTAGATCCCTGTGTGTCTGTTCTCCTTTCAAAGTAGGGTGGCCTTTAATTTGGGTTGCATAATCCTCAGCGGGAGGATTCGTCACGTTGCACGGTTCAAGGTTGTTGGTGAATGTAAGGCACTGAGTGTGTTTCTGGCCGAGGCACTGGAGAGCATCTGCAAAAGGATTTTCCTTTCTGTATTCTCAGGGTGGTGGTTACAGCATACAGTGCAGCACTTCTAATAGCTGCCTCCTTGAGCTGCAGTCACAAAGCTCAGTACCTGCGCACTACAGGCCTCATTCCTGAAGTCCTCTTACCGTAGTGGTTTTCAGCCCTCTCTGAATAACTGACAGCTGCATAATGAATCTGAGCTTCCTGGGATTGTTGTAGATGCCTGGGACTATGCTAAAAGTGATGCTTTAGTGGTATAACAGAGCAAGATGTTAAGAGCACGATGTAAGTATGCCAGCATAATCAGGTTTACTTTTACAGTGCCATCACAGGTGTGCCTGTTCTTTAGTGAGAAAATAATCATCCTTTCTCTTTTTCTTCTTCATTTCTATCTGCCTGGATCTGGAGGACAAGCGCCCACTTTAGCATTCATGCAAGCAGCCACCATGTACAGAAACGTGCACACAGCATATTTGTTATGGATGGGTTTATCACTAAGCAGTGCCACCGTTACATGCTTACTGTCATTCCGCCATGTAACTGTGCATGTTCTCCCTGTGTGCTCTTTCCCACCCTGTGTGTTGTCGCCAGTCAGAGGACACTGCTGCAAAGCTGTGCATGGAAGCTTAGAAAAGAACCTGCAGAACTGAAGCCGCTGAGATACAGCTCTCCTAATCCTGAAGAAATAGCGCCTTCCGAAGGCACAGATTGGGACCTGTGGTTTGTAGAACTTTCCAGGCGTTTGTGTTGCACGTCAGAAGATAACACTTCATTATAGCTCTTGCACTATATTCAGCCCAAAGCCCAAAGGAACGTTAAGTCAGAGGAGTGCAGAAGCAGGGAACAAAGCTGAAGAGAAAACAAGCTGCCTTTACAGGTCTGGAGACGCAGCAGCACCCAAGCAAGGCAGTGGTTCCGTGCTGGGGAATGACAGCAGAGTGATTTCTGGGCAGAGAATTAACATCCTGCTTGGCATCCCTCCGAGTGAGTAATGCATTTCAGTTCTTGTTTGTAGACTGTGGTGGTCATTGGTTTTGTTGCATTATGTTTGTCCGTAGCGACTGTTTTTCTCCTGTGGAGCTTTATTTATTTCATCATGATGACATTTTCACCCATTTATTTCACATTAGGGATTAATCCAAAGCCGTGTAACTGGAAGTTTCTATCTAGCTTCTGTTGTCCCTCCATCGTGCCATAGGTGCACATCTCCTCAAGAGTCCTTATGTTTTCCTCTTGATAGGCTTCTCAGAAACCAGGCATTATTGGCATACAGACTTCTGCACAGGGGCTTAGCAGGAAGCAAGGACTTTGCCTGTACCTCGTTCATACTAAAAGGGGTATCTAAAATGTCAGCCAGGGAAGAAGTTGACCATTCCTATTAAACATGCCATAAAATTATTTGATGTTATTACTGCGATTCATTGAGGCATTTAGAAAAACAAAACATTGTTAATAGCTGTCCATGTTTGAAGGAATAGTGTAACTGATATAACTGAATAACTGACCCTGCACAAGAATTCCAAATCGCATACAGTTTTGCTAGGAAATAAGGTCTGTAAGAAGCAAACCTTATTCAGTGGGGTACTAGAAAATACGTATTGAGAAAGATAAATACTGGAGCTTTGTTAATCTTCTTAGATTCTATAAAGTGTACAATTCTCTACTTGTGATTGAAACTATTTCAAATTAAAAAAGCTTGACCTCAGTGACGTGAAACTAAGGTCACCTTGATGAGATGTGTAGTATCAAGAAGGCACAGAGACCTGCCCTGCAAGGCAGGATTCTCATGATCAGGAGTAGGTTTAATTTATGATTTACTCTACATTTTCAAAGGTACATCGTGCTAGTCTGTGTGTTCTACACACACACATTACATAGCCTTAAAATTCTATTAGTCTTAGCTGCGGATTAATTGACCTTCCTTTCCCCTGTCTGCACTGACAGAATGGAATAATTTACCAATTTGTTTTCAAGAAAATTATCACAAGATACCCTTAAAAGACTGTCATT
The DNA here is from genome assembly GCF_019238085.1 of Lagopus leucura. Taxonomy (NCBI): domain Eukaryota; kingdom Metazoa; phylum Chordata; class Aves; order Galliformes; family Phasianidae; genus Lagopus; species Lagopus leucura. The sequence goes on from NW_024962282.1 coordinate 2,352,095, forward strand.
TGATTCCTCTTCTAAAACCATTCTGAACAAGTGAAATCTTTACGTGGACCAGCTGAAAAAAGAAACTCTCTTAAATGGTCTTCATACACATGTCTGTGTTTAAGGTGGTCAACTGTGTGCGTTTCCTTTTGGCAGTCAGTCCATCTGTACCAACATCATTACAAGACCAGGGCTCCTGTGTCTCCTTTTTGAACAGTTTCTTACACTTTTTAGGGCAACAAGGGAAGAAGTACAAAAGTACCAGTGGGGGACATTTTGCAATTGATACACGTGGATGCATTCAAGGCCAGGCTGGATGTGGCTCTGGGCAGCCTGGTCTGGTGGTTGGCAGCCCTGCACAAAACAGGGGGGTTGAAACTCGGTGATCTTTGAGGTCCTTTTCAGCCCAGGCCCTTCTGTGATTCACCTTCAGCAGTATCTCAGAAAGCCCATACTTCTGACATGGTACATTTCTGAAAGTTCCTGGCAGCCACTGAGCTTCCCAACACTGTTCTCATCCAGCAAGAGATGGGCTGAAAGATGCACTGTTTGCGAGGAGCTGCAGAAATGAATGCTTTAGCATTTGTTGGGACTGTATCTGCCTGTGAAGAGGAACACAGCTTTGTTTCTGACCTGTTTACGTAAACTTCTCCAAGTAGAAAATGTAACTTCTACAGGGATGTTTCTGTACCCATACACTGAGAAAGCAGTTGTGTGATTTCTTTTTTTATTGCGACCGTAGACATTTTCTAATGCATCTCTTTGCCTTTCTTAAATAAACCAATGATATACAAGAAAATGGGAGTCCATTATAGTCTAGATTTCCTTCAGTTTGATGGAATTTTAAAAATGGAAAATATCAAAATGGACAAAAACTGTCTTATAATCCTGAGAACCAGCCATGTTCTCTTCATAAAGCCTCCACTTTGTCACAGTTGTTTGCACAAGATGTCTTGTCCTGTTCTGAATAGCTAAGCATCTCCCTTTGGTTGAGACCTATGTGAAGTTTCAGGTAAAACTGCAGGAATGTGCTTTTTTAAAGTAAATTTTTTTTAAAGAAACTCTTTGGAATTCTGGAGTAATGTGTTTATTTACTGCATGTATATCTTTATATACGACTGATTTCTTTTTTTCTTTTTTACATCATTTACATTATTTATGTCACAGAGGTGTCGCTGTTTGTTAATACAGAACACTGTATAGAAATATTAAACTTCATTTGTTGGAAACAACTATGTCTTATCATACCTAAGATCAGAAATGCCTTAACAAATTACCTACATGGAATACAGAGGTTTTCTAGATTAGGAATTTGAACTCCTTATGGTCCCAACTTCACCAGCTCTGTAACCTTTCCATCCCGCCAGCTTTTGCTGAACTGCACGCTCCACGCCTTGCAATCTGGACACACCGCAGGAAAATGAAGAGGACCATGAGATCCTTAGTGAACAATGGCCAAGCAGAGACCCAGTATTTGCTGTCTTAGGTCCCTACTGCTGGAGTTACACCTTCAAGTCCTGCAACCTCAATACTGTTACCAGTTCCACTATCTGTTAAGGACTAATATTTATGTATGCCAAAAACGTAGCCTGAAAAGCGGTCCGAGAAGCCAGGGCTAGAGATTTTTAACGACAAGAGCAAAGAACAGCTTAGGCAGGAATAATCCATTGCACAATCCCAGTGACCCCCCCAGGCTTCAAGTGACCATGGGAAAAGAGAAAAGACACGTCCCCCATCTCTCCACTGGACACAGCAAATTCAAACTGGAGTCAGAAGTTCCTGACTGCAGCTCTAGAGGCCCTCAGCACAGATCATTTTAGAAATGAACAATTTTAGAATCTTAGAAGCTTTCATTAACGGGAGAGTCACAATTTCTTCTGTCGGGAATAATGTACATTTGAGTGATCTCTGCATCAAGCAACAGCAGGTAGCAGCAGAGAGGAAGGGCTGGGCTGCACTTAACACACCCTGGAAAGACAACTGAGAAAAGTGAGCCTCATGTCAGCTGCCTGTTTGTTTTCTAGGAATCTGCCCCTCCCTAAAACAGGTGAAGCTCCCAAGCTGAATAAAATCACTTGGCTAGAACAACCTTCCCAGTACATGGCATACTCAGGCTGCATGACCTACCATGACTCACATTTCCATTGGCATAGCTGGTTGTACAAAAAGACTGAAACACAGATTACTCGGTAACTCTTAACTGGTTATCTTGTCCAGTGCTAGCGATATGTGAGTTATAAACAATGTTTTGATATGCAGGTAAAAACACTTTATGATTATTGCACTAGATTGTTATGTGACCTCAAAATTAATCATGATTTTCAGATTCTCAGTTAGCTGGAAAAAAAGAAACCAACATAAAAACCCTAATTTCTGGTGCAGTGAGTCAGATCATGAACTTCCTACGTCTGCCTGTTCTACAAACATTAGTTAGTAATCCTTCTCAGTGTATTTTGGGACCAACTCTCATATTTCGTGCCTTATTTTCTGATCTCATCTGTAACCATTAAAAATACCCAGGAATAACTAGCACTTCTGTGTTGGCAATAGTTTTATCAGAATATCTAAGGTAAAGAACACATCTTGTTCATTTAACTTTTATTAAAGTTATACCCATCTTTTTGAGAAACATTTGAAGTAAAAGAGCAAACACTTTTACTAAGCCCAATTGCTTTCATTGGGAGACCAGAGCTGATGCATTTTTCCCCAAGTCCAGAGTTTGCTGATGGTCTGACCTATGATTTTCATTTTATTGTCTAATAGAGGTTCTTTGCAGAATGCAATTTTATAACACTCTCTTCTTCTAATTACAACTCTTCCTCACTAAAAACAAGCTACTTATAATTAAGAATGCTGGACAAACCTCTGAGGTGATTTTCTAAAACAAATAAATGCACATTTCTGTTTCAGAGAGGGAGGAAAGCTGAAGGAAAGAAAAGCAGTGTCATATGAACAAGAAGAGTATTAGTTTGCAGGCTGCTGTTAAGCTGCTGCATGAGGCATCACAGGCTGTGTCCTAAGAGCACTTCCTGGTACCCTGGATGCTGCCAAGGAGATCAAGACCTCAAGCCAGAGCAGTTTAGACTCTTTGGCACCACACTGTCACCCTGCATTAGTATCATTTTCTCCTACTGGCACTGCAAAGGAATATGAAGCTGTTAGCTGTGTGTCACAGGTATCACAAGCAGTCCTAACTGCTCTCTGCACTAGGAGGGAACTTTTTCTTACTGGGAGGTTGGAAGAGACCAAGGTCAAAATTCAGTCTTGATTTAGGGATTAAATTTTTGCTCTTAAACTGGTAGCACAGTATTGTCACACTCATCAATTTCTTGCTATTTCTCCTGCTGATACAAGAACTTAACTGCCACCAAAGGACATGCTGAGACACCTATGGCCTCTTGGTAGGCCACCCCTGGGGGACAGCTGAGGACCTTGCTTCAGATCACAGTGCTAGGATTTACAAGTGCCTCCCACTACTGTGGTGAGCTGCCTCTGCCCTCAGTTTCCATTGAGAAAAGGCTGAGACAGCCCTTCAGTGCTTGACAAATTCCTTACTGAGATTTACAAGCTGACATAGCAACCTCTGAGTCCAAAAACCATTTTTTTAGAGGTAAGTCTTCCCTTTGGCATTTCTGCTTTCCAGCTGAAACAACTCTCAACTTTGCTGGGTCTTGCCTGACAGCAGGAACCTTATGCTTCTTCCACTGTGCTTAGAAAACAGAACTGCTAGGCCAATGCCACCTAAAATGCTGGCTATCCCTTAGCCATGTGGATCTAGTCCTTAGTTTACTATCAATCACTTATTCTCCTTCATCATATCAAAATATGCTGTTAGTAAATTTATGGTATTAGGGGTGTATCTCCCTTTCTGTTTTTCAAGAGGTTGCCATGTTACCAGCCTGGCTACTGGGTTTACCACTGCAGTATTTGGGGCATTGCTAATATAGTGCTCACAAGTGACAAGATACCATCTACATTTTTGTGCCTTCATTCTCAGTGCTGTCTCTAAGGCCAGGTCAGCCTATTCAGTACAGACACACTGCCCACCAGAAGGTCACCGGGAACATCTGTCCCACAGATGTATGAACCATCCAGTGCAACACACACAACCAGTGACTTCTGAAGATTGTAATGAGTAGAGCTGGCAGCAGCAAGAGTGTTTCACTGCAGTCTGCAGTATATTTACAACTAACACACTCTGGAGCCTGGAGTTCCTTATGCATAACAACTTGCTACATTTTAGCTTCTCAGTGTACATAGCTAAAAACTCTACCTTGTACTTCATGCATAGTGCCACTTTTCCATACACTGCACACAATTAAACACACAGATTTGCATGAATTTAAATGAAACCAAACTTCTAAAATTTCACATACCATTATAAGCAGCTGGAATCTCAAGTACAACATAAGCACATTATTTATACAGACAGGTAAAATCTATCTCTAAAAGGTGCAGCAAACCTAAGCATTCTTATTTCTCATGGCAGCAGGTTGGGTTATTGCTACATCCTTCGCAGCCTTCATCTGTCTCTTAACACTGGAAAGTCAACAAATAAAGGCTGTGATTAGCAAGTTATCCAGCTGTATCAGTCTAGCTTGACTATGTCTAGAGAAGAACCAGAAATGCCCACAGTGAAAATGGCCTTCCCTGTGAGTGACTGATACCAGCTGATGTGCTCCAGCTCAAGGACAGTGACTAAAGCAGGACAAATCTGATCTGGTATTCTCACAGAAACACTGCGTGTCAGGTCCTGCATGCTGTAGTTGTGCAGCCAGGATTCCCAGCAAAGAGAACACAAGTCCTGCTCAGAGACAGAGGTCAAACTACTGCCATGGTGAAGACAGAATGAGTGTTGAAGGTCCAGAGAAATAAATAAATAAATAAATAAATAAATAAATAAATAAATACAATCAAGTCTACAAAATTATTTTAAAAGATAAACACTTCCAGTAACAAAGAGTATCAAATATGTTTTCGCTATCCTTTTCTCTCTTCCACCATCATTAACTTATTCCTGTTATTTATTCTTTAATTCCTACAGTAGGGATTCTTTATGGATAACATACGCACTGTAAACATCAGACTGCAGCTGTAACCTGGAAAACCAATCAACGAAAACAAAAGCAAAAGAGATGCCTCAATGGCAGATATCCACTGCACAACAAACCAGACACGAGCGTGTAGTGAAAGATGCCTTTTTTGTTGTTGCTATTCTTTCCCCAAACTCAAGATATGTCCTGGTGAGCTGGGTTCTCCTCCTGCTTCCTAAGAATCTCTTCAATGTATCTCAGTTTGATTAATTTTCATAACTGAAAACACACTGATCTTTTTCTTTTTTTTTTGTTTGAGAAAAGATTTTTTTTTCTTGTTCAAGAGTAAACAAAGAACTGCTTGTTCAGAAATTGGAAAGAAATAAAAACACAAATACATGAATGGAATGACCTGCTTCAATGTATCAGTCCCTAAAAGCAATGACAAAGTGCAAAGCAGCAATGAGCTGAGAAGAACTGCATGAAAGAAGGCATTGGCTTCCAGTACAGGTAGACCAGGTGACTGTTACTGTGGGAATGAAGTTAGTACAAGGAGAATAAAGCACTGTTCTTTAGGGACAAAAACCACACAGATTGACGTTTCTGACCTTTACTGTCACCACTTAGATGGCATCCACATATTGTCACTATTACTCAAGTCCTTTTGTGTAGCGCTTTCTCAGCGTGCCTGTTTCATCTGAATCACTGGCTTTTTGCTTTTTCACTGCTGCGTTTTCATTTTCAAACTCCATGAACAGGTCCTCTGGGGTTGCCTCTTCCGCTTCGCTGCTGCTCCCAGAATGAAACACAGCATATTCTGCTATTATAGCAGGATCATCCTCCTCCTCGTAACAGTAACAGCACTCCTCAGTGTTTTGGCTGCGTTGAAGGTCCTTCTCCCCTTCACTGATGCCAGCTACCTCATCTTTTTTCTGCCTTGAATCATAACTGTCCCTTCCCATGGTGAGATCAGATAGCAGAGCTTCATTGCACAGGTACTCCTCATCCTCCATGCCCTCCATTCTTTCTGCTAGTTCTTCTGCAGAGGGCTGGCTCAGATCGGGATAATCTACGAGGATTGTGTCTTGTTTGCGCTTAAAGCAATCTGAGTTATCATAGATGGGATACGTCTCTTCTGGGTAACCTTAGGAATGAAGTGACAAGCAGCTTGAAATGTTAACAGCACATAAAAGTAGCACTAATTTCAGTGATGGATGCAGAAGTGTTAGAACAACCATTCTTGGCACTGACAGCATAACTGGCATCTACTTCAGGCTATGTGTTTACGACAGCACTGAATGTCACAGCAAGAACCACGTGCAAACCACCACTTCTTGGAAGATGATGACAAAACTCCTCTGATTTTTAGGGAGCCAGGATTTCAACCCAGACTTCCAAGAGCCAGTATTTAAGCTCTGCTGAAAGCTATGGGAGCTAATAGGTAAAAACTGGGTGTCTTTAAATATACCCACTTTTGTTCCTGTCCATAGCATGATTTGTGCTTTACAGACTTTTTTTTGACAAAAAGCATTATTTATAAAGCTGGAAAACAGATATGAGTCAATGGCTCTGTGCCAAACACACATCATGAGCCTGACTTCAGAAGACAGAGCTTGAGGCAGCTGTTTATGCTTTATATTAGGAAACATTGCTTCCTAAGGAGCAAGGAATTAGATCTGCATAAAGATGCATTTAGAATTCTGAAAGCAAACAGCTCAACTGGGATGTCTTGAAAATACATTTCTGAAAGAAGTAAACAATAAGAAATAGAAAGGACATTATAATTAAGGATCTTTAACAGAATTCCTGGAGTTGTCTTTTACAGAACTGGAACAAACAAATCAAAAGTAAAAACTGTAAGTTTTCCACATTGATTCTAATTTCTAAGGGCTCTACAATTTTCTATGAAATGCAGCCCAGCAAAGAAAGGGAAAGATGAACCTACAGCAGCCAAGACCTGGCAGTGTATGTGAATATTCATTTGCCACTTCTGGCAGCAGATAGCGTAGACTTTATGCTAAAGGAAATGCTGGCTGCACTAGAATATTTTTTTTTCCTGTTACGGTTGGGAAAACAAAGCACCTCTTGCAAAGCTTTTAACATTGCTTTCTGAAAAAGAAAGCTGAAGTTAGATTTTGAAAGGAATTCAGACTACAAGTAAGCCTTGCTCAACTTTCCTCATCGGGGAAACGGAAAGAAAGGGCTCTTGCTTACCTTCCCAGTCCTCCATGTAAGGAGCTTCTTCAGCTTCTTTCTCAGGAGAGATGCCATCTATGAACTTGCCTTCCTTCATAACTCTAGTAATTTCTCGGAGTTGCTGAAGTAACCTTTTTTCCTGGTCTGTTGTAACATTTTGAGCTCTGGTAGAAAACATCAGACAACAGAATTCAGTCCACGATTATTGCAAATTGCTTACAGAGTTTGGGCACAACTGTCACTGTGAGTAGGACAGTCAGGGGAAACCTGGATGCAGTGTGATCACTATTCTTGTAGTCTGCGCTTCAACTCAGTAAAAAGGTTTATCCATTTATCTAGAAAGCCTGCAAACTTAAACAGGTCAACGCAGGCAGACTTAGCATCCCATGGTACAGAAGACACTACAAAAACTTTGTCCAGTGCTGTCCCATCACCCTTAAAGATACTAGATTTGCAAGGCCTCAATAAGAAGCCAGCCAGTTGGACCAATATTGAGCAAATCCAACAATGATGCTGGTTGAGCACAAGTGGAGGAGCAGGAAGGCTTAAAACTGCTAAGAAGTTGTTACATTTAACTTTAACTTGCCCTTTAGAATCAGAGAGGGAGAAGACAGATTATCAGATTAAAAGCAAACTGTAATTCTCCCTGGTTCTACGTGGCTGATTCTTGTGATTACCACTAGCGATAACAGCATTATTCTAAAATGATTACTACTCCTCAGGTGAAGCAATTACTGTTACAACAAAGCGATTCCAACAGATAAGATTATGTAGTTGTTACATGCTATTTTCTCTATTAAAAAAAAAAAATAAGCTCATGAAAATCTTATTGCAAAAACTAGTCTTTGGAAAGTGGTGACCCGAGCTCTAGCAAGTCACTCAGTGGGTTATAGCAAGGCAGATCACTGGCTGTACTTCAGGTGAAAATGATTCTGACTGGTTTTGTTTCATCTTGTGTTTCATGTTGTTCTTGAGAGGATGTTTGATCTCTCTGTAAGGACCAATCCAGGCCCTCAGGGGACAGAGGCATTACTCTGGCTCACTTTTGAATCCTGCTGTGTTTTAACCAGGACCTACAACCTCTAGTTGTTCAGAGAGTGTGGCTCTCATCACGCACAGAATGCTGAACTGCAGGCATATCTGAGGTCAGACAGATGATCTCTGATGATCTCCACGCCATCAGACAGATCACCTCCAACAGCTGCTCAGTGACTCGGGTGAGATGAAGAGAGCACTGATTAATGATTCTGGATTTAGACGCTAAATATCTACATCAACCTCTTAATAAGTGCCAAAATTCTCAAAAGCTTGCAGCATCCACTCTTCAGTTTTTCTTCCTATTAACCTTTGTGAATAGATCAGCACCTTAATGGATGCCTCGTGCTACACACGGAGGAATGGCGATGACATGATGGCTACTCCACTAAGGCAGCAGTGCCGTACTGGTGTAACAACAGAGATCAGCATCACATTGCTAGCTTGTTTTGTGCACGGTTACACACACCACTGCATGCTACAGAATGGAGCTCAGGAGCCACTGGTATCACCACCAGCTATCCAGATAGGAACTGTCTTGCTGACATAAAGATTGAAGTGTCAGAAATCTTGTCCTTGCCACTTGCTCTGTGCTTCCCCTAAGAGGCACTCTGCCCTCAATTTGTAGAGCTGATACAGCCCCAACCCTACACAGAGGCTACGCTGAGTCCCATCAAGCTGCGTGGCAGTTTGCTGCACAGAACAAGAGAAGGTGTGAGGCAGCATCTTCTCAAAAGCCTGGTTATGCAGATGTACAATTCCAAAAGCGAATTAACTGGCACGTGAAAATAAATGGTTTCATCAGCTAGCTGCCTTTGACAGAACCTGTAATAGAACTGCCAAACTGATCCTCCTTTTCTAGACAGAAGTGTATGTAATTTGAATCTATATCACCTGGATAAAGACAGACAGATCTGTCTGTTTAGCACAGTGCAGAGATATGCCAGCACAAATAACAGGATCGATTGCTGCAGCTAAAAAGCAGTGGCATTTCATATCAGAATTCTTAATATGCTGAATATTCCCAACAGAAAGCAGTACTTTCTTACTGCAGCGCAAGGTCTCCACGAGCATTTCAGAGATCCTTTCCCACTCTAGATATCTAATTTAAAACACATGTTTTCCTTAAACAGGGAGAAATCAAAGTCCATGCATTGTTTCTAGTTAAAGTCTCCAGGAAGGTTTAGCTGTAGGATGCTTGCAATGTATGAGATGTCTGGCTGCCTGTATACAGGAGATTTACCAGGGTACAATGAAATAATCACTACTTAAAATGCACTATACCCCCAAACTGTATCTCACAGAGTACCACCTCTTTTCCTCAAAAGCTTCAAAGCTTGGGTGCATTTGGAAAAAAGAAAACAAACAGCTGTTTGCTCCGTCTAGAGGTGCCCTCCTCTCTCTTTTAAAGAGAGGCTACATTCAAAATTCACTATGAGATTCCATTTCTGATTTCCCCCGAGGTCCTTAGATCCATGTATATAAATAGTTTGGGTGAACAAAGAAGGGAAGCATTACTAAATAAAGGCTCTCAGCCAATTGCACTGAATGGAACAAATACTGCATTGGACCCTAAACTCATTTGATCAGTAAAAAATAATTTATCCTGAGTACTTGAGAGGCATACAAGCCTAATTCTGGCAGCCTAAAGGTAAGTATAAAACACTGCTAAGTTCTCCAAGCAGGTGAGTCAAATAGTCAAAACTGTCCTGTTTCACCAGCAGACACAAGGTAGCTTAGGGACTCCCACTAAAACTCAGCCTAACTCAGGTATATTCAGCATCTTTGCCGTGCTGAGGACACTGCAGCTGAGGCCCTGGTTACTCAGAGAAGACAGGATTTGCAGCGAAATGAACTCAACAGGCAAGTTCAGCACAGAATTGTTTCTAAAGAGTGGTTTAAAATCAAATCACCGACCAATCCAGGAGAAGTTAGGTGTTACAAGCTATCTTTTTTGCTTGCAGACTGCCTTGTACTTGTGGTGTTTCATTTTCCAGACACTGCAGTCATGCATTACCAAGCTGATGCCTTGTTACACTTCTTACAAAAAGTACAAACTTGTTAGCAACATTTCCTTCCAAGGCAGACTATTGCTCTCAAGTCTAAAGCAAACATTAATAAACATAATATATGCTTGAACCCTGATCTTTCCACTCTTTTCTCTTGTATTTCTAAGCAAATGCATGCATTTACTGGTTATGGAGTGGAACCTAATTATCATACATGTTATTATCAATTCTGCCTTTAAACATGTAATTTATGGAAATTCTAAGACATGTACACAGATTATCAAAGCATTTATATTAAAAAAAAAAAGCCATAGCACTAGAAAACACCATAAAACAAATGTTTCTCTTGGGAATCACTCAGAAAACTATTCAGTGACATAAAACAGGTTGTTTTATATACTTTAAATATAGACATTTTCAGCTTAGACATAGCTGTCTACACTCCTCCAAATAAGAAGAGGTTATCCTCCAAATAATGCACTATTCAAAAAGGGGAGGGTAAGGATTGGTTGTTATTCTGTTTAAGGAATGTGAAGCTGGAAAGAATTAGTTATTATATAAATATTAGCCTTGAGAAAAAAAGACTGCAGGACAAAAAGCACCACGCTTAAAATTAGATTTCTACACTTTGAAAGTAGAACTTATAATGCTACTTTTGCATAGCCAATGTAAGAAAATTCAATTCCTAGTCAGAAAATAACTGTTCCTTAAAATGCTGTAGTTTGAAGCATACCTGTCACAGTTAGGGCCTACTCTGTTGATTAACTTTTCCATAGCTTCTTCAGTCTCTCTCAGCTTTTCCTGAAGTTGGGTGAGCTCATAGTCAGCTGTAAAAGGAACAAAATCCCACGATCTGTCAGTGGGAGCTTTTAAAACCTTTGTCTCTTTATCACAGGTAGCAAACCGACTGTAAGGAAACCAAAACACACAGCTGAAAGAGTTCAATAGATTTTTCCTGGTGTAACGGTGACAAGCATTGCCAATGATAACGGGACACACAGAAAGCACCTTCTTTCAATGGCTCCACCCAATAAGCAGAGTGAGTGAGGCAAACAGAACAACTACCATGGGATTGGTGGCACGTGACCCTGCACGGGTGTGGGAAGGCAGGCAGGGAAGCTATCCATCCATCAGGCTCCCCAGGATGCACATCAGCTAACCACATGATGTCTGGAGAACAAAGCACTGCTTTAGAAGGTACAACCACAGAAAAAAAAAACGTCCACAGTGCAGTAACAGACACACGTGCACACGTCTGGGCACACCCGTACTGTCTCTAATTTAGTTGAAAGAGTTAAGAGTTTCGTAGCTGAGGATTTGTTCTCTCAGCCAGTGTTACTGCGCTCTTTGTAACTCTTGCATCTTCCATGGAAATAAATAGGAGGCATTACTTTCAGAGCAACTTCTTCTCCATGACAATTTTCTTACTCAGCCCAGGCAAACCAGAAGGTTGGATGCTCGTGCATTAAGAGAAAAATATTCAGTTACCATTGTTAATAATTTGCACTGAATCTCCAAGCACGATGCAGTACAAGCAGACAGAAAATAGTCTGCAGACCGAGTGTGTTACGTAGTGCCAGGTTTTGTATAACTTAATTACAGCTATGAAGAGCATGAGCTCACTGTTCTTACTGTTAGCATTTTCTATAGGCTCTCACACACTTTTCTTTCCTGTTTACAATTTAGCCAGCTAAGCACAACACTTTTCAATACTGATGGGTAACTAATAGCTAATACATGTCTACAAATAGTTGAATCTGTTAACTCACTGATGTTTAGCTACAATCATAGAAATATTTCAGAATCCTGCCTGCCTTCTTTATATTGAAGTCGCTAGTAAGTTAAGCAGTGCAAACAGGGCATGGAAAAAGTAGGGAAGAGGCTGCTAATGGCTAAGAATTCATACATTCAAAAAAGAAAATATGAAGATAGCTTTTAAGAACATGGTATATGTTATTACTGGAATATTATAGATGACATCCTCTTATCTATTTGCTAATTATTGGTCATGTTAGCTTTGCAGCAAATAGCTTCCAGGCACTATTATATATTCTCATCAGCCAGATGAGATTAGAAAGCAATGGGGCAGTAATTCACTTTAACACAGACTCTTCTGGCTTGCTCCTCACGCAGTGGAACAGCTTCACAGCATGTCCAGAACCTGAAGAACTCAGTGAGACACTGACTATACAGAGTCAATGGCTTCTCACATACAACTTAGAAATGAAAAGCACTTACTGATTTTCCTCTTCATGTTTCCAGGTGCAGCAGGAAGGCATTTCCGTTCTCCAGGGGTAGTTTTTCCCTTGGAAGCCAGCTGATAAGTGAAAAAAGCCAACCCCTCAGTGAGTTACAGCAATAGCAATATACAAGGCCCAAAAGCAACCAAGTAAAGGACAGAAAGCTAAAATTATGCTAGGAAATAATCACAGAAAAACATCCCCAGCAGCAAAAACAGACAACCATGAAAGATGCCTAGGAGATCTTCTGAGCTGAAAATTTCTAAGAGACATTTGGAACAAATTTTATTTTGAAGCATAAAGAAAGCATAACATAATTTTAGAATATTTATCTGTTGCAGGAAAGGGCCTGATTCTATAGATATTCTGCTTATCCGAGGGAAGAAATTATTGTTTTGAAATGTGAAAAGTGAAACGTTCTGAAGGAGTTATAAGTGACCCCACTTGACTCCCTCATGTGTTCTGCCACTGATTCCTTACCAGCTTTGTACATGCAGCAACAATACCACCTGGCTCTGCAGCTGCAAGCTCCCTATTTCTTTCCTCTTCTTCCTGTTTGATCAGCTCACCCAAGTCGCCTTGCCCTTACCCTGGGACTTGCCTCCTCTCTGGAGTGGGCTCAACTCTATGAACATCTGTCTGCCTTAAACTCCTGCTCAAAGGAAAAAAATACATAATCTGCAAGGCTTTGTCCCCTTCTTCCTTCCAAGCAGCTGGCTGTCATCACCCACACGCGTGGCACATCTGTGTCACAGAAAGCTTGAAGTTCAAATCACGTGCAAAACATTTGGTTGGGATTAGGGCTGTACTTTCAGCCAGCACCTCAGCTGGGTTAGTTCCAGCGTGGTCACTGCAACCTTACAACTCCCATTCTTCACCAGCAGGGTGGTTTTGTTCCAGAAGGAATTCAACAACGGTACCCCATCTCTCCCTCTTTAAATGCATATTGCAATCCATGATATATACAGTGTGTATAATATACAGTATTTTATAAAAAAAAAAACCACTCTGTGTACACTCAAAATTAATCTGTGACCAGACATACATATTTTCCAGCAGAAAAAAAACTAAAAACTTGACAATTTTCTCACGTCAGAGGCCAACACAGGATCATAGCAACACTTTGCTGCACTCAGTTACAGTCTTTGCAATGGCAAAAACTATATAGTATACATCCATCTTCCAAGTACCAGTCAAAGGCAAGCATGTTTTTGAGCAAGGCCAAGGTGAGACCTGGTACAGAAATAGGACTAACATTCCTGTTTTGAGCACTTTTAGTTGTTACACTCTTGACTTTTCAACTATTTTCAATTTTCTTACCTTAAATAAGATATACAAGATGTACAAGAAGATGCCAAATCCATATATAGGGATGATTTGCCCCACAAGACCTCTCCCAGCTCCACCAGCACTTCCACCACCTCCTCCACCCTTGGCCTTGGCGACTGCTTCAGCAAGGTGAGACCTTGGGAAAGGAGGGGCAGCGCGGCTGTCGGGAGCTGCCTGGTAATGCATCCTTGGTGGAAAGCGACCGAGTTTCCCTGCAATAAAACACAGCAACCATTTCTTTTTCTTCTGTTTCTTTTCACCTTTTTACATGCAGTCCAAAACTCAAACAGGTACAGCTGGTCTCTTATAAATGCACCACCAGTTATGAAAACATAGCCTGCAAGACCATAAGTAATATCTGCAGACTCAGTATTCAGTTTAACTAGCTTAACTCATGCAAGTACCCACCTGCAGTTATTCTTCTGGAAGTGAGACAACAACATTGTGTTAGCATTTGTTCTTGATAGGAAACACCGCCATAGCTAAATTCCCAAAGCACAGAAAATTGCAATAAACATATTAGGAAGTGATATCAATAATTTGTGAAGTCCCACTATTAAAACATTTTTATTCTAGGTGATGACACAGATTTTTTGACTGCTTAGGCTTCAATGAAACCACACAGGCGTGCCCCACTGACCAGAATGCTCTCAGACTAACTAAGCCTTCACTATGAGGAAGCTGTTACAGTGCATCTGAATTGCAGTGAATTATTCAAAGTATACCACGGAAACCAAAGCACCTTACTCACAAGAAATTCTCACTGCTACAGCAGAAATGTAACCTTTGTAAAATGTTTTACATTTATGCAAGAATTCTTTATTCATGGAAAAAAAATTAAAAAAAGAGAACAGAGAAAATAATTGGCAAAGGTGAACCTGTACTTAAATGGATTAATTTGAGGCCAAAAGCATACATTGATTATCAAAATAATTCTCGGGGAAGTTTAATGGCTTCTAGCATTAGGTCCTTGTTGATTTTGAACTTTTATAATGATCTCCTTTTTGAAATATCCTCTATTGTGAAGAACCCATACAAACCGTACAGGAAATCAATGGCACATGCAAGTTGCCACGTGTGAAAAGAGCTGCCAAATATGTGGTATATAAATGAGGACATGCAGACATCTGGATGCCACTGTCAATTACACAACATAACCCGTGCTATGACAGGATCCTAATGCCCTAACACAGCGTAGGTGATGCAACTGCTTAATAGCAGTATAATGTCAGAACTTCTTAGTTCTTCATCTTTCAGCAATATTAAGGCTCAGCTGAACATAGAAAAGCTTAAACACAGCTAAAGTGAACCTACCACAACAACCAATCAGCTGATAATACTCAGACCACCCAAAAGAAATCTGGTATGCATTACACAAAATTCCAACTGGGCAAATAAGTTGCCTGACCAATCTTGCGTTCTTCTGGTACTCCAGCACAACACAGCACATCCACAGTGAGTTATTGTAATATGTGTTAAACTATTATAGGGAAAAAGAACAGTTTTCTTCTTGGAATATCGATTTATAGAGTACCATGCCTAACATTCTCTATAAATAGACTACTTCCAAGCTGTTTTAATGAAAAGCCCTATGATAACATGCATTTCCAACAAGTGGCAGTAACTTTAAGAATGCCTTATTTGGAAGCATTTTCCCCCCAAGACTGCACTAAGTATTTTATTAACTTCAAGAATTACACTATTCAAGTCTCTGAAGCTGAAGTTTTTGGCAGGTAGCCACAGTTAGCAGGTTGCTCAAGGGAACAGTTAATGACAAGAGATACGAACTGCTCAATCAAGATTTATTCTTCCACTCAAAACCAACTGCAGGTGAAACAAAGTTTGGTCTGCAGAGGTGTAATGACATTCCTGCTATCAAATTGATAATACAGACAATAAATTCTAGTCTGAAGCTGGCCAAATGAGATGAAGCATTACATCCTCAGCCGAAGTCAGGGGCTGCAGCCAATCACGGGATGAGCTGAGTGCTCTTCTGATCCAGGGACACAATAACCTGGGAGGTATGGATACCTCTGACACCATACAGGAAACTATTTGAGCTCTCTTCTGATGATGGAGAGAGCACTCATGCTGTATCAAATTCAAGCATTTAGCTAAGGCTGATCAGACACCACACAACAGCAGTGATTAAAGCAGGCTGTGCCAGAACAGGTGACAACATCATTAATCAGCAAATGCCACTGAAAAATAACTTGGGGCATTTGCTTTCAGTTGGTTATTGGTTTTTGACTCAACACACTCCTCACCAAGCCGACGTGCTGCACGGTGGGCACTTGTGGGTGCCAGCACCTAAGAGCGATGTATTTGACGTGCTACCAAAAAAAACTAGCTATGATTTAGGTTTCTCACGTTCGAGATTATGCATGAAATTACGAACCTGTGGATCTGCAGCGTGCCTGAGCCTATACTCAACTCCTTCAGAACAAGAACACACAGCAACCACTGAAGGATAGCCACAGCACAGCACTTACACAGCTCTCAACACAGTGACCTATTCAGCAGCATCATCAGCCCTGACGGACGCGGCCCAGAGGGCGCAGGGAAGGATGACCGCGCCACGCCTCCACAGCGGGCGGCGGCTCACCTCCCGACGCGCAGCGCCGCGGGGAGCGCAGAGCGGCGTGCCGGCGGCGGCAAGACCCGGAGCGGCCCGGCTACGCCTCAGCGCGGCAGGCGGCGGCCTCTTACCCTCTGGAGGAGCGGGCGCTGCGAGCGGCGCGGCCCCGGGCTCCTGCCTGCCGCCGCCTCCCCGAGACAAGAAGGTCCGCGGCAGGAGCAGCGAGACGCAGAGCACCAAGCAGGAGACCGCGGCCACCCTGCGGCACGTCGAGGGCGCCATGGCGGCCGCCGGGCAGCCGTTACGGACTGTTAGGCGGCCGCCGGGGGCTGCGCAGGCGCGAGTGGCGCGCGCGTGCGTCGGGCGGGAAGCTGAGGGGGCGAGGCGCGGGGATGGGCTGCGCGCTGCCGCCCTCGTCAGAGCTTCGGTGCTTCCAGCTAGGAAAAAAAAAAAAAGCCGGCAGAAAAGGCTGCTTTGGGCTCTGACCCACCAGCTGCGCCCTCATATGGAATCATCCCCTGCCTTGCAGCACGCAGGGCGGATGAGGGACGGTCCAGAGCGCGTTTAAAACTAATTCAACGCGCTACGATGAAATGTAGTTGTTACAAATGTTTGGGTCCATCCTGAAGCTGCCTTCCCGCTGCATTGGGAATAACACATCAATGCAGAGTGTTGCTTGCGCTAGTTCGTGTTCACCAACTTAAGCAAAAAAACTGCCAGTCACGTCAAATTAAATTATACGGTTTTGTATTTCCATTATATTTATATTACACTGTATTACTGTAGCTGAATTAGACTATTTTCTGTGGGTCTGGGCTGTGACTACTGAATTTAACTCACTTTACGCAAGAGTTCCCTTTAATTAGGCTTAAGCTGAGAGAAGAATTGCTCTGACTGGCACTGCAGGCCACTGCAGCAGCAGAATACCACAGTGTCTTAAATTACTACAGAAGACATTTCCATTGCCTGGACAGCTGGCACTGGGCTGATGATTCCAGTAATTGTTCTTATTGAACACCTTGGCCCTGCGGACACAGCAGCCCCTGGACAGGTTCCCACTCACCATTATTGGATTAACCTGGCTGAAACGTCTCCTTCCACAACTCTGCAGTCACTCACTCACCAGCTCTCGCATTCCTCACAAGAGAACTTCTGGCACTCCCTGCTGCTGCTCTTGGAAATAAAAGTTGTTGGTACTATCAGTTCAGTGCCTCACTGTGCTTATTTCCTGACCGTACCACCAGCTGTTGGTGCTTAAAGTGGCAAAGTCAGCGGGTAGGAGCATTGAAACAAGCCTCACCCTGATCAGAAACATGTGATATCCAACACATGTGTGAATCCAATAACAACAGATAATTAAATCTGCGATACAAATGCACTGTTATTCTCTCATCATCACCACAAGTGATCTCTTCACTGAGACAAAATCTTTCTTGGTAATCATGCAGTCATCAGCATGATCAGATGCTAAAGTTACCCAGTGTATTGGTCCTTGAGCATAAACAAACTTCCACGACCACAAGGTGAACATATGCTACTACAGCACTCTTGTGAGTCTCTTCTCATTCCACTTTAATTCCTGGGATGCATAGAAACAACAACGAGCACCGAGAGAACAGCACCACAACCTGAGCCTTTCAGGTGTTAAGTGCAGCTGCTAAAGAATGGTTTCACCATTAGAAGTGCCAGGTGTTGTCAGGGCAATTGATTCAAAACAAAGATATCTGGGGGCTTCTTTCTTTCAGTCATGAGGTTTGGATGAAGTACATTGACTTTCTGCTCTCATCTTGTTCCTAGAAGAGACAACGGAAGAAAGAAACAAATGCTGATGGCTGTTTTCCCAGTATTTTTACCCATGCCATTCAAAGCCTAGGAGGAATAGAGAAACTGATGGTCTGAAATTTACTTTTCACATGAAATCACTGGCTTTCTAAGCCCAACATGGCAGTTGGCCTGTGGCCCTTTCAAGAAGCCAACAGCAGCTCAAAGCTAGAGCAAGGAATTCAATATTGAGACTGTACACAGAGACTCCTTGTGAAGTATTAAGTCATCAAGTTATGTTAAAAACAGAAAACAAAAAGGAAGACTTCATAAATCCTTTTTTTTTTTTTCCATAGCCAAATACAGAGCTTTTGAAGTGAAAGCTAAGGTCATGGGTCTTAGTTTTCATAAAAAGCACAGGTAGATTTCATGGGTAAAATCCTTCTGATTCACGTTACTCTAGAAGTCAAATGTAATCACACACACATCCACAAAAAAAATAAATAAATAAAAATAAATCTTACAGAAACAGAATCCTAACAAAGAAAATCAAGAGGGTGCTTTGGGTAATTTTCTGGTAAGGCAAAATACCATAAATATGTTTGGACCTAAATATAATGCACAATTGCACGCACAGTCCTCAGAAAAGTCAGCCTTGTGGGCTTTGTTGTATTTGGATTGCTTCTAATTTTATTTGCCATCACATCGAAAGGGATGTAGTCACAGAATGACATCCTTCTAAATGTTAGTGTTCATAAATACATTGTTTGATTTGTATTTCCAAAGAAATATATATAAATGCAGTCTTAGCAATATTCAGAAACAATGCTTTCATAGCAAAATACTTCTCAAGTAGTATAATAGGTATTCATCCGGTATTGATAACAATCTCCACCAAGTGATTTGTTTTGAACTTCTGCAAAAGAACTTTAGAAAGGAAATTCATTTTCTTCTCATCTATTTTACGCTGATACTTCCCCAGCTACCTATCTCTTTGCTGTTCCATCCTTACCAACTCCCTGAGTTTCTCCTTATCGCGGGGAAATGTTAAAAAAAATAAATACAATTTATCCAGTATGTATCAGAAATATATATTTCTTTGCTTATTGCTTTTCTGCTTTTTCTAAAAACATTTTTTGTGCTACTTTATTTTGCTTGAAAACCCATAACCCAGGAAATGGCAGTGGGCAATAGGGAAATTGCACACATGCTTGCTAATATCCATACTGGGTGTATCAGCATTAACATGACCGTGCGTTTGCACACATATTTGCAACTTTTGCTGTTGCAAAGGGAAGGGTCATTTTCAGAAGCTAGAGGCAGTTTAACACGTGTAAGTTAAAGTATGCACAAAGAGGTGCTACTTGGAGCCACAATCTGCAGCTTAACACAAGAATACTAAACTATGAATGATAAACAATACTCAACCATTCTGAAAAACTGGAAAGGCGTGAAAGCTCAAGTACGACTGTTAATACTTTAGTGAAGAGAAAATTAATGTGAAAGAAGATGAATTAATCATTTTAAGCCTGTCTTCTTTTTGTCTGCTCATTCTTGACTGGCCACATATAAATTACTACAATAATGAACAACCCTTGAAATGAATGCAAGTTAGGAACAAGTTAATCCAACAAACAAGTTACTTAAGAGCCTCCTCATATGTCTAGCCCTTGCCAAAATACTTGTCAGCACTGGTTCTCTCCCTTAGCTTTGGAAGATGTCTATGAATTTCTCTCATTGCAGAGTTTCTTAGTAATAAAGCCCCAGTGCTGCAGTCTTAGATAAATTCAAACACCAGCAGAAAGTCTAGAAGCTTTTTTTCTGAGGAAAAGTGTGATGCCCTGGCAATTCCCACACATGTAGATTCACTGTATAGCAAGAAGAAATCAATGGTTACATGAGACCCATGCTAATTACTGGGAAGATTTCCATGGAATGCTGTGCTCGCCAGCCTCCAGGGGATTTTAGTGCACAGCTCGAGAGCCTAGCTGGTAGAGTCTTGCAGTTGCTAAGTCAGTGCTATCCCTAAGTGGTAAAAGTGGTTCTTCACTTCTGTGGTAGTGTTGGGGCTTCATGAGTAGTTTGGAGCAAGGATGTGGTTTCTTGTCCTCATTGCATGAGCAAATAACATAGCTCCAAGCCTTCCCCATGCTGAGAATTGCAGGGTTTGCCCCAAATGAGGAGTGTTGACTAGAGACTGGCTGCGTGTTTGCCAGTTCCGTGATGCATTTATGATCACATAAGGTGACAGGTGGGATGGTTCACACCTTAACTGTCAGTCCTTGTGATGAGCAGCACATTAAAGGGGATAGATTAACTGTGGTCCAGGCGGTGCCTTGCAGAGGGAAGACCCTTTCCCCACATCCTTCTTGCTAGCATTAATCAGCAGAAAGAAACCTCAAGTTTGAATTCTTTGGGCCATCCTGTCACACACACACACACAAAATAAAAATAAGGGAGGAAGTCCTCTGCTCCAATTAATTAAACAAACTGATATGAATTCCCTTCTTAAATTGTACTTTGCATATCCATAATCTCTGCACTACATTTTATGTATACTTTACCCCTGGGTAAAAATTTGTGAGCATATAAATGCTTTCTCATATAATCTTGCTAAAGCATGCTCTTGCCTATAAATATTCATACCAATGCCAAAACATTTGCAAGCTTTCCCCAAAGGTGAAATATGTGTAATGTACTTTGCCTTCTGGGTATAAATATTATCCAATACATTTTGGTTAATATGAATACACTAATTATTCTTGTAACCCTTTTTAAAAGGGTCATCCTCATGATGTGAATTTTTTAAAAATGTAATTACAGTAATTGGATACTTAATCTAATTAAAATTGGCTTTATCTTTAATGGAAATTTTTCTAAAGAGGCAGAATGACAATTGACTTTCTGATAATCACTGTTTTCTTTCAGCTAGAGGATGCATTTAGTACATACAGTAGGAACTAGAGAACATGGCCTCTTTACTACATGCTTGCCACCTTAAGAGCCAGTTCAATGACAATCATATCCATTACCAGGCAAAACTTTCACTTTCCTCGTAAATAAAACTTCTGCATCCTGAGTATTGATTTCATCGTTGTTCAGATACAGTTAATTTAAGGATTACCTGCAGTGCTGACTACTATGCAAAGCTTACCTTGAGAAAGATGCAGTCTAGGTGATGGTGCGTACCTCACTAAGCGTGTCTCTTTAGGTGGCTTAAGCAGTCACATATGTGATGGGCTCCTCTGTCTTCAGTGGGTGCATCTGCACCTCGGGGTGTATGTAAATTGAAAAATACCATTTTCTGATGCTGTTGAATGGAAAATCAAAGAGAACGAAACAACAGAAGAGCTAGGGGCTGTGTAAGGGTAAGACTGGAGAGGTTGATTAATGGTGCTAGTTTCAGATATCGATGACATTAATTTTTATATCTGAGACATTTTTATTTAAAAGTGGGTTCTCTTAAGGTGGAATTCATCTGATCATAGTTGATCTGCTTTCAGACCTGATAGATCACACCGTATTTTCTCCCCTTGATGATAGGGTACCCAGGGTGCCTTGTCCAGAAATAGCTAGGTATTCTGCAGATGTTGGTGTTGAGTCAGATGAATGCCACCAACTGAGAAGAAACATAAAACCCTGTTGCTGGAGCACATCAGTTCAGTCAGAAAGCAGAAAAGGCAGTGTCAGTATTAGAAGCCAAGGGAGATTCAAAATTTTGCTTTTCTGGACCTCTGAAGATCCAGAAACCCAAGTAAAAATTAAGTTGAAAGAGCTAAAATAAATAAATAAACAAATAAACAAATAAATTGCCATTAGAAAGAATGAAAATGGAAAGTCCTTGATGAGCTTGTTGGTTTTGAACTGCCTTTGTGACATAGCTCAAAACTGGGGAGTAGCTCCCCTGATAAACTCAACAAATGCAAATCTGGCAAAATAGCAGAAAAGGTAATTCCTGTGAGTAAATGTGAGTTACCCGTGTCTGGTGATGTTACAGGGATGGCACTAACAGCAGAGGTACTTTGTCACCTGTCTCGTCAGCTTTTCATGTGCAGTTTGATCCAGCCACCAGGCTGAGCTAACCGAGCACAGTGACTACCACGACATGGAGAACACAGCTTCAGATTGCCATGTCTGGAAGCAGATCCTTTTTAAATCTGCTGCACCTTGCAGGGGCTTTGCTTCCAGGAAAAGGCATTACTGGAAGCCAAGAAAGAGAGAAAGCTTCTAAGAAAATCAATCAACTATTTTGTAGGCTCAGCTTTCCAGCTGAGTGTTCCTCATAGGCTGATGTGTCTTCATGACTGAAGACAGTGAGACATATCACTGAGGAACCAATCACTGTTTACAGAGAAGGATAATTATCTACACTATGTTTCAGCAATCTATACACAGTGTAAGTGATAGTAAAGAGGCTTCTAAATCAGTTCGTGAGATTTACATATTGAGAAAAATCATTAATTTGGGGTGAGCTTAGCACTAATGAACAGACACATTTCACTTTAAGACAGATGTCAGGAATGCATAGGCTCAAAACACCATCAGAAGTATGAAGGAGAACTTCTAGTTGTGTTTGAAAACTACTTTCAGCTTCTTTAAAAAGTTTGCTACTTCAAAAAAGCTGATGTTGAGAATTTGGAAAAAACATGCCATTTCCCATTTGTTTTATCATAAAGTGTTATCTTTGGATAAGAAACCACTGAATCAAGAAACTATACCATTTGATAGCCTTCACTAAGTTTAAAGCTCCCAGATTGGAATTAATTGGAAAGGCAGCAATGATCCATTCAGGATCTCCAACAGGGAGAACTTCTAGTGAAAAGAAAATGATAACTAAGCAGCCTGTACCTGCAATGCACAGTTTGAATTTGGTGAGATTCTGTTGCAGCTACAGAAACTGAACACATTCGTAGTGCTGGCAGTATTTCTGAAATATTTTGGGCAGAGAAAAGGAAGCTGTTGTAATGATCAGCAGTATGAACTGTCATAGTTCCAGAGCTGAAGACACTTGCAGTTAGTGTTTATGATGTGGGGCCACCGGTGGCTTTGAATACAGAAGAAATGAGGGGATATAATGGCTTGCTTGCTAGAAAAATTTGAGCTCCTTAGGAATGAGTTTTTGGACTGTTGTAGGAATTCCTGGTTCTGTTTACGAGGTTGGTTCAAACTACTCTTCCTCACATAACTGAGGAATCTTGGCAGATCTGAAAGCTTAGAAAAATAGAAACCATTTGGTTTTGCCATTAGTCTTGGGTAAGAACTCTGCATTGCTGATGTGTGCTGCAGACAGATTTATTGGGGAGTTGATATCAAACGTTGTCTGTCCTGAGCACGAGAGAAAAGCATTGGCTGCTGAGGGAAGCAAACGTATTCTGGGGGAAAAGAAAAAAGTCTGTTGCATCTTCTCTTTTTTTCTGTAGAAATTAGGCGGTGATAAATATCCCCCTCTGCCATGGACACAGCCACAGCTTTTTCTCAGGTCTGGCCTCAGAAGTTGGGCCTGGAAACAGGCTGAAGAGGACACAGGGCAGCCAGCAGGCCAAGAGGACTGATGGAAAAGCTGTCAGTGGGTCATGTGAGGGTGGGGAGTCTGAGGAAATGCTGAGTACCAGAACTGAAGTAAATTCAGGGGAATTGTGCTTGGCAGTGGGGAGGTCCTCCAGTAGCACTGCTTTAGTAAGCTGGTGGACAGTCAATGCTAATTATCACAGAGCTGCTCTGGAGAGGCCAAGGAAGAAGGCAAAAATACAATACAGACTCCTTTTTCAGAAGAAAAAATCCAAGTGGAAACCTTTTTACTGCTAAAACCCCAGAATCAAAAAACAGCTCTGTCTCGGTTATGGACTGCTAGGCTAGTAATACTGCACCAGTTCTTGGTGTGCAATTCATCACGTGTTTAGGAACTTAGGTTTTTTCAAGACACTCCAGACCATGGGAGCACCTAGCTGTTCTCACCATCACCGTTTGATGAGAACAGCACGCAACACTCTGAACATCACAGCCGTTTTTGTTCCTTAGCAAAATCCTTGGAAAACAAACAGTAATGCAGCCATTTCTAACGTCAGAACCAGATATCTCAGCGACACTTAACTCCCTACATTTAAGGGGTTGTTGGCTTTTGTACTTAACTTCTTGCTCTTGAAAAATGTCTTTCATCTCAAGGTGAAAAATTTGAATGCACAACTTCTGTTTTTCCAGAAGATGGCAGTGCCACTACAGAAAACAGCAGAGCAATTGTACTCCTAAGGTGCCCATTTCACAGTTTGCCAGTTCAGAACTCATATTTAACAAGTTTCGATTTTTTTTTTAAATAAACGATCAGATAATTATGCTTCTGTGACTGTCAAAAGCAATAACAGTAGCACTCTAAAGCATGTTTCATTTCCCAAGGGCTCTCAACAAACTTTAATTTATCTGAATGGAAATGGGATACGTGATTAGGCAGTACTTCATTTCTACCACATATACTGCATGCTACAATTAATTTTCACTACACGTGTTCACACTGAATGTTGAACTGCCCTCCTAACATTCACCTCATATACCTCTACCTTGGCAGGCACAGGTGTTGCAAGAGTTGCAGTGGCAAGTAAGTAGGTGTTAAATGCTGACTGCAATCCAAGGAAATGGCATAGCACATCTGGTGACACACAGAAGATAAGAAGAAAAAAAAACAAGCAAACAGATGCGCTGAAAATTAATAAAGACTCCAGCACTGCACCAGATGCAGTGGTATGGTAACTTCATTGCAAAATAGATTGCACTATGCTAACTAGAACGTATAAACTAGATTCATGCTTTCACAAACTGTGCGAGCTGATACTTTTAATTTTCAAGTTGGGCTTGATTTCTGATTATCTCTGCCACAACATTTTTCAAGGATTTTGTGTTATGATTACATGTGATTTGCTAAAAATAATGGATCAATGAAAAGGTGCAGAACTTACTGTGCTTCTCTTTCCATTCATTTATTATATTTTTAAGTCTTTCATTGAGGGGAAAAAAAATAGAAGGTCTATTCACACTAGAAAGACTACCTACCAGTTCAGTGAGAAGAAGGCAAGCAAAGAGTTATTCTACACCCTGCTAACACATTCACATAAAACTCATCCAATTTTGTTAAGACCTTTTGTGGAGAATCAAAAGTTAGTGAAGATTGTATTGTAATTCCTGACCTGAAAGTCACACAGCTGGATTCAAGTAGGCCAGAAATGTGTGCTTTACAGAAACACCTTGTGGATTTTTATTTTTTTTAAGCTATGGAAGTTTTTACTGCTGACCCTGCCCTGTGTGCTGACAGCTGAGTTGCTAGTAGGAACTCATGACAGAAGACAATTGATCACAACTGTCAGATAGTCTGCAGAAGGAAAGAACCACCTTGTTTCATCAGTTTTAGCCTCCACGTTTCCCTTGGAACGGGGCAAAAGTTACATGCTGCTCATTGCACATCTGAAAGATCTAGTTTTGTGAGGGGCAATCAAGATTTAAATACACGGGAGGAAAATAATTGGCTGCTTGATCCAACAGCACCTTTTGAAGTCAATGTAAAAGTGTTCATTAGCATCAATGAGATTCAGATTAGATCCTTATTTCACAGTCAGCGGTACTATGGCATAATTGGCTGGTCAACAGAGGTTGAAACAGGAAAGAGGGCAGAGTTTGGAACAACATATCAGCCCAGAGCTGGGCAGCACGCAGGGGAAGGTGTATTTCTTTCAAGTGCTTCAGCAATGGAGCTGTGCTGAGAAACCTTTGTGTATTTTGTCAACGTGGCTGGAAAGTGCAGTGGACCAAAACTGTTTTTATTTACGTCTGTGCAGCCCACACCTGCACTACCCTACTGATTTCAGCACTATGGAAATGTACCTAAGAAGAGAAAACATATTCCATCACATTAAGAACAAATTCTTTCTTGGATCATCTTTCACATACTGTAGGAATTCATTGAAAACCAAGTCAATAATAATCTTGGCTGCTGGACCACCAGCGGCAGCACTCCAAGGCTCTTTATGGCCTTACAAACCTGCACACTCTATCATTTACATACCTCCTAGATGGACTGACAGCTGTCAAGCCAGAAAGTACCATGATGAAAAATTCAGATATTGCTTACTGTTGCATACATTTGTAGCATTTGGAATAATTGAACTTTTCTGGAGAAAACAGTTGGCCCAGATGGCCAAGCAATTACACTGGAAATATTTGAAATTCAAAATCAATTAAAAAAGAATTCAGACACGTAACGAAAGGAAACAAATCGGTTCTGTGTAATCATCTCCTTATAATTATGACTGTATCTTATCTTAACCCAAATTTCAACTAAGATACAAGAAGGAAAAGTTAGTACTGCATGGTAACATTTTATATATCGGTTACTTTTAGTTCTGATGACCATGACGAAGTAACTGATGAAGTTAATGGCACATGGCATTACATGTGTGATAAAAACATCAGAAAATTCATATTGTTGAGAATCTCCCCATTATTTTTGTCTTTCAATTTGCTTCATTGTCTTACTATATGACCAAACATATAAATAAGATATTTAACTACAGACCTTTCAAATGTAACATTCCACATTTTATATAGCGTTCTGGAGGAATAGAACGGGTCAACGCTGAGAACTAATCAAACAGAGCTCAGGTCCCATGGCTGGTAATACCCATTATTATGGGGAGAAAAGTGAAAAAGAAGAAACATATGAATTTCTTACTCAGCAGCACTCCAGCCAGCCTCAAGAAGCCCATCACATGGCTCTGTGCTGTTGGGTTAAAAAATAGCTAAGCAGGGCTTGAAAACTACAAGCTTGCAATGCCATCCTGTCCTATATCCACACACACAACACCAATCAAGCTCTCAGGAGCCTTGTTATTTCTGGGGCAGCTACTTTCTGTGTATACTTGCTTAAGTCATACAACCTCTGTGCCTTTATTCCTCTTTGGTTATGCCCCTCCATTGACGTCCGCTATCAGGACTTCAGTTATGGATCCCTTTTTATATGTTTAAAACTTGGTTGAGGCTTCTGGGCAAATGAATTTTGATTCTGCTGATATGTTTTCCCCTCTGATGAGGAAAGTACTGACATATATGTCTTGCTCTAGGAAGTCCCACTGTCAAACTGTAGGAGCATCAAGAAGAAGCACCACAGCAGCACATGGATGGAGAGCTTGGCAAAAAGGATAGAAAGAGTGGCCTGTGATTTTCAGTGAAAAAGACTGAAAAGATATTCAAGATTAAATAATCATTGGAATTGCTGCTGTGGGGAGAGTTAATACAGAGATCCCATTAGAAATCTCTCAGGAGATCTTGTAAGATTAAATAAAATTAGCCCAAAGGCCCAAATTCTCCCTTCAAATCAGGCATCACGCACTGAAATGAAAAAGCCCTTGAACAAGATCAAATTCAAAGGTGACTTGGATAAGGTCTGAGTTTGTGAAATTGGGAACTCAGATACCATACAAGTGCTGGCTGTGCCAGGAAAGAACAACTCCCCCATGCTTACAGTACCTGTGCAGCCGTCCTCAAAAGCCATGCGTGTCCTACTAGCTCTATAGAGCTTCCGTCCCAGCTGTCCTTCAGCTGGCAGCTTTACTCACATCTATGGTTATACCCTGAAATCGTGGAGAGAAAATGCATTTAGCCAATCCTGTGAGGACCAAAGCGCCCGCCAAACTTTTTATTTCAGTCTTTGCTGCATGCATTTGACAAAACCTGGGCATTGCCAAGTGCCTGCACCTGCAAACAATTCCACTGAGCCCTTGGCGCTGCTGGTGGGACTTAGTGCTCAGCAGCCTCTGCTGGTCCATTAACTCCATGGGATGTTTATTATAGCACTAAAATTTATTCAACTGCAACACGTGATGAATAGAAAGCATAATACAGATATTAGGGCTGCACTTGGTAGCAACAGTCAGCAATATGCCATTTACCAGAGTAGGTATGTTAGTTGATCTCCGTCAGAAGTAGTTGCAGGGAGGGAGACTTCATTGCACTGCTACAAAGCGGAGTTTTAAGCAGGCTTTTGCCCTTAAGACTACTTCAGAATATTTCTGCAAAAATATTAAGTGCAGGCCCATAAAGTTAGTGAAGTGCCCAGCTCCTCCAAAATACAGAAATAAACAAAATCTGTATCAGTGAATCGCCTGTGTTGTAGTTCATGGAAGCATCACAAGTAGTGAGAGGCAGGTGCCACTACAACCTTGACGGTGGTCTGGCCCACTGCGCTGGTACATAGCCTTCATCCATCACTTCTCCATCATCCATATACATCCATCAGTAAGGGACAGTTTATAAATTGAAATGGAGGATAATGGAAGGATGGTAATTTAAATCACAGTACTTAATTCCTAACGTCCCCTTACTTTCCTAATTGCTAAAATACTTAACACTGATTTTATCAATAGTCCATGATAAATAAAACTACTCCATATCTGCTCATTAATTAATTATGGGCAGAAAAAAATATATATATAATGAAGCCAAAAGTAGATGGAGGACTCAAAAGTCTGCTTGAGTCAAAGATGCGACTCTGTCGTCAGTGCAGTCATGCTAATCCCATGTGGCCTGCATTTTTGGGGGGTTCTTCATTTGCTTTATTTGTAAAGTAGAAGCAAGAGGGAAATTGAGCTGCAATCCAGAATCAGGCCTTCTTTTGAGCTTTAGGAGCAAAGAAGGTAAACTGCAGCTCAGAGCTGTTGCAATCACTGCCAGTTGGAGGAAAATTTCACTATTGTAGGTCTACAGCAAAATAAGTAAAACTACAAGATTAAAATTAATATACATATAATTCTTTAGAAAATAGCTGAACAGGTGTATTAAGAAATGGAATCTGAAGTTAGTTTTACTACGAGAATGAATATTTCAACTGAACCAGGAAGAAAACACTACTTAGAAGCAAAAAAAAAGAACCTGAGGTTGCGTTTGGTGAATGCTCTCTGGCTGTCTGTTTTTGGCAATAATTTAATATCAAATATTTTTCCTACATTATGCAAGGACTGGGTGAACTGAATGATTTTGAAAGCCAAGCCAGCAAACATAAGGATATTTCATGCCATCTCATTTTGCTTCTGACATAAGACTAAAAAGAGGCACAAGGCCACTTAATGCAACTTCACTGCTGTAAAGTGGCCTTCTCAGTGATGGTCTATCCAGAGATGAAAGTCGTCCTGCTTACTTACAAATAAGGTTATATAAGATTAGTACCTGTTTTTTAGTTGTTTGTCATTTGTTTGCTATTTGCTGATCTAAATGGGGCAGGAAACAGGAGAAAGCTCATGCTCCAATCCAGGGTTTTTGTAACACGTTGATCTTCCCTTGGTTTTCCAGTGAGACAGAATTTGTTCTGTTCTCTCCAACATCAGAGCAAAATGATCACACTTTCTTCCAAATAATGGCAAATGGATAGCAATAATTTCCACCTCTACTATCTACATAAACATGGCTTTCAGTGTGATGGAAACTCTCTGCCTGGCACATTCCTGGTCTTTTTCTTTCCAGCTTCTGCTGAAAAAAAACTAGATGATCATTGTGGTCCTTTTCAACCCAGGCCATTCTATGATTCTATGATCCTATGATTCTATGATACGTAAAACAATTTTTACCACTGAAGAAAACTGAATCACCCCACTAGAACTGAACAATGTCAATTTCAGATTTGCAGCTTATTTACTATCTGCAGTGAAACTCAAACTCCATTTTTTTGCTTCATGCAGATTGTCCTTCTAGGGGGGAAAACAAAGCAAACCTATAAAAAGCATCAATTTTTCTTTCACCCTCTTTTTCCCCAATCTCTGCAGATCTTCACAGAATCACAGAATCACAGAATTGTAGGGGTTGGAAGGGACCTCCTGAGATCATCGAGTCCAACCCCCTGCCAAAGCAGGTTCCCTACACCAGGTAGCACAGGTAGGCATCCAGGCAGGTCTTGAACATCTCCAGAGAAGGAGACTCCACCACCTCCCTGGGCAGCCTGTTCCAGTGGTCCGTCACCCTCACTGTAAAGAAGTTCTTGCACATGTTTGTGCAGAACTTCCTGTGCTGCAGTTTCCAGCCGTTTCCCCTTGTCCTGTCTGCACTCACCACTGAAAAGAGTCCGGCCTCGCCATTCTGCCCCCCACACCTTAGATATTTATAGACCTGGATCAGGTCCCCTCTCAGTCTCCTTTTCTCAAGGCTGAACAGACCCAGTTCACTCAGCCTTTCCTCATAGGGGAGATGCTCCAGGCCCTTCACCATCTTCGTGGCCCTCCGCTGGACTCTTTCCAAGAGATCCCTGTCTTTTTTGTACTGGGGAGCCCAGAACTGGACGCAGTACTCCAGATGAGGTCTTACCAGGGCAGAGTAGAGGGGGAGGATCACCTCCTTTGACCTGCTGGCCACGCTCTTTTTAATGCACCCCAGTAAGCCATTGGCCTTTTTGGCCACAAGGGCACACTGCTGGCTCATGGCCAACCTGTCATCCACCAGGACACCCAGGTCCCTTTCCGCAGAGCTCCCCTCCAGCAGCTCATCCCCCAACCTGTACTGGTGCATGCAATTATTCCTCCCCAGATGCAAGACTCTACACTTGCTCTTGTTAAACCTCATCCGGTTTTTTTCTGCCCAGCTCTCCAGCCTATCCAGGTCTTGCTGAATGGCAGCACAGCCTTCAGGCGTGTCAGCCAATCCTCCCAACTTCGTATCATCGGCAAATTTGCTGAGGGTGGCCATTATCCCCTCATCAAGGTCATTGATGAAGATGTTGAACAAGACCAGACCCAGCACAGACCCCTGAGGAACACCGCTAGTTACAGGCCTCCAACCAGACTCTGCTCCACCAACAACGACCCTCTGTGCTCTGCCAGTCAGCCAGTTCTCAACCCACCTCACTGTCCACTCATCTATCCCACACTTCCTCAGCTTTGTTATAAGGACGTCATGGGGGACAGTATCAAATGCCTTGCTGAAATCAAGGTAGACTACATCCACTGCTCTCCCCCTATCCACCGAGCCAGAGACAACATCATAGAAGGCTACCAGGTTGGTCAAGCACGACCTCCCCCTTGTGAACCCTATCTTCAATAGACATTGTTGCACGTCTTCTCCCTCTCCTTGAAGACAAAAGTGAGGATTCTTTCAGCCAAGAACTCTGTTACTAATGCTACGTTTGTCCCATTTCTCCCCACACCCTACAATTACCTCTCTAGTTCCGTGTGATGATTTATTACCAAAGAGCGTATTTTCCATTCTAGGAAAGGAAGAGGGGGCAGGCAGAGTACCAAACAAACTCCAGTGGCTGTATTCAAAGTGTAATGCTTCTTATCACAAATAATTTAAAAAATGCAAGAACCCCAATTTGCAGCTAGGAGGCCCACTTGAGGGATCAGTTAAAATTTACTCCTTTATACACATGCCAACTTTGACTTCAAAAAGACTTTATTCCCAAGGATAAACAACCCAATATTTGTGTAATATAATTAAGTGAAGGCATCTTTAAATGTCATACCAGCTTGTGCCATGCTTTAAATTGTTATGCATCAACAGAATTTAACGAGATGGCCAAGGATCCTGCTTCCTGCGTGAATGCGATAAGCCACAAATACTGTATAGCTCTTTAATAGATTGCCAAAATAAAGCATTTTGTATGCAAATTATTCATGGAGTGGCAAAGCTAATATAGTGCCAAAATTACGCCCACCGGTCTTCTGCAATTAGTAGTTAAGTTGAAGTATCTTCAAACTGCAGAATTTCTTTCAGTGTTTCCCAATACTTGAAACATCTTTTCATTTATGTAAATACGAAATAGCAGCTTTTATTTTGCTTTTAAGGTTCAGGGTACGCATGCGCTTTAGCAGAGGGTTGGCAGCCGGGATCTAATCAGAAGAACTGCACAGAGACTACATGGGAAATCAGTGCACAAGTCCAGAGACTTGCAGGAAAGTTGGAGGAAAAAAAAAAAAAAGATTTTCCTTCCCCAGCCCATGCTGCTAAAATAAAGTATGTGAGCTTCATTACTTTGGGATGAAAAAACTTGTGAACACAGCAAAGAATGAAATATAAGCAACCGGATCCTGGCTTCAGGATGGCTCACAGAGTCACCCGTGTGCAGTATCCTTTAGCATCTTCCAAAAACCTCCTGTCTGAGGGATGCCCATACACTTGTAGCAGTTCTGGGAGAAAACATCCTTGGGTGCACCAGGTGGAGGAGCCACCCGCATAAAACGTACTGCCAGAAAAATCTCTTAACCTCTGGCTCAGCTGGATGAGACAATGCAAGGCTGGAGAGGAATTTGTATAGACAGGGAGAAGTACTGCTCCTTGACAAAGAACTCTTTGGAAGAGCTTACACCAGCTGCCAAGTATTCAGACAACTTTTCCACTCTTGACTATCATTTAGAGCACCACGTGGAGATGAAGCAACAGACAGACAGGTGGATCCTGCAGGTCATGCCCACGTGCTGCAGTGTTAACACTGTCTGTATTTTTCATTTACAATCTTATCATGAAAAAAGTATACAGTGTGCCAGGGGCCTGTGACAGTGATTTAAAGAGGCTGTGTCAAGCGGCTTGGACCTGAGTGCCCTTTCTTGGGTAGCCTGGAAATTTACTATGAGCTAAACAAAAACAGTAACTCTGATTGCAGTCTATTTTATAGCATATTGTGGAATTTGTGAACAACTGCATTCAGTCCAGTGTATTCCAAGTGTTGCAATTAACCTGGGCGGAATGGTGGGACCAAACACAACAGTCCCCCTGTCTGTACTTTGGTAGAGATATGTAGCAAGAAAACTGCAGTCCTTTGGAGAACAAGTGAGCTACCACCATTACTGGTGCTGCTCTTGCGTTCTGTCGTTTTCGTGCTGCTGGTTTGAATGCCTGGCTAGCTGAGGTGAGCCTTTCTGCGGCGCACCCAAAGGAAGGCATGAGGAGCACGTGGCCCCAGCACCTCTGCCAGTGGCTTTGCCAAGCGAACCTTGCGCTGTCAGGAGGGCTTGGCGCAGCCTATTGGTCAGGGTCCCACACTGCAAACTTGTCATCACTTTTGTAAAAGAATAAAAAAATTTAAAAATGGCAACCAATGAAAATCAATCTTCTGATGCTCCGCTGCCTTAAATACCAGTAGAGCAAACAAACAGCCCTAAACAATACAGCAGAAACCATATATCAATTACCCTAAATGCTCAAGCATTTTTACTTCACAGCCTGCAACATCCACATGTAGTATCCGCACCCACTGCGCCGGGGTGATAATGGTGCCGCATTGTTCCTGGGCGCCTGGCGGCGAGATAAGGGCTGCCTGCACTTAGATGATAATGAAAGTGGGCAGACTTAACATTGTGATTTGAAAATTTCTTGGGTCTCAGAAAAAGGTTCTATTAAGCCCACTGACCCCAATTGAATATTAATTAGCTAATTAACAGATTTATTGTTCCACGCAATTTCTGGAGAGGCAATTTTTTTTCAAGTGCCATTATTTTTTTAAATTATTTTTTGCATTGTGTATAATTGAATCTTTGCAGCTGCCAGCATCTTCTGCATGATTTGGCAAAAAAAAGAAAGAAAAAGCACTTATAGCTTTACCTTTTTTTTTTTTTTCCATACCCAAACGTTTCCAATCGCTTTAGTTTGTGCTTGGGGAGGGAGTGGGAAAGAGGCAGCTGATTTATGTCGCAGTCTACAGATTTATTTATTCTTAAAAGCTTAACTTTAAAACGTCCACACTTTTTTTAAATTCTGTTATGACTCACCGGTCTATCTTTTAGCCTGAGGTTACTACATAGGGCGCTGTTATTCCTGGGATAGAAACCCAGGTCTGCTTCCCCAACTCACTATACACCGTTTTGAACATTGCACATCTTTCCTCTCTTTTTACCTGTCTGTTATTGAGCTTTTCCCCCGCACGACCACTTTCTGTCTTTCAGGCTCTGTCCTTCCTGCAGAACGCTCTTTTGCGTGAGCCAGCACAAATCTTTTCCTTCAGCAATTTTTTGTCTCTGCGGGTGAATCCCGAGAATGCGATGTATTTTTCTAAATACTGAATTATTGGTGAAAGAGAGATGTTATTTCACCGTATGGATGATTTCAAATAAGTTGGTTTTGCACAGACCTTAAGAGCATCGTGCTGAATTGCACAATAACCGCAGCGGTCACTCACGTGGTGCCGTCATTAGGGCAGGTAGTCCACTGCAGATTCTTACATGTCCTATATGGCATAATATCTTCTCTTGAAGAACCAAGTCCCTGAAATAGGCTGTGTTGTTTTTTCTAGTACCGTCCAAAGACACTAACATAAGCAGCCCCTAGTGCTCCAGAATTAACAATGAAGATACCATGTAGCTTTTATTGGAGTATTTCAATGGATCACACCGTTATCCCATCAGAAGTAGAAAAGAGATAAATAATATTGCATTATAGAACAGAAAGTACGGCATTTATGTGGTGCAAGAGAACATGCAGATCTCTTAAATCCATACACCTGGGCTTAAGGCTGCATTTGTGTCTAAATCCAGGATTTACATATCTATTATAGCAAGTACAGCTTGAATGGCAACAGTGACTTTGTTGTGGGCATACATCTTCTTTCTCTGACCATCATGTAAACACACAGACAGCTATGTATTAAATCACAGTTAAAAATAATAAAAAGACTTATCCTGTAAGGGCATTTGAAAAACTCTTTAGCATCTAAAGAAGTGAAGCCACGCTTGCCTGTTCCTCCACTAACAGAGGAGATTTCAAGAGGGACGGCTTTTACTTGCCTCAGATATAGATGGGTCCAAGCTAAATTAAGGCCCAGAAGTTCCTCTTTAGTTTTCCTCTTGGTCTGATGATTTTTCTATTATTTTTCTTTTTGATGAAGCTGCAGGTACTCAGTGAAACAATTCATCAGTATTTTCTAAACAGTTTCTACTTCTACACCTCACAGTTATGCTGGAAACTTTGGTGACAAAAGACACTCAGTTAATTTAAAGAAATGCTGTGCTACAAAATTAAGCAAAATAAAGTACATCTATCAGGTATCTCTTCCCAGTGTTACTGGTAAGACTGGCTGAGGTTGTAAACCATACTGCACAGAGAAATAGGATTTCTTCATATCCCACATTTGTGAGAGGCATTGCTTCATTCAACATCCAGAACTGAGATAAGCAATCCAGAAGACAAGCCACCAGAGACAAATCTGGGCTCTGCTTACAACAGTTCTACCAGTTATGGAGAGCAAAAGTGTTTGTATCCAGACAGCTTTGCCCGTCACAGAGAGAAAACTGAACCAAAATACTCACATCTGGGTCTACATTTCTTATTCACAACATTTTGCCCAGGACTCACCTTAGATAATACATTTGAACATTGCTACCTACACAAGACCTCAATGAAGTCCATTAAGAGCTCTTCCATGCAGCGTTCTTCACAAGAATGGCCTGGGGGTATCAAGGCGTTTTAATGAAGTGCTGACGTGGCCTTCTTTATATTTGTTCTTTCTTTTTTTTCTTTTACCTTTGTCACAGCTATATCCTGTTCTGAAATACACCAGCCAGGAAGAGTGTTTAAACCACATGATATTTTACTTTAAAATTTTAGATGAAATACTACCTGAGCTCCAGGGGAAAATGAAGAAAAAAACCAAGAGATGTGATTTCTGCTTACATATAAAAATATAAGGAATAGGGAAGGAGAAGCATAAAGCTAGCGCTAGGATTATAGAGATATGTGAACTATGTCAGTAAAGAGCCTGGACTAGACTCATCAAAAGGTTGGTGGATATTATTTCATATTGACTCTGACCTTCTACTCTAATGTAATTACTAGGAACAATTTAAATAACTTTTTTTTTTTTTTTTTTTCCCCCAGAAAAAAAAGAAAGCATTTTCCATTGCTTAAAACTGGAAAACAAAATGTTTGATTGAGGTCATCTTGACATCCATTAGTGTGATAAATGAAGTGGAATTCAAGGCTGCTCCATTATCAAGGTTCATTTTCGTTGTGCAGATCTGGTTTCTCCCCCCTCTCCTTTTTTTTTTTTTTTTTGTAACAACATGGCCTCAGACTCAAGGCTGATTACAATAATTACATTTTCTACCCATAATAGTACAAATGATTCAAAGAGTTATTCAGAATGTTTCAATGTCAGCACTTGGATAAATGCTCGTTCCTTCCTAGGGATTGCATTTTTTATGCAGGAGGTTAGTTAGGAGCAGCAATAACGGTATAGCTGTCAGAAAGCCGTGAATTTACGTGCCCAGTAACTACATTCACAATTGTTTGCTACTCGGCATGGCAACAAGACTGAATGGGATACTAGATAATTTATAACTGCGCCCCAATACAAGAAGAACAATTATATTGTGTGCAGTATAAAATGGCCGTTATTTAGCTCAATTTTTAAAAATTATTTGAACAAAATGCCTATCCTTTGCAGGGCTATTTTCTTCTTGCTTCTAATTAGATACCTGAGGAATACAGGGTCTATAAATTTTAGCCAACAAATATATTTATGGAATTTTAATTTGTTACTTGTATACTTTTGCCATAAACCTTGTGAGCCTTCTTCGGAAAGTTTTTAATCTTAAAGGTCGAGAAAAGAGAGAAGAAAAGAAAAATTAGAAAGAAAGTGGAAGAACACAATAGTTGTACAACAGCTAGCTGCCATTTTTCTGAAGAGCAGTCAGACCCAGACTGTACGTCTCTCCTCTCACACTTAAATTACTACTGCATGTTTTATGAGGACAAGTTTGCTGCAGCAGACTTGACAAATTGCTTCCCCTTGCAGGGAAGAGCCTTGAGCAGACCAGGGTCCACAGGAGCCTCTAGCGCTTGGCCAGAAGCCTCAGTCCCCAGCCTTCCCCTTCGCTTTCATGATGAGTAGATCCAATTGCTGTGTAGGAAATCTTTTTATCAAAATCATCCACGTAGGATCTTCAGAACGTCACAGTAAACAATAAAACACCCCAGTGTTAAGTCAGTGACTTAAATGACTGCCCTTTTTCCTTTGGGAGAAGCCTAAGAAGAAAGGTTTCATAGCAGCACTCGGCACCTGATTGCAATTTTGGTAGCATGAAGTGCTCTGAGAAACACATTTTAGTCTAGAGTGCAAAACTGATTTCCATTCACAGAGAAGGGGTCCCTTATCTTCATTTTTTTTTCAAAGTCAAGCAAAGGCAAGCAAAACACATAACTGATGTTGAATCTGAGGTAAGTTAGGTTTCACCAGTCTTTGCACAATTTCCATGTGAATTATGGAATTTAGCTAGGGAAGAGACAAATAGATGTTGGGAAACTTAGACTTGGGAAGCTTAGACTTGTTCATAGCTGGGCCCTGTTAAAGACACTGTCACAGAATTACAGAGTCATAGAACACCCCAAGTTGGAAGGGACCCACACGGATCATTGAATCCAACTCCTGGCTCCATACAAGACCGCCCAAAATCTAAATCTTATGCCTGAGAGCATTGCCCAAACACTCCTTGAACTCCAGTGGCCTTGTGCCTTAGGGACCTGTTCCATGCCCACCTCCCTCTGGTGTAGAACCTTTTCCTTACCCTTCCCCAACTCAGCTCCATGCGGTTCCCTTGGGCTTCATCGCTATCACCTGAGAGCAGAGCTCAGAGTTGCTCCTCTGCTCCCTGTGAGGGGCTGCAGCCACCGGGAGGCCCCCCCAGCTCCTCTGCTCTGGGCTGAGCAAACTAAGAGACCCCAGCAACTCCTCATACATCCCACTCCTCGATCATCTTCACAGCCTTCCTTGGGTTCTCTGATAGTTTTATGTCCTTCTTATATTAAGGTCCCCCAAACTGCAGTTGGTGATTGCCCAGCCCTCTACTCTGTCAAGACCTCTTTGCAAGACCTCCCTGCCCTTGAGGAAGTCAACAACTCCTCCTAATTTAGCATCATTCACAAATTTATTTAGTATGTATTAAAGTCTTGAGGCCAGGTCATTCATAAGAACATTAAAGAGAACTGACTGCCTTGCCAGCCATGCTGAACCCCACTAGTGACTGGATCCCAGCCTAAGGTAACCTCATTTACCATAACACTTTGAGCCCAACCCAACAGCCAGTTTTTAACCCATCGCCTTAAGTTTTTGCCCAAACATATGTTAGACATTTTGATGGATTTTAGAAGGATCCTGTGAGAAACAGTATCAAAAGCTTTGCTGAAATCCAAAAAATTACATCAGCTGCTTCCTTTGATCAACCGCATAGATAAACTTGTCATAAATGGAGATTAAGTTTGTTAAACAGGACTTTACCCTCACAAACCTGGGTTGGCTGTGACCAGTAATGACATCATCTTTCAGGTGTTTTTCAATAACTCTAGAATAGTCTTCTCCAGAATTTTAGGAGGTACTGAAGTGAGACTGACAGGCCCGTAATTACAAGAGTCTTCTTTCTTACTCTTCTTGAAAACAGGGGCAACACTTAAATTGTGAACGCCTAAATTTTGCCAATTTTGAAAGGAAATTTACTGTGCTATTATGAAGGTAGGCTTTCAATTAAAGTCTAAAATTAGGCTTTCTTCTCTTGACTGAGACGTTAAAATATCCAAAGTATATTAATCTAATCTAGTCCAAGACTCAGTAGCTTCCATCAACATAGAGCCAAGTGGCAACACACTGCATTAACCTTCCCTCGGGAAGGAGGAGACTATGCCGTATTCAGATCTCAAAAAGCATTTAGCAGAATAGAAACACTGATTTAGAAAGCTCTGCACAATAATAGTCATTGTGGCAATGACTCACACCCTCTGAGGATGAAAAACTGAAGAAGATCATGGTGTAAGGGGATCCCTGGAGAAGAAGGGATCGGAGGCAGTTTGGTGGCTAGGCATGTCTGCAGCGTACGCAAAGAGATATTTGAAGATATGCCACTGCAGTCCAGTGTTGCATACCAACACTAGAAATGGTCAGTCCAAACCTACCTCTGATAACAGGCACCTTTACAATTGCAAATAGTAAGCTGTGATAAAGTGCAAAGGCGTATGCAAGGATTGCATATGATTGCACCTGCATCTGTCTGTGAATCCAGTCACATTTCTTCTAATAGGATATAATAGTTGTGTAGTATATAAGATGACCTTGTGACTGAGTAGTCAGAAGAGTAGCTGTGGTGATGTCCTTCCAGCATTTTAACAAGAATGTGTGACAGAAGTTCCTACTTGCCCCGTCCTCAATATAGTCCAAGGGAATGGACACAGGAGAGCACTGGGATGAGAGACTGTGCTGAGTGCAATTAATTTGTAGCTCCATTTAAATAAAACCCTCTCATACTCATGGCTGGGGAGGAGACAGTGCCACTTGGCAAACAAAATCGTATTAAGTGCACTCCACTAGAAATGTTTATACTTTGTCCCT
The DNA here is from genome assembly GCF_019238085.1 of Lagopus leucura. Lineage (NCBI taxonomy): Eukaryota > Metazoa > Chordata > Aves > Galliformes > Phasianidae > Lagopus > Lagopus leucura. The sequence continues at coordinate 2,391,580 of NW_024962282.1, forward strand.
GAGAATTGTTTATGCTGGAGTACAGTATTTAGCTTATCAGTTTGAAGATGAATGACGTTGAGAGGGCTACAGAGGTTTTCTTATTTCAGAAGCGTTTGTTAAGTGCTTAGCATTTGCTGTGGCTCCAAACTCGGGGTAAGCCATCTTCATCTAGAAGAGCCTGTAGTGACCAGAGCAGAGCGTACTGGTGGGGACCCTCCAGCAAACACCCAAAAGATTGATGAATACTGGGGGGAATTTCTACCTTTCAGATTAAATTCTTTCTTCTCAGACTCTCCTGGTGCTTAATTGGCTTCAGGAAGTTGGGTTGTACTATGTGCTGACAGTGGGGTCAGGGTGCCTTGTAAACCTGCTTGCGTAAACTATGTGAACCCTTTGCCTCCTACTCCATGCAAATGTCCATCCATAACATTATATTTGATCTTCATGAGGCTCCCAGTGAGACAAAGAGAGAGACGAGGTATGAAGTCAGGAACAACTGTGCACTTTGTATCCTCATCATATGACGAATGCTAACATTTTACCAATGTATCTTCAAAAGGTTTAGCAAGGGAAAAACCTGCCTGAAGCCCATAGCTCAAGTGCCAAATGAGATGACTTTGTGTGAGTAGAAACATGCAGGAAAAAAATAGGCATATAGGTGCAACCACTAGATTCTTTCACCCCACAACAAAGTGTGAAGGAGGGATGACCTTGCATGGGAGGCAAGGCAAGAGATACTCAGCAGCCAAGTGGTGAGAAGGAGGAGGAAGAGGAGAGGCACAGCTCCTCATCGCATCCTTAGCACCCGGCATAACATCAGTCTTCATTACTGCTTCTGTCCCTTGTGTTTCTCCACACACTCGGGAGCTTTGCTTTACAATAGACCTGGGTGCATAAATCACCTCAGGAGCAGTAGCTTTGTAGTTAATAAAGAAAATCATGCATACATAGCATGAGAAATGTGCCAGACATCCAAAATACATGGAAAACTCCACAACTCGTGGGCATGAGCATTAAATGAGGTTCTAAACCTTGTCACCTGCTTCAGCACGTGTCAAGAGCAGAGGTGTTGCAAGACTAAAGGAGAACGGTGTGTGGAGGTGGAGTGCAATTTATCATATTCTGAGAAATTCAACACTTTATGTTGGACAAACTTGCAGCAAAAAAAGCCAGTGATGGCTTGAGCGTTTTAAAGGAGGCAGCTACTCAAAAACTGCCCTGTATTAGAAATAGAAAAGAATTGTAAGTTTGCTCTCCCTTTCATTCATCCGGTCTCCTTCCACCAGAAGTGGACAAAAAAGAAAAGCTCTTGGATAAAAGCAGCACGTCTTGGCCCAGGACCTACGTAACGGATCATGTAAATGTATGAAATCTTAACATCAGCAATTTCAATCTCTTATTTTCAAAATTAGGCAACAACATTCAAACACCAGCGTCGCTTTTAAGCTCTCTCCACTCTTCTCAGCATTCCAAGCAGTCAGAGTTGTTACTCTCCACCCATAACGGGGGAAATTCCTTCGTACCACATTGTAATTGTGCAGGCACCAGGTAGATAGGCAGAAAGATAAATGACTGCACTCCTGCTCAGACACAAGTTTCTCAGCAGTTAGCACTAATGCAAAGGGAAAAGCTACATACGGAGGAGAGCGGGATTTTTAAGAAGTAATCCTAAAGAGTTGCATCAGATTTGAGATGGCTGTGTTGAAGCACTTTGGAGACATTAAGTAATGAGCTCATTCTTCCATAATGAAAACAGGACAGAGAAAAGGATTCATTAAGTAAAACGCAGGGAATTGCTGTGCTGACCCCAGACACAAACAAAATACAAAACAGCGATGCCAATCTGCATTAACTCCATCTGAGTCACCCAAATTCATAACAGCGTAAGCCAGGCTGTCCTTACAAAGTCTACAGCTGAGTTATAAATGCAACAGATCTGATCTGTGGGGCCAACATCCCGGCTGATGCACATCCACGTCACCCTATTGAGGACAGAGAACCACTGCATCTAGGAGATCTTGGTCCAAAGGCTGCATAACTTTTTTTCCAATCATTAAATTTAGATAAATTGTACCTCATTGCCACAATTAACATGTTTGCTATCTTGGAATTGGCAGAGAAAGCAGCCCCTGTTAGTGGTTCTTGCTCCTGGGGACAAGCCCTTGTGAACATGACGAAGCTCAGAAGATGCTCAGCCTTCTCTGGTAATGAACTGACTGTGACAATCAGTGAACTGTGGATGTAGTATAAAAGCACTTTTCAATGCATCATGGGGCAATGACTGCACATCGTAAAGGCTTTACCAAAGAGCAAATAACTGCAGGCATCCCAGAGAGGTTCCTGCTTTAGCCATGGCTGCTTAATGTTTCTTGTGCCACTATCTAACCCAATCTAGCTCAGCCTGTTCATGTATTTGGGCTCTCCTCATGGCAGCAGTAGAATGCGGCGTGCCCAAAGCAGGAGGTGTGCCCTGGGGCCACTGAGGATGGCTGTGTGATTTTCCAACCGCTTAGAAGCTTACATTGTGCCTACAACATGTGCTAACACCACCCTTACTCAGGAGCCCCCTGTTGTCTTCATTGCAAACCCTCCAGCCCACCACCATGCACGTGGGGAGCCCCAAACCCAAAGACAAACCTTTCTGACTAAACTGCCCTTTACAGATGTCTCACCGCTCACGAGAGTGGAAGTCGCACGGCCCCTGATGTTGCGTAGAGGCAAGATTTATGTGGTGAGGGGGCTAAATGCTAGCACACAGGTTTGAACAACTGGATACTGTCGGATTTATACTCCATTTGGGATGATAATGAGGTGGTTAATACAGAAATACAAGACAGTAATAAACCATTGACTTTTATAGATCTCTGTGTGGGTCTGAATCATCACTTGGAGAGCAGGAGATCAGTGATATACAGCAGCAGCTCATCCCACTCTCCTGCTGCCACCTGGGTGAGCGCAGCCAGGCAATTCCCCTCTGCAGCACATGAGGCTATGCATAAATCCTGCGGTGCTGCGGGGAATGTGGTTATCAGGCAGCGCTTTGTTAATGGAATAGGGATCAACTAATCTCAATTAAAAGCATGTTCTTCTTACGTAGATATCCCTTTTCCTCCACAGAAGTTCTGCTCATTCTTAAACCCCTTAATTATATTGAAAAGGCAGGCTGGTGGCTCAAGACAGATTTCGCTGCTGGCTTAAAGCTAAAAGGATGGGAAAAATCCTGTTTTCTGATGGGTGAGAAGGAGTGTTAACTGATCTACCTTCAGATCACATAAAGTAATCTGAACTTGCATTAAAGTGATTATAATTTTGAAAAAAAACCATGCAGACACAGAAGATGCATGAAAATTTATGGGAGTTCAAGAAAAGGAACGGGAGAAAGTCATGGCAGAAGTGGTCTCTCGAGGGCTTCTCGAGGAAGCTGCATCCATACACTGCAGACCCACCACAATGGCCTGTTGGCAGTAGGTGAGCAGATGGACTAGATGATCTCAGAGGTCTTTCCCACTCTTAATGATCCTGTGCTTCCACGAAAAGAGCAACACCTGGTAATGTTGAGCAGACACCGTGAGCAGTGGGGCAGCACTATGATGGTGCACTCCCAAACTCTCCCCTCGCATGTGAGCAGCTGGGAAACCCAGGAGCCACAGCGCTCACGCATCACACACCTGGTGCTCATCCACCCTTTCCCCATCTCTCCTGGCATAAGCACTTCCACAGTGGCTGCTCGGGTGCCAGGACCCCCTTCTTTCTGCAGGCTGCCAACTTGTTTGACTCCACGAGTGCAGTAGATGAGGATTTATACGATGGAAGAAAAGAGATAAAACGTTAGAGGAAATGGCCCAGAAATGCTGAAATAGAAATGAAGGGCTGAAATAATCTACCAGCACTTCATGCAGTGGCATAGATATAAGAAATACTAGTTGTTGTTTTTTTGGTTGTTTTTTTTTTTTTATTTTTTATTGAGAATCCTTTTTCTTCCCCAGAAAATTGTTTATGCGGAATCTCCTGAGAAGCTTCATTTTTTTATTTATATATCCATATATATGAGTGGTGGTAATTTGAAGCCCTCCAAACAATCACCTGTAAATTATTATCTTTCTAAGCAGCCATATACATCCACGAGTCAGTCCCAGGACACTGAAGCTGTATGTGAAAAGTCCTATTTATGCCACTCCGGGCACAGAAGGAAATTTGCTCCGTTTTTATAAGGAAATCTCTAATTAATGTGTATAGTTAATTGAATCTTGAAGACAGACCTTCATAAGGCCGAGGATGACTGGACATTAATCTGCTGAGCAGCGTGATTTACTGCACAGTGATACCCGCATCCGTCTCTTCCACCAAGGGCACAGATTTATCCCCTGCGTAGAGCTGAGCAAGACTCAGGATATTTCTTTCTCTGCACACATGCATCTGGCTGCAGTGTGGAGAGGTGCTGCTTGTAGAGCTGGATGGCAGCAGCAAGAAAGATGTGCAGAACCTAAGGGAAAGGAGAAGTGATGGGGGAAGGTGACTGCAGGACAGAGAGGACAAAGCCCTGCAGCTGTGGTAGGGACAGCACTGTATGAGCAAGTGTATGGGCAAGCTGAGCTTCGGGCCCTGCACTGGGGGCTGGATGCCTTCTGGCTCCTGCCCTGTGCTCGACAGTGATGAATCTTAAGCTAAAAGGCCAATGGAATTTATTTGCCTCCATTAGCCTGATACAATACAATTTATTTTTCAACAGCTTCTCTCATGCAAAAGCGTTGCAAAATGATTCACAACAAATCACAGCCGCCTCATGCAAATTTGGGCAGCTCATATCCAGCCCATTCGTAGCAGTGAGGGCTGTCCCGCTGGCTGGCAGGCAGCTTGGAAAGTTAATTATCTGCAGAAGGGGTAATTGCATTTTGTTGCGGAGAACTGGCAGTCGGGACAGGGTAAATACAGGGAACAATAGGCACAGGCAGAGCCAGAGGGGAGGTTGTGGGTTTAGGGGCAGAAACCAATGATAAGGTGGGGTGAATCTTGAATAGCAACAGTGAGGTGTTTGGGAGGAGAGGAGAAGCACAAGGGGTGAGAACTGTGGGGAAGGTGGTCCTGGGGCTGGGAAAGAGGACAAACCACTGAAATTGCAGGGAGCCAATTATGAGGCCTGGAGGATGGGAGAGATACAGGGACTGCGTGGGGACGAGCCAAACCCCATGGACTAGGATCTATCCCAATGCATTTCCACAAACTCAAGCCATTTCTCAAACTCCCAACCCCAGTTTGCTGGCAGAGCCTTTCCCCCTGAGCAGAGCAATCATTAAGAGAACTTCATGCTCACCCAACGGGTGGGGTAAACAAGATCCTTCCAACAATGTTGCTGACCAAACACCTCTCCTGCCTGTTGGGCCAGCTGTGCCCTGTTATGGGAAGGTCATCATCTAGGGCCACTGCATGGACATTTCACTCAGCTTCTGCTCCAGCTCCCCCAGTTCAGTATGCCCAGAGTCCGCAAGTATCCAACCCTGCAGCCCTTTGTGGAGCTGGGGAAGGATTTTTCCCCCTCTTCCCACTTGGTCCTCCTAAAAGTTTTGCAGGATTTAATACAAAATTTCATCACAATTTTATCCAGCAGTTCAATAATTGTGGTACTTCAGCCATTTCTGAAATGGACAACAGCTCTGCAAGAGGAGGACTTAATAGAAAGTTCATTCCTTATTTAAAAGCCAGAATAAAGTTATCTGGGGTGAAATTAAATTGTGTCAGCATAGAGCCAGGGAAGCAAAGGAGCGTGGGGGCCTTGGGGCACCCTGGCTGTGCACATCCTTGGGCTGCAGGGCGGCTTTCCTGAGACATTATTTCAATGCAGACACCCCCAAAAGCAAAGCATTCCCCACAGTTAATCCTGTACAAGTTGATTTTTTTTTTCTTTGCTCAAAAGGAAACAGCTTGTGCCGTGCCAGAAATAAATGTTTTCTTTCTGATTATTCTCACTGTTGAACGTTCATAAAGTGGAGAAGCCAGCGGCAAAGAATGTCAGACGTGTCTGCTAAGGGGTTAACATTTGTAAGATGAATGCTGCAAGAACTTTTTTTTTTTTTTTAATTAAAAAATATATTTCTGGAGCAAAAACACAAGCAATAAAGAGTGTTTGCCTGTTGGGAGGCTTGTTTTGTAATGCGGTATGAATAACCAGCTGACAATCCCGTTTTGTGTTTTCTCTTAGTATGGCCAATGGCCAAGAGCCAGCCAACTTTATTGTCCTTGAAATGTCATGATTTTGAGTATGCACAGAATCCTTAACTGCCCAAATTACTGCATAACATTCCTTTTTATTATATGGCAACAATGTGATCCTGGGCTCAAAGACTTACTAGTTAAGAAGATTATGTGTTTTCCTTTTTCTGTTTTGTTAAAGTGCCAAGTCTTGCATTTTTGGCATCTTCTAAAGAATGAAATGTCTTCTGAAATATTCTCTCAGAGCACAGAAGTTACCTCAGAGGAGCTCAGAAATACAGCGCTTTTCAATACTTTCTCATTTACTCAGAAGTTCAGACGCATTTCTTTTCCTCAAAAGCTTCCAATTTTTTCCTCTTTGTGCATACTGACAGCAAAAAAAGATTGTCCTTCATAACTTTGCGTGGTGTTACTCTGACGCTAATTTATCTCCCTTTCCCCCTTCCCAAGCATTGCGAGTAGGAATAGGCCCGGTCTCCCCACAGACATGGCTGTGCCATGCTGCCGGGACACGGCCAAGTGTTTGTGCAAGAGGCCAAGGCGTGGGACCAGTGGCACCGGCACTGGGTCTGCCCACTGCCATACTAATGCCATTTAGTACCATAACCATGTGCATCTGTACAGGTTAGGGACTGACCTGTTGGAGAGGAGCTCTGCAGAGAGGGGGCTGTGTGTCCTGGTGGACAACAGATGGCCATGAGCCAGCAGTGTGCCCCCGTGGCCGAGGAGGACAATGATTTCCTGGGGAGCATGAAAAACAGCGAGGCCAGCAGGTGGAGGGGGGTGATCCTCCCTCTCTATTCCGCCCTGGTGAGGCCACAGCTGGAGCGCTGTGTTCCATTCTGGGCTCCCCAGTTCAAGAAAGACAAGGATCCCCTAGAGAGAGTCCAGCGCAGGGCCACAAAGATGGTGAGGGGCCTGGAGCATCTCCTGTATGAGGAAAGGCTGAGAGACCCGGGGCTGAAAGGGGATGTTAAAAATACTTATAAACATCTGCAGTATGGGAGTAAAGAGGATGGGGCCTGGCTCCCTTCAGTGGTGCCCAGCAACAGAACACGGGGCAATGGGCACAAACTGGCACACAGAAGTTCCATCTGAACATGAGGAAAAACTGCTTTACTGTGAGGGTGACAGAGCACTGGAACAGGCTGCCCAGAGGTTGTGGAGTACCCTTCTCAACCTGCTGCAGGCAACCTGCTTTGGCAGGGGGTTGGACTTGATGACCTCCTGAAGTCCCTTCCAACGCCTACAATTCTGTGACTGTATGATTTCCATACTAAAGCCATTTCCTGTATAGACTGGCCACCAGGGAAAACTGCTGTCTATGGCTCAGCTGTATTCCTGGAAGAGCTGTGACTGCACTTGTGCTGTTCTGAACACAGCATTTCCAGTACATGCTCCTTCCCCCATGCCCCACACAGGGGCTGTGCCCCCACCCTGTACCCCCAGCCACACATAGCAGCACAAAGCAGCACGAGCCAGCTCTGCTTGGCGTCAGGAAACAGCCTGCGAGCCAATAAAAGTGGGCTGAAATGCAAATATAGCATTTCTTGTAAAGTAAATTAAGCTAACAACGCGGTAACAAACCGCTGTTAATATTAGATTAACTTGTTTGGCAAGATATGAAATCAGAGGAGCTGGGTTGTCAATAGCGGAGTGTTCAATAATGCTAATGCTGCTCGGGGAAGTATAACATCCATCTGAAACACAGATGCACGCACACAAAAATTAAGACTGGAGGAAGAGCCAGAATCCGAGCAGCAATTACACCAGCATTAAAGATGGATAGAGAGGAAGGTTGAGATTTTTGATTGCCTTTAAATACCGCCTCGTTTTTAATCTCAGAACCAGGCTGCACTGTGATCAGCCATTAGCCCTGATTTAAAAAAAAAAAAGAAGATCCCAGATTTCAACATTTGCAGCATGAACTCAATATATCGCTTTGATCTGAGCTAAGGAGGCAAATGGAAGCTAATTCGGAGGCTGAAGCCAGCTGTGTGTGTGTGGGATGGGCAGAGGAGTCACCCAGAGCCACATCCCCAGCACTGGCTCTGAGACAGAGGCGTAAATGTCACACGGAACGGCAGTGGTCACTAAACTGATTAAGCAGTGGTTATCTTTAGCAGTAAAAAGGCTATCTGCTAATACTAAGTGATTAGAGTCTAAAATGCCATTTACTCTGCTCTGATTCCTTGAATGAATATTTATGCCAAGTGATGACTATAACACCATCAAAAGGTTCTCCTGCTCTGTTCTTTAGAGTGGAAGTGATTATTCAACAGCAGGTCTGCGCTCCAGCACTTGTTTCTATTAAGCAAATTTGCAGCATTCAGGCAAAAAATCCTGATTGCATCGTCCTCCTGGGAGTTTTATTTTTAAAGAACTGGCACTCCCAGCACTCCCAAGGGCACGTGCTGCTGCAGGTGGGCCGTGTCCACAGCCCAAGGACAGGAGAGGGTGACAGGGATGCTGCACGATTTCTCCATTGTATTCTGTGTGAGCCAGGATTTAACTGAACCTTTCAGGATAGGAATCCCTTCCTGGGCAATGGTGCTCTGTGCTTTGCTCTCATGTCCCCAGCCCCAACTTCCTCGACACCACATCACCATGCTGCCAGTGCCATAGGAGCCACTGAGACGTGATCTTAGTAGAGTTGTTTCAACTCACCCATCCCAGTCACCACTCCATCAGCCATTCTTTTCTCTTGCACTGTCTTCTGCTCCTCTCCCCACTCCTGGTTGTTGGTTGGCTTAACCTGTTAGATTGCTGCATATCAAGAAAAAAAACAACAAACCACTTCTATCACTATTCTGCAGCGCACCCTCATCCCAACCTGCTTCCTTCTTATCATCCTTCCATCATCAGTTAATCATACAAAAAACATTTTTGCCTTATAGCAAAGGAAAAATATTCAGTATTCTTAACCTCAGGCCAATGAAACCTGGGCCTAGAGGAGCTTTTGACCAGCAAGGCGTCGATTCCCTAAGTTTGATCTTAAAGCTCAGGCACTACGCTGTCGATGAAATAAATGTTTCAGTGACACATAAAATCTTTAAGGTTGGAAAGACCACTAAGATCATCCAGCTCAACCAGTCCATGCCTGTGACCACTCCATATCACGTTCCTCATGTGACATCCACCCTTTTTTGACCTTTGTCAACAAAAAAGCTAACAGTTACGAGTTGAAAAAGGTCTAAATGCTTACCTTCAAAGAAGTATCTACAGTTTTACATGTAAGTATCACAGAATCATTAAGGATAAAGACCACGAAGATCATCCATTTCAACCCCAACCAACCCCCACCATACTCACATCCTTAAGTGCCTCATCTCCACGTTTCTTGAACACCTCCATGGACAATGACTCCACCACATCCCTGTGCAGCCTGTTCACGTGTGGAACCCCCCTGCTTTATTTACTCAGGTCCCAGGAATATCTGTACATGTGTTTAAAACCTGCTTGTCATCAAGCCTAGGAAATATGGCCTTTCACCACATGAACAAACCACAGCTAAGATGACCAGGAAACATTCATAATTTTTAATTCACACCAGTAATAAAATTGCATTACATTTTTCATAAAATAAATGTTCCAGTTTATATACAGAAAACAGACTGTACAGAGCCCTCCCCCAGACCCCGGAAACTCACAAACATACAGGCAATGCAGTGCTCAGCTAAGCAGGCACAACTGTACATCTAAAATTGTAACTGCTTTGTGTTGGGGGTGGGGGGAAAGTACTACAATGTATATAGTCCTCTCTGGACCAGAATTAAAAAAATATTGCAGGCAAGCTGACAGACGGCTGGCTGCTGGCGCGGCCGGGCGCCCATCCACAGTGCTCCAGCGAAGCAGGGATCGCTATTGAACCTGGGACTCGAAGCTCCCGTTCAGCTGCCCTTCCTCATAGTCCATCTGACACAAGATCATGTTGTTCTTCAGGAAAAACTTGTCTCCCACACAGAACCTGAAAGACAGACAGAATTAACCGGTTTCAGTACGCACAGGAGTTTTGGCACCGTGATTTTATTACTGAAGGAAAGGACACGCTGCTTGGAGCGGAGGGCAACCAGGGCAGGCTGGGGCTGAGGTAGCTGAGCGGGACATCCCTGCAGATGGAGCTCCAGGTGATGTTACAGAGCCTGTGTGAGGCCTGTGTTGGTCCCGTGCTTCCCCAGCTCCCCTCGGTAAGGCATTATTTGCACTCATTTCCAGGCAAGGACTGGCTATTAAGTCCTTCCTCACCCCCTTGTGTACAGTGCTGAACAACAAATAGAAATTTCCTGATGGCTGGGCTCCTAACCTTTATCTTCATTGAGCGAAGGGCACCGCTCTCCATATACCATGTAAATTGTTCTGTTTGTATTGAAGTTGACAGAGAGGCTTGTGATATTTAACAATTTTATTTGACCATTAAGGTCAAAAAAGTTCCACATATAATATCGGAGAGGTATAAATTGACAGCCTGTAGCTTTTTCACCCTGTCTGCTTGCTGAAGAGTTAGAAGCTCATCTTTTCTTCTTAAGATAACAAATAATGCCCTTAGAGCCTGGTTCAGGGGATGCTGTGTCCACCTTGCCAATGGGACGAGGACATTGCAGAGCCTACCACAGCCCCAAGTGCTGGGTCCCAGCCGCATGGCTCGAGTGAGCACTGAGTCCGCACTTCTCTCTGTCTCTGCTTTACTAATTCTGAAATTCATCTATTTTTTTTTCTGCATTAAAACGCTAGAAATCAATCTCACTTTGAATTAACAGCTTTTAAGCTGAGAGCCGTACTGCTCACACAGTCCTGAAAGCCACATGCTCCACCAGCAGTCGAAGAACAGACACAGCTGACTGCATTCTGCTGCTCCTCGTTACCCTGAGCTTAACAGAAGCCTCCAAAGAGAAACGTAGAAGCGACTCTTGCCACCAGCCCCCCTGGCTGCCTCTCCTCAGACCTGGTTGCTGTGTTGAGGGGCTGGGGGTGCGCATGGCACTGCCAGGAACGGCCAGGGGTCCCCTGAGCCCTGATGTCCCGGGAGAGGGGCTGGTTGCATAGGGAAGGGTGTGCCTCCTGGAACCTGCAAGCCCAGATTTGGAGAATGAGGCTAATGAAAACACGACGTGCTCTGTATCAATATTAGATTTTGCTCGGATGCATTTAACGCTCTGTACACAGACACAGCCAAAGGAAGCTGGAAGAGAACTAGAGGAGAGGAGCCTTCACCACCAAACCCTTTTGTAGCTGGAGAAGGAGGTGGGTGCTCCATCCCAAAGGCACTTGGGCACCCACGTCTGCAGCTCTAATTCCAGTTTGACCTAAACTCATGGTTCTCACTTCAGCCTCCCGTGCTGCTGTTACAAGAATGCTTCCACACCACCTTTTGGGGCCGGGATCTCTAGAGGATAAGCCATAGAAGTCCGTAGAATGACATCTAAAAGAACGCAGCTCCCACTCCGGAAATGGAACCTCGGTCGCACTACGCCTTTGCAGGAGGGATGCGAGAGTAAAGAGGGGTTTAGTGACAAAACCTCACCCTCGGGGCTCCCTGTATCGCAGCCAGCAGGGACCACGGCACGGGAACGGCGGGAAGGAACCGTCCCGGAGCCGCTAGGGGTCAGTGCCGCCCGCCGCCGCCGCGCCGGGAGCCGGGCACGGGCAGCAGCCGGCCGCACCGCCTCGGTGCTGTGCGGACAGGGCTGTAACGCAGCCCGCGTTGGTGCGTGCAATAACCGCGTCCTTACCGCTGGTTGCAGAGCTGACAGGCGAAGCAGTCCAAATGGTAAACATTATCTCTGGCCCTCATCACCATCTCAAAGGCAGGGATCAGCTTACTGCAGGCAGCGCAATTCCCGGTGGTACCAAACAGCCTGCCAAAGAAGCACGATCATTAGAAGCCATTTTAATTAAATGGTGGAAGGACTAATTAAGTGTAATTAGCGGTATCAAATACTGTATTGCACCAATAAATAGAAGTCGCGGTCTCCATTTCGCTGACCAACCAGTGTGCAGGAGCTCGGGCTAAAGCTGCCTGCTGAGCGGGCTGCGATCATCCAGACGAAAACTTCATTTGGATTGCACGCCCAGGGCTAATTTGCTGTCTAATGGAGAAAAGCATTAAACACTCGCAGCACAATTTTGGGGCTCACAAAATTTCAGTCAAAAGCTCTCCTTGCCCCCATGGCTCTGCCAGCCCAGCAGGCAGCACCGCCATGCTGCTGCTGGGGAAGAACCTTGCTCACTCAATGCTGAAAGCACAGCAGCACGCTTTTCCTGGTGATGGGTACAGCACCAGTTTGCAAAGCTTCTGGAGGAGGGCGAGCCCTGCTCCCCGGTTGTGCATCCCTCCCGGGAGTGGCTCAGTGCCATACCAAGCCCTGACCAGCGTGCTTTGCTGTTCCACTTCAGCTCCCCGACCCTCGAGGACAGCCCCTCGGCACTGTAGGCTCTGCCATTTCCATCTTGCTTTTCACTATCTGTCTCTCCAGATGTCTGCTGCTGTTACAGCTCCCGCCGGGGACTCAGCCAAGACAGCAATGTCCTCCCCTTGGCCCCATCTCTGAGCCATCCTCGCCAACCCACAGACCACCGCCACACAGACCAGCCATGGCGCCAATCAACAGACCAACAGCACCAGGTCAGTGTGCATTTGGTCAGCTGCTTTGCTCTGGGGATGACAAATACCCTCAGAGTGAGGCAGGATGGCTACTGCACCCTGTTAGCCCTGTGTGTGCCACGCACTGCTGCCTGCAGACAGATGCAGGCTCCCAGCTCGTTTCGAGCCATTGGTTCTGGCCAATTCCACAACGCACAGACCAGGAAAATCTATAACCAATTTCTAAACATGCAATTTGCCAAGCTGATCAATATTAATTATTACTGGCCAGTAATTGTGAACTACAACACTCAGCAATGTTATAGAAACCTTCACATAACTCCCACCCGCACTGTGCTGTGCAACCAAAGCAAGCTTACTGCCAAGCTAGAGAAAAAGCTGCCCTTGTTTGTCAGGTACCAGAGGCCTTTCATCCCACCTGGTGGAAGAAGCCCGAGAGTGTCTTGAATCACAGAATGGCTTAGGTTAGAGGAGACCTCCATCCATTTCTAACCCCCTGCCATGGGCAGGGCTGCCTCCCACCAGCCCAGGACCCATCCAGCCTGGCCTGGAGCACCTCCACGGATGGGGCACCCACAGCTTCTCTGGGCAGCTGTGCCAGTGCCTCACTGCCCTCTGAGTAAAGAGCTCCTTCCTAACATCCAACTTCAATCTTTCTCCTTTAGTTTAAAGCCATTCCCCTTTGTCCTATCACCCTCAGACTGTGTAAAAAGTTGATCCACCCCTTGCTTATAAACTCCTTGAAGCAGCAGCATGTTCTCCCCAAAACTTAAACAATGCAAACCAAAAGGAAGCACTGGCACTACTTGCATGGACCCAGGAGTTGGACTCAGTGACCCTTACGGGTCCCTTCCAACTTGGGATCTTCTATGATACCATGCTGCAGGATGGAAAAGTTGCAATGGGAGAACTCCATACTCTTCCCCTGAGACTCTATCAAATGATGACTGAAGGAGAGAGGAAAGCCTCAACTCTGCACTTCCAACAGCCGCCTTGCCCTGCCAAACTCAAGCCATGCAACCTGCTGTGGGAGCACTTTACTTCCCATGGGCCAGCACTGCAGCAGCAGGCTGGGAAACGCTGCACAGAGACGCACCCGGCTCTGCACCCTGCAGTGCTCGGCCCCCATCCAGCACCATCCACAAATCAGCGCAGCCCCCTGCCCCCTCCCCTGCCCGAGTGCCTCCCTTCAGCATGGCGAGACCTGATGGCTTTGTGGGGTTTTGTCACTGTCACAAAACCAGGCGTGCGTTTTTAGAGCGCCCAAGTCACAGCAAACTCAAAAAAAAATGAGCCCGATCCATTAGGCTGGGAGACTGGGAGGTTAATCCTAGATTTGCTCTGTGCCCGGCGCTGCTACGCGCACAAGTGTAAAATATCCATTATTCATTAGCATCACCGTTGTGTGGAGCTCAATCTAGATTAAACAAAATAAAGGGGCCCCAGACAGCACCATTTGCATTGTTAAGCAGGCGCTTTTCTTCAGCCTTCAAATAGGAGACTTTTCTAAATGGAAATGATGGGGAAATTTGGACAGATGTTCACTTAACTATTTAAACAGTTAGCTTAAGAAACATGAAAAATGTATTTGGCATCGTGTTCACCTGTCTCCTTTCAGGGGGCTGGGGGTGCACCGATTGTTAAACAGCTCTGACTGTTTGCATAAGATCTACAGCTTATGTTCAGTCCGGCTGAAACCACGTCGCCTCCGATGTCTACACAGCTCCGATGCACAGCCGGCCCATGTGCTGATCTTTCCCTTTTCTAGCAAGTTTCACAGCCCTCCGTCCCTGCCTTTCCCAATCGGAGAGCATTTCGCACTTATTCCAGCACACCCTGATTTGAATCTGCTTCCCAGAGAGCCATTTAGAGCCCTGTGTATTCAGCACGCTTCTAAAAATATGCTGCGGTTTGTAGCTCAATGAGCAAGAAACAAACTTTTTTTTTTTAATCTGCTTGAAGAAAAGCAAAATGAACATGGACTTCTGCCTTTTTTTTTTTTTCTTCCTTGTGACAAACCTGCCACCTCTGACCCCTCCTTACCCAGCACCAACTGGAGCTGAAATCCAAGGTGGGGAAAGCTGAGCGTTGCTGGACGAGGGAGTGGATGAAAGCCCTCCACCACGAGCCCCATCTGTGGGTAAATTCCAAACAACCCCACATGAACAAACTGATCTGCAGCCTGTCCCCCAGGCACCTTCACAACAGATGCGATGCTTTCTCACACACTCACACGCACAAAGTTCAAGCGCTTTAGAAAAAATCTGTCAGGAGATGCTCAGCATCTACTTACCAGCTTGGTGCCAATGGCTTAAAAGAAGCTGGAAATACAGAAAGGTTTCACTCTGGAGCTGTTTTGCTGCTTCTAAAAACACTTTTTTTTAAAAAAAATCTCCCTTTTTGAAGTTAAAAGGCAACGATTTTAAAGCACAGATTTATTTATTCCCCTTTATGTAACAAGAAGACCTAGCCAGCTTGTAAATAAGCACAGACTATGCAGATTTAAAATTTAACACAATTAAACTTTTACCCTGTGGTAGTAATTATGTTTAATGGCTCTTAGCCTGAACTTAACCACGTCTATTGTTGTCAGCCAGTCTAAAAGCAGGAGTTTGTCCAAGGACAATTTTCTGTAGTTTATAGGCACACTAAAAACCTCGCTATGCACTGTTCTCATTGGCCGCTGATGTCAGTGTGCACAGTAAAAATTAAAGCTAATTGGCATACAGGAGCAGCAGTGAATGCAAATGAATTAATGGGAAACGAGGGGAGCACTCCTGGAAGCAGCATGCAACGATTGAAGGGTGCTTTTTAGGTAAAGTTTTGTTTGTGCTCAAGAGTAGCCTTCTGCACAAAGACTTCACCAGCTCTAAGAATACACCTGAACTTGATTCCAAGCATACTAAAGTCATTGGCACCCTGCAGGTTTGGGGAGGAGAACAGAATGGCAAGGAGTCCATACTGCAGGAAAATGGAAGAATATGCCTCATAAGATGACTTTAAGTTTGGCATCTCGTTACAGACTTCCTTCCTTCTCAAGCCAAATTGTGCCACTGGGCTGAACTGTGAACTCCGTTATCTATTTCTGTCAGCTCTAGAAACAGCAATCTGTGCTACAAGGAAGGAATCCCTGCTCCTTATCTTCCCTCTGACCTGGTGGCTGCTACATGGTCCATCAAGAAAGAGGAAGAACATTTTCCCTCAGTGCAGAGAGAAAATATTGGAGCTGCTGACTTCAATAAAGGAAAGAAAAAAAAGGAATGAGGACAGGCAAATGTAAAGAATGGATGGTACACAATGGATGGGTTGGGGGTTTGCATTTTTTTTACTTAAAGCAACACAAGTTCAAGATTAAACTGCTGAGTTGAGACTGAGAATTGCCCCAAAACAATAGGCTTTCTCAACAAAAAAGCTAACGATTATGAACTGAAAAAGGTCTCCAACACTAATCTACAAAGAAGTATCTACATTTTTTACATTTAAGTATCATAGAATTGTTAAGGTTGGAAAAGACCACTACGATCATCCATTCTAACCACCAACCCAAACCCACCATGCCCACTATCCATGTCCCTCAGGGCCACAGCTCCACATTTCTTGAACACCTCCAGGCACGGTGACTCTACCACCTCCCTGGGCAGCTGTGCCAGTGCCTCACCACTTTTTCGGAGAACAAATTTTTCCTAATGTCCAGCCTGAACAGCCCTTGGTGCAACCTGACATCATTCCCTCTTTTCCTATCACTGTTACCTAAGAAAAAGGCTGACCAAATCTCAGTGCTAGAAAAAGTGGATTTCCGACCTTACAATTTGAAACAGACCAACAAACAGCCATTAGCAGCTTGCAATTAATATTTCTCCTGTCTGAGGATACTGAAAATATGCTGAGCCAGAAGTACTGAACACACCAGTTATTGCAGGGAAGCCTGAACATCACTTGACAAGATAAAAAAGATGAACCTTAAAAGCAGCTTCAAACGTGAGGATTCCGACTTCCCTGTAATCAGAATTTGTGTAACACTCAGCAAAAGGCCTCACAATGGGCACTTCAGCACAGTACGTACACATAAGCTGGGGCACCCTCCTCTCCAGGGCACTGCTGTCGGTGCCGCAGTGGGAGGTCATGGCAGAGGGGGCAGAGGAGGTGCATTTTGATTCTAATGAAGCTGGTCAAGCTGTCCTCCTGTGATGCCTTCAAGTTCAGCCTCAAGGAACTTCCATCCTATATGCCCAAGGGTTTGTCATTCATGGGCATCGTAACGGGAGGACCTGAACCACTCAGTATCGCAGCCCTCTGGCTGTGTGACCGCACTAGTTCTGAGATCACTGGGCATAAACTTCAAGGTTGCTCAAGGGCATATGTTTCCAGATGAAGAATACAGATGGATGTTCACTTATTTTTCCTCCTTTTGTCTCTTCCTCTGTATTCTCATAACAATACTAACTGGGACAGCTAACAGGTAGAAGTCCTTGTCTTCTTCCCCTATCCACCCTCCTGTGTTAGAACTGATGCCCTCACCCTAAAATCCATCTTGGCTGCCCCTATACTGCTGAACACCTGGGGTACAGCATCCTCGTAGGGGAGTTTGAAAGCAGCACTCAGCAAATTGCAGGTTTCAAAGCCCAAGAGGCACATCAGCATTCCATAGCTGGGAAGTAATATTCCCCATAAGCTTTTCACCTTCCTGAGAGGTTGTGGAGGGGGAAGGAAAAAAAATAAAGCAGGCAAACAAACCAAGCATTTCTTGTTTATCCTGAAAAGCATGGGCTAATGACAAACTCCTGGACCAGCTACCACGGGAAAAAAAAAATAAAAATCTGTGCTTTAACATCACAAAGCAGAGCAATGCTGCCAAGACACATCATATTTTGCGCCTAATTAATTCTCCTTAATCTGTACAGACACTGGGCGCACAAGTGAGGGTGCATGCAAGTCACTCCCTGTTGTGATGCAAGAGCAGCACTTCAGTTCAGCAGCACTGTGGGCTCTGGGCAGACAGCACACAATCACCACGCTGCACTGACACCTCCCAGAGTGGAGCTGGGGAGTGCAGAATTGCACCAGGAGCAGCGATCAGAGATGCGTTGGAGCCCCTGAGCTGCACGTGACGCCGTGTCCCAGAGCAGCCTCCTCGACAGCATTTGCTTATCAGAAATAATTAGAGGTAGGAATGCTGGAACCGTGATTATGAAACAAATGGTAAATCTATTTGCTCAGATGAAATGTATCGAAAGCTCCATCTCAGCACAGCTGGAGACTGAGGTGATACCGCAAGGATAACAGCTCGAGATCCAATTTCATCTTTCATGATTAAAAAATGAGCAAGAAAGTGTTTTATGAAATGTGAAGGTTAACAAATGTTCCTTCGCAAGCAATGACGACAGTTTATCTTTTGAAACAAATGATCAGGCCATAGTCTGCTAGCGACTCCTGAAGTACAGCAGGCAGGCTTCTCCCAGAAGCCTGCATGCCCTCACTGCTCAGACATGTGCCCAGGCATTCCTGTGTGTGAGTGCCTACACCTTGGTGCCCCTGCGCTGAAGGAAGGGGTGTGCTGCCCTGCACTGGGGGTCATGGCATGGGCAGGAGCCGGCCTGCTGCAGGTATGTAAGCCAAGCCCCAGCACAGGGTGGGGAAAGCATGTTCTGTGCATAGCAAAGCTCGTGATCCTGAACTGCATGCTTAGCTGAGGGGCAAACGCAAAGACACCGGTCTACAAAGAGACTGAGAAGCACCAATGTTCTCCTGGCCATTACACAACAGCACTCCTTTTGGACTTCAGATAAGAAAGATGCAGCCGTTTACATTTATGGGCTCCAAATCAATCCAACCACTTATTTTTCATGTGATGGTCAACATACTAATCAGCAGCATAATGTGACACCACTATTATTCAAAGAGATGGAGAGGAAGTCAGTTTCTTTGGCTGTCCTCCAAAGTACTTGCTTCTTGGTATGAGTGCAGTGTGAAGTACAAAACCTTATTTTTAGCAATGAGTTCTGCTAACATTTGACGAGTAGAACAAATATCTTGCGTTGTTTAGTGAGGTGAAAAAGATGTGGGTTGAGGCTCTAAAACTGTTAAAGGGAAGAAATTAAATATGATGGAAGTGGGTAATTCTCCAAGAAGAAAAATTCAAATTACCAGCAGTGAACTGACAGTAAAGAGGATGGTGACAGCAACTTTAGTTCCTTCTATTAATAGAACTAATAGTTAAATTGAGAGAGAAAGAAACAATATGTGTGGAAGACAACAGGAGATGCTTTAAGTTAAAAAATTGTTTTATACTTCCACAAAATATGGGACTATATGGCATTGACCCTTGTTGCTAAATGTGTTCCACAGAAGCAGGACACAACCTAGTGGTGTAGGAGAAACCTCCATAGTGAGCACTCTTGAGTTTGCTCATTAGCAAGAACACAAACCATCACAGCTGTAAAGCTGGCCAAACCACTGAATGCAAGCCAATTACTGTGTTGTGGAACTGATGCTCTTTCTTCCGACCCAACTCTCGCTTAAATTTCCTAGGTTATAACAATTACAATGCATCTCCCAGCAGCAACAGCAAAAGTAAAATACTTCTAGCAGTCAGAAGTGCTCTAACAGATTGCATTCCGATAGGGGAAAAATATTTAGAGCAGGACATGGGATGCTTCTTGGGGTCTGCACTCCTGGCTTCTTTCCTACCTTGAACACAGAATTCTGGTGTGTCCCAAGAAGCCATGCTATCCATGGCCCAGAGAGAAGATCACGGATTAAATTTTTCTTCTTCCAAGCAGTATTCTCAGGATAAACCAAGAAAAGAAAGAGATGCCCCACAACTGTGATGGAGCAGTGATAAAAAAAGTTCTTCTAAGTTTAACAGCATCAATAGTGCTCTATTTTGGCACTCTAATGTGTCTGATTTGATGATACATATTATTTTTGTTATGAAACTAGAGCAAACCAAAATCAATATGGTGCTCGTTAAATGGATGAGACACAAGAGTAGCTTGTGAGTCTTGGAAAGCAAATGTAGATGGAATCACCACCCAGCTGAAGAATTTCTAGTAGTATTCGTAGAGCAACACTGAGTATCTATCTTTCAGGTCAGATTAAAAAAAATAATACACTGTTTATCAAGTGCACTTACAACAAAGTCTGGAGAAGTGATAAATAATGAAGAGGAGGATGACTGATGGAGTGACCAGGACTGCTTGGCAGGCTGGGTGCAAACAAGATATGTGTTTTAATAAAACCATCTATAAAGAAACACTCCAGAGACGAATGCAGCCTGTATCTTGTGGAAGGAAAACTATTTCTAGAAGAAGCTCTTCTGAAAGACTTAGGGGGTCCCTGTGAATACATTCCAACTGTGAGCAAAAGTCCTTGTGTGAGAAGGATGCTTTTGTACATTGCCTCAAAGAAAGGGAAGGCGGCAGCTCCCAAATGGTGGCTATTAGATCTCTGTCTTCTATTTGGTCAGTTTCTTGTTTTAGAGAGAGAAACTCGCATTTAAAACTTTTACTGAGAAAACATTTATGGAAGATTTTCAGGAGTATGTGAAGGACCTGACTACCTAAGCACCCTCTGCACACCGAAGGTTAGCCAGCAATGCACCTCAATTTCTGAAACCAGCGTGGCGGTTTCTGTTGTTCTGGCTGAGTTTGCTCAAGAAATGTTATCAGTCCTTTAGGAAAAAAAACACAACACATTGGCTACGGATCAAGTACACTCTTCCAGATGAAAAACAAAGCAAAGCTTGGAGTGTTTTGCAGTGTGACCCTCATAAGAATGTTTGCATTAGGGCTGCTGCCTTATTAAAATTCATTTGTGTTTATCGGAAGTAGTTTGTAAAAAACAAACCATACACACCAGGTAAAAAAAGTGCCCTGTTGTTACATATTGCAGACACATACTGACAGGGTAGCTCCAACTTAAGAGTTGGTCTCTGCAGACTTCCTCACGAACAAGAAAATTTCTGAAGTTGATCTGTAATTTTGGAGTGTTTTGCTCTGTTTATTTAGCAAAGAGACAGGAGCCCCATGGGAGGAGCCTCACTGAAAACAAGCACCAGAAGCCTATCTAAAAGCCAGCGCTGAAAGCGAAAAAGGTAAAAGCTTGGTCAGATCACAGAGTCATAGCATGTCGGCCATTGTGCAGGAGCATAGCATCATAGATACTCAAGAAGAATTAATGGCCTCCTCTTTACTTTCTCTGAAAGATCTTTTTGCTTTTGTTGGGGTACAACAGTAGAGTTCAGATGTGCCCTCTTCCTAACCTCCCTGACTATGCAATACATGAACCGCAAACCAAAGGCCACGCTCAGCTAGGGCACAACCTCCAGCCTCTCTGGGGCAGGGCCAATTGTGCACACGTGCACATTTTCACAGTAGGGGCTAGAAAGGCAAACAGCTGGCAGCGAACTGAGGCGCTTGGGAAGAGCCCACGCTACATGCCTCTATTTACCTCAGGTAATCTCTGCGGCAAAGGATGAGATTTGCTTTTGTGTAAAGGGTTGATCCAACCTCTCCAAGACGGCAGTCGCAGCAGGCGCACTTCAGGCAGTCTTCGTGCCAGTACTTATCCAGGGCCTTCAGCAGGTACCGGTCCTTGATCTTCCGGTTGCAGCCAGCACAGCCCTTCTGCTTCCCCTTGGGTTGTACGGATAACATCGGCACACCTGCAACACAACCAGACAGCGGGGTTACAAGACATTCAGACAGCTTGAGCAAGTTTCCTGCACTCGGGGCTGCGCTGGGAGCAGCAGTGCAATCCGTGAGCAAATTCTGCTGCTGCTCTCACTGCAAGGAGCTCATGCTGCAAGAAGATGGTGGTCAGAGGAACTTCATTTGCTGCCGCAGGGTAGGTAGGAACGTGACACCTGCAGTTTTTCCCCAAGGGTAGGGCTGACACACAAAAAAAAGTTGTTGTTTTTTTTTTTTTAGTTATTATTTATGAACATTTTGCAGCAGAACCAACCCGCTGCAATTCTAACATTTGTTTTTCCTTCATTAGCAGTGCCCTCGCATTGGTAACTGCCCATGATCAGAAGGGCCAAGCATGTGCATCCCTGCCCTGCCCCATCCGCCACCTTGCCTGGATATAGCTGCGAGGAAAGGAGAGGTGTGGGTGTAAAGCTGGGGCATGCCACTGGTTCTCCTCCTTTATAATCCCCACTGGAGACACAGGTTTAACCAACGCAAAGCAGATGAGACGTTGTGGCTGGGGTAGCAGCACCACTGGTTGTATGCCCTTACCTGAAGTTAGGCCAGTTCCTGTAGCAAGCTGGATGTCCCAGAAAGTAACAGCTTGATAATGGAATTATTAACAGTCCCTTGGCCCGAATGGAACAAGCCAGTGCTATTGCAGTAAGTGACATTTGCTGCTTTCCTTAAAAGCCAGGGTGACCCGGTGGTGGTGGCTAATGCGCAGCCCATGTAAAACCCACCGCTCGTACAGTAATAATTGCTTTGTCAGAGCCACGAGCAGACGACAATAGCACTTAAGACACCTCCACACCAACAGCGAGGCATCGATCTGGTTGTTATCAAAGTAGTCCCAGCAGCACGGAGACGGGTCAAGTAACATTGGAGAAGTCTCCAGACTTAAAGAGCCCTCCTGCTCGACGCTGCGGCACCAGCAAAGTCAACATCGGCAAATTTCTGATGTGAGTGGCAAATATGCAATAATGAAGTGGAAACTTAAACCTGTTTTTGAGCAGCACACGTGCAACCCAGGACGACACAAATGGGGGTTTCAAAATGCTGGTTCTGGATAACTGGAACCATTGAGCCCTCCTGCCTCTCTGCCAGTTCGGCTCCCTGCTCCTCCAAGCACTCCATTGTCTTACGAGAGGCTTCCTCCAAGAAGGGGAATGTACTACTTTGATTTTCTTCTAATAACTAGCAAAGGAACAGATATATATATTTTTAAACAGTACCTTAAGCAAGGAAAAAAGCAATGTATTTGGTCAGCTTTCAGCAGGGGGCTTTCTAATGAAAAAAGGTACCATTTCAGAGATCATATGATGTTCAAAGCTGCTATTCCCACTCAGATAATAACGAGCAAGGTCAGCCTCTGCTGGTCAGGTTCAGTGTTTTGAAATTACATCCTGGTCTGTGAGGTTCCCTCCGCCAGCCCAGCGCCGCAGAGCACACACACCGGGCCAAGCGGCGGCTGCAATTAGCTGGTGAGCTGACACAGCAGGCAAGGCGTGAAACAAAATTTCAAAAACTGCCAAACTCCATCAGCACGGGCTCCTCGCATGCCTGCCATGTCATTTCCAAGCAACAAGAGAGCAGCATCTCAGAAGCTTAACCCCTTTCGCAGTTGGAGGTGAGTGGAGAGAGGGCACAGCCAGCACTGAACCCGTTTCCTCTGCCCGCCTCCTTCCAGCAAACCCCAAACAAGCCAGACTTTGCAGGCAGAAGCCACCACCTGCAGAGCTGCTCTTCCTTTCTGGAAATTTCCCCACTGCAAAACCACAGTGCTGCTTTGTTCCTCTGCGCAGATTTTTTCCACCAAGATCCCCCGTTCAGTGAGGTAACACTCTGGTGCCCTAACCAGAAAGAAGGGCTCACTCCAGCCACGTGCACCCAGAAGGCAAAGAGCAGCAGTGCGGAGCTAGGGAGACAGATAGGCACTCATCCACTGACACACACAGTGATGGAGAATGCTGGCCAGTCACTACATTCCAAAAAGACCATCAGTCGAACTCCATGGCGCTCATCTTCCATCTCCATCTTTCCTTAAGAGTGGTGGATGAAGCATTTCTATTCTTGGCTGCCTACGCTCCCTTCTTTGCCCTTTACAACTTAATAGACTTGCTGCTGGTTAATACAAAACAAAACCTGTTCTGAGTGCTCAGAGCTCCAATGCACATTAAAAAATTATAGACGCCACCTCTGGACATACTTAAATTTATGGCTGTGTCTAAAGAGGCAGTTATTGCAGTCAGTAATCTAAACTTTACCTCCGTTCACAGGCGGGTGAACCAGCTGTAATCAGCCCATATCTTCTCAGCTGGGGTCCTCCTGCAAAATTATTCTGCTGGCTTTGTAAGATGAGCGCCCACTAAGCACACCTCCAAGTTTTTCTAGCCTGTTTTACTGACATTTCTATTCAACACGGCAATCAGCTGCAACTCCTCTAAGGGCAATGCTCATAAAGCCTTGTTTCCAAGACTGCCCCGCAACTTTCTTATAGATGGTGGACCTTCTAATAACAGTTATCTGCGATGGTCCTAAGGAGTACATCTCCGTAGTGCTCTGATCTGCATGAGAGTGACTGGTCCCTCTGAATGCATGGAAGCTCGCCACCTGATTTCTTTAATGCAACTCTAAAGGTTAATTGGTCTGGAAGAGCGATGTGGGACTGCTGGCTAACGATAGGCGCCTGGAGGCTTTGCAGCCTTGCTGTTCTTTCTGCAGGCAAGAGCAGGGCAGGTGACATCAGCAGGACTTCTCAGCCCACTCTGGTACCAAGGGGCTGCAGGAAGCACTGCCACCACCGCCTCTGTGGGATGGGATGCAGAAGGGAGCACCCAGTGAGCAGAGCCCAGTCGTTCAGCTGCAGGAGGACCTCCCCCAGCTCCCCCAGGAGTCGGCCAAGTCCTCCATTTGCCATTTATGACAGCTAATTAGTTATTCTATTCCAAATCTTTGCTTTAAATAAAAGAACTAATTATACACAAAGGTCAGTCCCCCACCTCCTGTGAAGCACACATAATTGGCTTATTTCCCCAACACTGTGTGCAAGTTTCACACAATGCTTTCGGGCAGATGGCTTTAACACTTTCCCTCGGCAAGTTCTCTCTCCTTTGTTCCAGTTTGGATTTTTGTTTGTTTGTTTGTTGTTTAAAGTCTCAAGTCTTCTCATTATATAAAGTCTTACAATACAATAAAGTCTTCTCATTAGCTACCTCTCCCATAAAAGCCTGCTCAAAAACAAAGCAGAGAACTAACAATTTACAGAACTTACAGAAGTGATCCTTACAGGGATGCAGCATGCCAGCACAAAGAGCAATTCTGGTTCCAAGACTGGTGTTTCAGGAGCTGGGCACTTAAGCCTAGGTTTCAGAGTTCCACTTGAGGGAAAAATGTTTATTTCTAGCACAACACCCTGTAAATGAGCTGACCTCCTTTTGCCTACTAACAAAAAAAAAAAAGAGCATTTGGCTGCAAAAGATGAAAAAGTAACTGAAGAGTAGGAGTAATCTTATTAACTCCTGTCTCATCGCAATAAAAAAGCTGCAGTCTTGTGTCTTTTATCAGAGGATCTGGTATCATTTAAAAGCTTTAGAGCCCTGCATCACCCATTTAAGTAAATGCAGACAGCCGCTGCCAAAAAGATGCAGTGAATTTTCATTCCCTTAAAAAGAAGCTCCCTTTGTGTTCCCAGTGTTGTATTACTCACCTTCTACGAATATTAGGCCCTGTGAAAGAAGGCAAACCATGCACTTCCCCTGAACTGAGCACGCTGTCCAGGATGCCTTCATTGAAGGATGATGGCCAGCAAGGTGAAGCTCATCATTTCATCAGTATATCCAATTAAAACGTTACCTTTGGAACACTGAGTACTTGCAACTAACCACTCACGAACGAGCCTTCGACCATTCATCAAAATTATTCAGTGAATAACCACAGTCTTTTTTCATTTCCAGTTTCATGGTGCAATACACAGTAGGTGATTTCTACAGTGACTTTAGCAATTCATTTGCGGTATTCTTTCTTCTGCGTCATTACTGAATAAATTCCCCAAGCAAGGCAAAAAAAAAAAAAACAACCAAAACCCAAACAGTTGGAGAGTGTGCTTAATAGGAGAAGCAACATTTTGATCAGTATTTTTGTTTTAACTATGCTATAATCCTCCTCCCAGTAGCATAGCAACTTTGGGGCTCTCCAGTTCTGAATGAGCCTGAGTGAAGCACACTGTAGACTCTCATTTCCCACAGCAGCTTTCCTCGAGGGTTTACCTCCTGCTCCAACCTCACTATGGACAGACCCTGTTTTCATGTCCTTTGCTCAGCGATATCCATTCACATCACTGGAATCAGTACCAAAGCAGATCCCAGGCTCAGAGTTAGCATCTAAATTTCCATTTTCCCCCAGAGTTCTGAGACTTCTAGTGCTTGGTTTAAGTCTCTTCATTGCAGAGTTGCCCTCACCTGAGGACAACCTGTCGCTGTAAGGGAACACAAGGCAGCAGGCTGAACGCAACTACCTTTGCAAAAGTTTCTATACATCATTCTTGTAAGCAACATTTTCCCTGTGCTCGCAAAACACACCTGTTTGAGCTTTAATTTTTCACAGTTGGCATGTGCCCAAAGCTTATTCTTAGCACGTGTAATGTTTCAGTAAAATTTATTTTTACTGCTTGAAGCCCTGGGAACAGTGAAAAAAAAAATAAAAAAAAATGCAGATTTCTTGTACCTTAAACCTTCACCATTTAGCACTCTACAGTCTAGCAAGGGTCCTGATTTTTGGTGGCCAGTTCCCTCACTCAGTTTCTGTAGTAGAATGAAGTCTGGTACAGAGGGTACAGAGAGAATGCCCACAAACCACCCACCCAGGGCATGAGTAATATCACAGATGTGTTCACTCAGGATGATGAGCCTGGAACTCTTCCCATACTCCTCACTACTCCTCTGCTTTGCAAGTGACCACTGAGGAGACACTGATGTCCCAGAATTTCTCTTCACGGAGTTTAGTCAAAGCAAACCAGCAGAAGACAAGTCTCAGAGCCAAATGATCATAAAGGTAAGAACTCATCCCTCGCTTTTCAACTCACTTAAGAATGTCTACCTGTGAATGCTAAATGCAGTCTGGTGCTGCCCATTTCCAAAACAGAAAACAAATCAAATAGAAAAACCTTGTATCAAGTTAAAATCCCAAAGAGTGTTTGAGAAGCAAAAACTCAAGTCAATTATTTCCATGCAGACATGTAATACCCCACAGTTCTGACCTCCTGGGTAAAACACACTGCTTAACGTATTGCTACCGAGGTTCCAATAGATATGCAAAGACGTGCAATGTAGCAGAGCTAAGGCTTAGCAGGGAGACATTAACATCACCCTGACAGATTCGGTACACTGTAGTTGTGAATATTTTAAGGAGAATGGAACTATATCATTGCACAATCATCATCATCTTTTCTTCTGCCTCTTTGCAGACATATACAATGTCAACCTAAGCTTTCGGCAACCTTAATAGAATTTCAGTGCCCACTGCCAAATGGCCATTTGATGTTCTGCTCTGTGTACACTGATGAAGCAATCTGTCACAGCCCTTAATGCAGGCAATGATGACTACCCAATCTAAAGCTTTCGCAGGCTTAGAGAAATTTCTCAAGACTTTTGGAGCCTATAATCATTCGTGCAATACCACAAAAGAATTTGGAATCCTGCTGCTCCGTATTTAATGAAATGTGAATATACTCCTTTGAATGTTTCTAGAAGAAGCCATTCTCAGGCCAAAAGCATATTTTACACCATTAATCACTAGAAAGTTGTGCTGGCAACTCTGAACTAGCAAATGCTGTGGTGACTGCAAGTTATTCTATATGAAAGCACTGGTCTCCCACCCAAACTCACCACAAAGCCAAACACTTAGGCTTATATGCCCTGCACAAGATTAGCACAGCTGCACCTTTACCTCTATGAATGCACTATTTACTGGCATTTTTTCTTCAATTCCAGGAGATGATGAAAGATTCACCTGCAAGGAACACAGAGAGGGTCCCTGCACTTAATGCAGTCCAAGTCAGGGAGACAATTGCTGACGACCTTCGGGAAGTCATGAAATACACCTCCCTAATGACTCAGAAAGATGCAGTTATCCTGGAAACACGGGCTCCTCTCCCTTTCCTAGCGACAGCAGACCGACCCGTCTGCTATTAAAAGTTGAAAGGAGCAGGGCAGGAAGGAAAGCTATTTCCTTCTCTTCTTGTTGAAAGGAAAAAACACAACACACAGCCTTTTCCAGGACCATTTGCATGCTGAGCTGTCAGACCATGCACTTTCCATTAAAGAGATAGCATCCCTTTTCATAAGTCCATTTGGGATCCATTTTAGTGTTATCTAAAAATCAAATCTACATGGTAATCCTTTTAATGTACTCTTGACTTTTAAAAACAGCTTTATGTTCCTTCAGGAAATGTTTTAAGCCATTACTCAGTAATTACTACTCACCCATGAAAACACTGATCTTTTACAATATATAATCAGTTTGCTGTCTTAAAAAATAAAGCAGACTGGAATTTTTTCTCATGATAGCAGCAGAGAAAAACCAAGTAGCAGAGAACACCCTTCCTCCCCCAGTATTTGGAAGCAGCATGCTTTTCCTGCAGTGTAAGACCAGAATGGGTGTCAAACACCATTCAGACCGGCACAGGGAGCACTGAATTTATCAGGATGACACCTGCAGCCAACACAGCAACGTCCAGCCAATCTTCAGGAGCCTGAATTTACCCTGACAGTCCTAGTACCAGGTCCTAAAGGTTGCACTCCACCCCCCAAACTCCCTGCGTGCTCGTGGCAGAGCTCAAGAGGGTCAGCAATCTGACTTGCCCCCGACTCTCCAGCACAGCCAGAATGGTAACAAGGGTGCGTTCTGCCCAACCACAGCTTCTGTCCATCTTGTCCTAGTGCCATGAAGACAGAGGAGACAGCAGAAGCAGAGGCTAAATGCTTACAGTGCTGCTGTTCTTCTTGTTACTGAGGTCTGGATTTAGTCTTACTGAGTCACTGCTTGCTCCCACCAACAGCTTTTAATCTACCCCATTTCACTAATGCAGCTAAGACGGAGAAACTCTGCTACTTGGCCATTCTCCTTTCATTCACAGGAAAAAGTACGCAGATCCCAGTACAGTGCTGTTCACTAAACATTTGCATAGCTGAAGTTGGCCATTCCTATATGTCTCCAACCAATTTTTGCTGGTCACAACCAACAAAGTCAGACCTCACAATCCACAGCTGTTATTAACACTACTCTTCTTCACAAGGAACTACACTGATAAGAATTAAAAGTGGTTCCTTGGCTTCAGCTGTTGTATTCTTTGTGGTGATGATGTTTAGACGGGAGCTGAGCACTATTACCCTGAACAACAGAAGAGACCCAAGTAAGGGGAAAAGACTGCACAACATCTTTCTTTTGTTTCTTTTTGTGAAATGCCCCAGAAAGGCTTGGAAAACCCTGCTGCAATTCACCATATATTCCAGAGTAAAGTGAGCTCTAAAGGGTTTGGGGCAAGTCGGCATGACATTTAGTTTGCACTAAAGCATCTTAGAAGTCATATGAAATACAGCGTAACAGAGCATATTCTACTCTATTAAGCATTCAGGAGCCTGGCATCGCAGTATTCAGAATACGTATGAGAAGTTGGAATTGCACGAGGCATTCCTCCTCTTATGGCTGACCGCTGAGTTGCATTCAAGCTGATCCTAAGGGAGTCATTTTCATTAACCTGCAGTAGCTCTCTAATCCTATTCCTTGAATTTCAGACCACCACCACTACAAGAATTTATGACCTGCTGCCTGCACCTTGGATAGCGCTCACACTTTGCTCTTTTTCCTGCTCCCCTGGATCATTACCACCGCTCCGTGCAGCAACTGATTCTCTTAAAGTGGAAGTCTGCTCCTCAGTGCTCTTACCTATGCTCCATTTAACTCTCATCAACATACATGAAGACACTGATGGTTTCACTTGCTTTAAAACAGTGAAAAAAACACACATGGCCTAGTCCAGCATGCAGAACCAAGGGCTTCATGAAGGGTTCTTCCTGAAGCCCGAAGAGGGCACGTGTCTGAGGATTTGCCTCAAACCTCAAGCTAAAGAGAACTCCCAAATCACCAGCTTATGGCTTTAAAATCCTAACCTGCTGGCCAGGAAGCTGACTTAGCAGCCTGTCCTCCACCCTGTTTTGGTGGGGCTCTTGCTCGGTTGGCTCGGTTGTCCTCCACCCCACCACGAGATTCCTGACTGCTGAAATGAACTCCTTCACCGAACTAATGAAATAAGAAGTCTGAAGTGCTTTGCAATCCTTTTTAAAAAAGCCTGTACCTCCAGATGAGACTCAATTTCACAGCATCAGGGAACTGTGTGCCAATGCACTGTACTGGAACACCGGGGCTAGCAGGAGCTGCAGACAACAATGCTAACATCAGGGTTATTTTAGATTAGAGCACTTCCAAATCAATTTTGGATTTAAACTTTTAAATGCACTCTCCAGAAAGAATCTGCACTGACTGAGTATTTTCAAGACTAATTTTCTAAGCCTGAATAAAGCTCATTGTTATCTAAGGAAAAAAAACACCGCTAACCCTTGCTACAAAGGCTGGGTCACGGCTCAAAAATTAGAGAACGGTGCTGCAAAGGAATAAACTACCTAAGGCAACATCCATAAAACCGCAGATTAAAAAAACACTATTGATACCACTGGGAAGAGATGTTTAACTGAGACCAGAAGTTGTGATATTTGGGACTCAGGGCACTTTTCCATGAATGTGCACTGCTGCAGGGGAAAGATGAACGAGCCGAACATCCACAGGTGGACAGCAGGACTTTGCCACAGCAGAAACCCCGTGGAATTAAGGCGGTGCCTCAGCACTCTGCAGAAGGAAAGTTGTGATGGGAGAAGGGAGCGTGTAAGACAGATGGGAGAGCTGAGGTTAAAGTTCAGACCGAAAGCAATTAAGACGGGTGAGAGTGCCCTGCAACTTGACACAGGTTTGCTTTGTGTTCAGAACTTTTCACTAGCATTAAGCATCTTAACTTGTGTATAGAGAGATTATAATTAAAACCTGACAAGCTTAAATTAGCCATTTATAAAAGGTTCTCCAGAAAGCTTTTAAAGTAGACTAAACATATCTATTAAAATGGAAGAAAAGGGGGAAAAAAAAAAGAAGAAAAGGAGCCACTTTCAGTTACAATACTTTTCCTTCCCAGATATCTCAAGAGATTAGACAAATTTAAAGCCAAAGTTCTGCAATTGTCCAAAGCCACTGAAAGGGGGGGAGAGAGAGAACGTGTGGCAATTAGGAAAACTTGAAAAAAAATCCTTTATTTAAGGATTTGTTCTTTGGATGAACACAAGCAGTCCAGAATCCTCAGAGATCCTAACTTCCTTTTAGGACTTTGAGCGCTTCCTAAAGCTTGAGTCCGCTTTAGGACTTGAGGCACATTTACCCAAGGCCAAGGAATGGCGTTGGGCTGCCACAAGGCTGTGGAGCAGCCGGAAAGCTGCCTTTCCCCACTGCCCATAAGAATGGAGGGTGCATTTTCACCCCACACTGGCTGTTTGAATTCGTTCCAGGCATTTCAGCACTCCACAATTCTCCAGTGAGCTCAAGAAACTGAAACTAAAGAAATTTTCTCTTTATCAACTTGTGCACTGGTATCAAACAAGATCAGATAATTTATTCCCCCTCCTAAAGAAAGAAATAAAAAAGCCACGATTATTTTGATATTTCAAGATGTTTACAGACTATAAATATCTGGAAGTCAGGTTTGTGAGAATATCACAGAACTGCAGGGGTTGGAAGGGGCCTCAAGAGATCACTGAGTCCAACCCCCTGCTAAAGCAGTACCCTACAACAGGTCACACAGGTAGGCACCCAGATGGGTCCTGAGCATCTCCACAGAAGGAGACTCCACCACCTCCCTGAGCAACCTGCTCCAGTGCTCTGCCACCCTTACCATAAAGAAGTTTTTCTGCACGTTAGTATGGAACTTCCTGTTTTCGAGTTTTAGGCCATTACTCCTTGTCCTATAGAGAAAAGCCTGGCTTCATCCATTTGTCTCCCACAATCTAAGTAATTAAGGACAGGGCTGTGCAAAACTCACCTTATTATTTCCAAAACGTAGTAGAGTCCTTCTTTCTCTGCCTCTTTTTTTCATAAAGCAGATATAGTCCTCAAGGAATACGCTCCCACTGGGCATCCAGCTGGGAGGGAACCAGACAGCAGCGGTTTTCCAGAGCACACCGCCAGCCCTGCCGTGTGCAGCTTGCTCTCTGCACACCTTTCTGCAGAGACAGCTACAAACATTTGCTTATTGACCTAGAGAGCTTCTC
This sequence comes from Lagopus leucura, assembly GCF_019238085.1. Lineage (NCBI taxonomy): Eukaryota > Metazoa > Chordata > Aves > Galliformes > Phasianidae > Lagopus > Lagopus leucura. The sequence continues at coordinate 2,423,421 of NW_024962282.1, forward strand.
GGCAGCCCTGCATTATTCCTAGCTCTGATCACTCCCAAGACCATGTCATCCTCTCTGCAGCTCTCGTTTTTTAAAGCTTTGGAGCAGATGCTTATAGAGGCATAAGTACACAATGGGGATATTCACAGGCCATGGGGTGCTCTTGTCCAAACCTCTCGTAGCAGTCAGTTGCCACTGCTGAAGACTCAGAAGTTATGTGATTGCAGCATTCTATTTTTGGGTGAGAAAGAGAAGCAAGCAGCAAATGGAAGAAGAGAAGACAGCACAAATGTTATATAAAATACAGTACAGGCAGGAGTACAGTAGTTCTTCAAAGGAAGAAGCTAGCGCCTGGCCCTGAGAAAAATAATCAAGCTGTAGCAACAATGATCGTTCTAAACCCATGTCGTTTATCTGCAGCCTACATTCATTGCTTCCACATAGAAAATGTAATCCTTTTCTCAAATTTACTTCGACTCTACCGCACTCCGCGTGGTGCCTCTTTTCAGAGGAGTGCCTACATTACCTAAGCCAGGGAAAGGAAAGCAACTTTAAAGTGAGCCATGATGAGGAAGGCAAGCAGAGCTTAAGATGAATAATCTGTTGTTTCTAGAGCTGTACGGTCCTTTTTTTTTTTCTTCTTTCTGCATACCAATGGCATTTGAAGTGGTAAGGTACACACAGATATCTTAATTTACTTTGCTTCATCTTTACATACTGTTATTGTAGTTATACGGATTCACAGAAAACCAAAACTCTGATAAGAAAAACCAACATCTGCCCCTGATCCAATGCCTCATGGAAACATATGAAGGAGAATTTGCGAGACCCAAGATCCACCCTGAGTCTTTGAGCACTTACAACAGGAACCGGGTGAACAAGAATAGACATCTGCATCCCAGCCACCTGACAGTCCAAGTGCATGTATTCCATCTCCGTTATCTGCAGCAGCAAATTTACAGCAACTGCAGAGTGTGGAATTGCCACCCTCCTTTCAGAGAATTAACCAGCAGGAAGACTTCGCAGAGACTTCTCACTATCTATGCAGGCTCAGCTTTATTTTCACTTCAGTCCCAAACTTGACACAGCTAAGTCTGACTCCAGCCACAATAGGCAGAGCAAGAGGAGCTGCATATCTGCCCCAAAAGCCAACACGGCCCAGGAAGCTGAAAGCTTGTTTCTCCTCCCAGTGTGGCACTGACTGCAGCGGCATCATCCATTCCCTGTCTCACCTCTGCTGACAGCTACCTGGGATGAAGGCTATTTTCCCAATGGAATTCCTGGCACAAATTCCTTCATCTCTCTGGGGAAGACCAATAAGAATCCTCAAACTGAAGCTCCTGCTCTACTCTCTTATGAGCTCCATCACAAACTATCCCTAGAGCCTGGGCCATCTGAAATTTTGATTTTTTAAAATATGCTTTCAATGCTGACATCACGCTTCTTTTGCCTAGAAACCTCTCCATACTGCAACCACAAACAGCTGGAGGGCTGACACACTTCCATCTCCAGTGAGCAGCAAAGCCAGCAGACATCACACAGACAGTGCTGTTTAAATCAGGAAAAATACTTCCCCTGTATTAGCGCTCCAGCACGTCCTGTATCTCTGCAGAATGGGCACCACTGCTGTATTTACGATTTGCCCATCCCTCTCTTTGAAGGCAGCCCACAGCAGTAACAACAGCTCATCAGCTACGAAGGTCAAGGACTCCGCCAGCCCTCCTGAGATCTGAGCTACTGGTTCCACAGAGTCTGCCAGCATCAAACCTGACACTTGGATCACTAGTTACTGCCCAGGCATATCTAGTTTCCCATTTCTTCAGTTTCTAGTGTCAAAATACACTTGCAGTACAATATGCAAAGCTCCGCAGGCAATATCCTCTGTCCATTCTCCAGTTGTGGTGGGAGGAATGTCTATTTTTACAGTGTACCTTATGCCAACATATTATCGTACCACTCCACCCAGGCTCCTATTTGTGTAGAAAATGACAAACCTGCGTCCCACGGTTAGTGTCACATTATCAGTGTACATAAACGTTCTGGAAGTTAGCATTTGAGGCAGGTGCTCTGCATTATAAATGCTACAGAACGCGATTCATGGGTAGACTCATCACAGCTCCACTGAGTGGCTTTACCACTGGGCTGCAACATGACATCCCATGTTGCTAGGGTCCGAGGTAGTGTGCATACCTGCATGGTGCCCTTCCCAGAAGGTAAGAGTTAAAGCAAGGGACAAAATGCAGCTTAAACAGGACCAAACCTTACCAGGTCATTATGTGCCCTGGTTATTAAAATGTACCTGAAATTTCAGCAGAGCTCTAACACTGACAGACCTGGTATTCCAAAGCTACATATTTAAGCTCGCAGCAGCATTTGTGATGTTTTCATCCCTTCTTGCAAACCCAGAACTGTATGAGCGGAGTTTCTGCACACAAAGAACAGCTCATCCTCATCACCTGAGGGAGACAGGCACCAGCTTTGCTTCCACTGACTGCACTGATGGGGCTGTATGTCCCTTCCCTTCTTACTCTCTTTGGCACGGGAGATGCCAATTTGGAATTCTGTCCCTTTCCATACAACTGCCACTGGCTCTTTCACAGTCCCATTGGACTTCTGCAGAGAAGGTCCCCATTTGGACAAGACATACCTTATAAAGTGCCAAGAGAAGAGAAATAAGCCCTGGCAACTCAGAGCTCGGGCTGCAGGAACAGCGAGGCAATATCAAATGCTGCTTTAAGTGCTGATATTTTTGTGCTTTGAAAGAAAAATGCCTTCAGGAATCGCAGCAGGAGTCACCTCTATATAAAGACTTTGCATATAAAGGGACATTTATTATTCTCAATTAATGGCATACTGATAGACACGTTTACATTTCTAAGTGTCAGATTCAGCAGAATATGAAGTGACTGAGGGCCTCTTATTCCACTCTGAAAACGGCCATAAAAGGATCTAAAGAACACAAAAAAAACCCCACATTTTGTAGAAGACACAAGCCATCCTTTGATTCCTTACAGTTCTGAGAGCCGCTTAGTGCAGCAAGGCTCTCCTAACACCGACACGAACATCTGCAGGCAGCAAAGTGAATAGCCACTGCAGCTCCTGCATGGAATGGGAAACGTCCCCACCCTATTGCATGGAGGATGTCATACATCTTGGTTGCATCGTCCCACGGATTATTAGGGAAACCTAACGTTGCAGAAAACGTACAGGAGGTTTCTGAGAAAGCGAACAGTGAGCAGCCTTTGGTTTTTCCACTAATTTGGACACTGCTCAGTTGGCATTTTTGTTTTTTTAATTAAGAATATCCCATTTAAGATGAAACCTCCCTATCAAGTTGCACCGCAGTTCACTATTTTGAGGACTTCAAATGAAAGCGTCTAACCATCTACTGAACTGTGTAAATCAACATGCTGCAGGTATTCCCGTCTGGTTGCCTTACATTAGACCTGTAAATGAATAATTCAGTCCTCAAATAAGAGCAGCTAAATTTAAAAGGCACCCACAAAACCTACCAGAGTTTGCTGGGGTTTTCGATTTTTGGATTTGGTTTCACAGGGAGGGTGGGAAAAGCAATTTACTATCATGGGAAAGGACGTGTGTTGAGCGCTAATTCAGCAGCATCTTGGAGCATGAAAGCTGCTGCTCAGCCTCGGGCCCAGCACGGGGCTGCAAATCCCCTCGCACTCAGCCTAGCACCCAGCTCTGCACTTCCAGGATGAACCCACCTCCAAAGCACCTGGCGAGGGCTGGGATGCCAGCAGCTCCCCGGCTGTGATTAAGGACGGCGCCGCAGACCAGAAGGGCTCGGATTATCACTTCTGCTGCCAATCTTCTGCGTGCAAATCTGCTCATCGGTGTCCTCACCAGTCCCAGGGGAACAGCAATACCAATCATCTGATACAGATTCGGAGTGGTTCCCAGCTCTCTGAATGCACCAGGTCACTTTGTGAGCAGGCTGCCGGGTGCAGAAGAATTAACGTAACCAGCTAAATTTATCCTGGCCTAAAATCATCTGCCAAAGGCCAGGTAGACTTAAGAGATGAAACTTCCTGCTAGCTTACTTTAGAACTTCCATAAAATCCCTGTGTTTCATTTCACAGTTTACATTTCCTTTTCGGCTAGGTCTTTGGAAGCAGCAAGCTATATATTCCCAGAGAAAAGGCAGTTTTCCTTCTTTTTAAGTGACGGAAAGTCAATTTGCATTATAATTACAACCGAGGCTCTATAACGTTACTTTTAGTTAAAACAGTAAACTACTATAATAAAAGTGTACCTGGGGAATATTTAGAGAAAGCACTAATGATTTCTTCCCTAGTGGTTAATAAATCCACTACCAGATCAATTTGTTCATGATAGAAACTTGAGAGCATAAACAGTTGCACAAGCACATTAGAGTGTGTCTTTCCCAGTATAAATGATTTATTACAATGATTAGCAGCACATAAACAATTTAAAATACAACTCTAATTAGCTTTTTGGAAGAAAAGGAGAAAAACCTTCCTGACTCCCTCTCCACATTATGTTTTACTTTTCTAAGTGTGTACTTTTTAATTAAATCCAAATGTCACAATAAATTTAAAGTGTTTTATTACCACCCTGGCTAACTAAGCCATTCATGCAAACAGCCGTTCTATTGAACCAGACACAGGATTGAAAGTGGTTGAGGGGAAAGGAGAAGAAGAGGGGGAAAAAAAGGCAATTATTTCTGTACTTGATGAAAGATTTGTACAAATGTTTGAAGACATGAAGTTCTCTGGCAAACTTTCTCTGTTTTATCCACTCAGGTTGGCCAGCTAATTGCTCTTTAATACCTGTTTCCGTGTTCAAAAACATCACGCCCCATTAAACTTTCCCAGTTGAAAGCAAAAGGAGAAGGGAGAGGAGGAGAGGAAGGTAAGAAGACCAGCCTAAAAATTGGCACTGTTTACCAGAACCAGCCAAAGCTGATGCTGGGATGCCGAAGGCAGGGTGGCCAACGAATGCCAAAGCCTAATGGCCTTTTTCAAAGGAACAAGTCTGCGGAGCTCCAGGACCAGGCTACTGGGCAGGGAGGGAACCTGGCCCCAGAACCTACCCAACCCAGAAGCTGATCCCTAAACCCCAGTGCCACCCCACAGCGCTTTGCTTCAATGCTAACCCTAGCAGCATGGCCTAAACATGACAAATTCAGCATTGTTCAAACAAAAACCAGCCATTAAAGAAGGCAGTTGCAATTATTAAAATAGGTTAAAGAAAACGGGCACTGTGCGGATGAAGCTTCTGACCTCAGCGTGCAGCTCCCTCAAGAACACTTCGGTTTAATTTATCTAAATTAAAAACCAAACATCAAATTTTAAAACGGCACCAAAAGACTGCTTTAAAAAACGCGATTAAAAAAGCGGGTCAAGGGTTGGAAATTAGTAATTACTACTACAATTATTCAGAATCAGACAGAGACACATAAATGGTGCGTATTACTGCAGTTCACGTCAGAGAGGCAAATGTGAGCAGAGCACAGGAGAAAAAAGCTGCAAGTCACAGCACACTCGTATCATTAGCCTCTGCCGCAGCAGAGGACCCGCTCTTGGAAGTTTACATCGTTTGTTTCCAGAGAGAAGTGCTGCTCGTTACCTTGCTCAGCTGCTAAACCACGCTCTTCACCACTTACCGAATTCTTTGGAAACCAGTATTTGGATTTTTCTTCCTGTCTGAGATCTCAGCGCATCTTCACGCTATTAGCAATACATCTGCCCCTCACCTCCTATTTCAATAGTTCTGAAAAAAGATGAGAAAGGCCAACTTCTGAGCATCCTGCTATTGAGAAGAGGTCATTTGCCAAAAATGCCACCTGCTAGGGTCCATATTGTTTGAGCGCAAAAGCCCATTGAGGACTGTCAAGGACAGAACATAAAGGGTTTCTAAAACAGTTTCTAAAACAGACTACTTAGCAGTGGACGGAGACAGGGATACTCTGTATGCAACTATCATCCTTCAGATGGATTCCCTTAGGTTTTTAGGGGCCGAAAGATAATTTAACAATTAACACTTTGTTCCCACTTCAATCTTAGAATGGCTCTTTGTGAGCTTCCTTGGTGAAACTTTGAAAGAGCACAGTGGGAAAGCACAGACTGACTACAGTTTTGAACTATAACCAAAATGAACTGTTCCTAGGTCCTCCCTTGAAGCTATCATCTACTTTAGCCTAGATGAGGAAAATCTAGGTTCAAATCTTATTCAGGCTTCAGTTTAATTTTGAGAGCTCAGAAGACTCCTCAAATCATTTAAGTTAAAGTAATGAAAATAGGTGAACTTGAGAAGGTGGACAGGCACGAATGATCTCTTCCAAAATAGGGAAGAATCCATCTGTTCCCTTTTAAAGTGCATAAAAGTCTTTGCAGCAGTAATGAAAATTCAGGGATGTAAGTCATGGACATCATAGCAGTCTATTAGAGAGAGGAGTGGGGATGTATTACAGAATACTGTGAGCAGCAGCGATTATATAAAAGGGATGCTGCAAAGGCAGCATAGCTAAGGGCAAGCCAAATGATTCAAGGACTCAGGAATCTCAGTTCTTCAAAAATGGAGGGAGAAATGAAGATTTCTATCTTTGAAGAGGCAGGATGAATGCAGAGCCACGCGGACGCCTGAAAGAAGCTGTGAAGATGGAGGTATTAAACAGGATGTGCTTCTCAGAGCAGGAGGCAAATGGCCTCATGGTTGATGATGGGGCTCCTGCTACAGACAGCGTGGGGGCAAAGGGAAGGAAGGCTCTGCCACAGCACCTGGGCCAGTCTCCACTTCCCTTTCATCCCTCTTTGTTCCCACACATTGAAGCAGGCCTCCTGGCCACATGCTCCCAACAAGGAGCGAGGCACAGCCTCCATGCCCACCACCTCACACAAAGCAAGAGTCTTTCTTCCAACCCATATGTACCATTCTCTTCCTCTTCCCATACCAGGTGACCACACCTCATCTCCTCCCATACATACACAAGACTCAGTTTACTTAAACATTTCCAAAGATACGTGTGTGTTTCCCTGGTAATATTTTTAAAACTTTGATTTCAACCAATCTTAGAATCAAAGAATCACTGAGGTTGGAGAGACCATTGAGATCATCCTCTCCAACCATCAACCCATGCCTGAATTGCTCTAGATCACGTCCCTCAGTGCGATGTCCATCCTTTTCTTCAGCATTTTCAGGCATCTTCCAGTAGAGCAGATGCTTTATGAAGTTCGTGCATTGCTCCCAAATTGTATATCTGTAGTTCAGAGGAAAAACCATAATACATGCTACACAGAATGGTGAAGCCAATGAGGAAGAAAATGAAGATGACATATATTAAATTGCCTAAGCAACACAGAGAGCCCTAGCCAGATTAACATTTGACACAGTAAAACACAGAATTTTACTCTCAAACTGGAAACAGCCAACACCCATGCTGATCTGCCCCTGGGTACAGTATTGAAACAAGAATCACAAGAACTTACATGTCATTTGCAATTCAGCATATAGTGTTCAGCCCTGAGATTTGAAGAACAGAATTACACCCTCAGTACAGGTTACCAAAATGGTGCTATTTTGGGAAACTTATCTCATTTTCTTTGTCGTTTTTTTTTCAGATGCTCAGTCCAAAATTCAAAAATTGGAATATATAGTGATTATTTGTTCCTCTTCTGTATGCATACACTACCTTACGCAGTACAGCACCAAATAAGTACAAATAGGGTCATGCATTTTTATTTCATTATTATTTATTTCACCTACGTGACATCTTAATAATTTCTTCCAGGACCCAGAAACCATCTTCAGTATTCACACTGTCAATCAGCACCCACAGGATGTGTAAAACCTTTCCTTCACGGGGTAGGCATCCCTGTTAAACTCAAAGGTAAACACCTACGTGGAAAGAGCTCTCAGAGAGCTTAGAGGGAAATGCTGAGTAAACACAGCCCTGCTATGAACACTGCTCCTTTAACGACAAGCTCACTGGGATGCTCAAGCTGCCTTGAGTGCTTGATACGCACTCATGATACGCAGAGGAAGAATTAGCAACTCCTCCTGCGTTCGCATACAACTTCAAACAGTACTATGCACTTAACCAGCTTGTTTTAAACATTTTGCCTTCATAAGCAAAATTTTAAGCTAGTGTAATACCATTCTAAGAGTATTAATTTAATTGAAACAAAACAAGACTTGTCACACAGTTCTCAGCTGGTACTGCTGACTAACTCACATTGTTGTCTTGCAGCTGAAACCAGCACAATAACATTCATAACTGGCTTGCTCTAAGTTGAATGGAAACTCAAGCCAAGCCAAGAAACATTTGTTTTCTTTGATAATGCATCACCAAGGAGTGCTCTTCAAAGAGTCACTGCTGTAAGTTTACAAGATAATAGAACACATGCCGAGAGAACCTGAGTACCCTTCAGGATTTGGAAATGATTTTGTTGAGCTCAGTTTTTTATCTGGGTCCTTGTTGGGTGCAGAGGGGCAGAATGAGGCATCGCTTGAGACTTGGACATACAGAGCTTGCTCGGTGATCGGGAAGGAGCCAACCATCCCAAGCAAAAAGACAACCAGACAGAAAGAAGCAAACACTGAGCACCCATCCAGCCTAGCACAAAGGCTACTGCAACATGGCCACAGCCTCTCAGTTCAGTGCTCTCTTTCACGCAAGAAAACATTTGTAACAACTACTACTGTCATAGCATTTGGTGCAGGAGGCAATCGGAAACTTGTTTATCATACAGAAAACGGACTCAATTGTGTACAGTGAAACACACCATGGGGAGCCCAGGGCAGTGGTTCCTTCAGCCTGGGAGAGAAGACAGAGGAAGAAGACATGAGGCTATCAATCCCCGGTGTCATTTTTTCAAGTCTTGCAGACAGAAAACTCTCTGACTTCATGGCCGGACACCTACAAGGAGACATCAAAACTGTTCTCCTTCCCTCTATCTTGGCCAGAACACAGTTGTTATTGCCTTCAGCCCACTCAGGATCCTGCTGGGACACATTTTTCTTCTGAGAGTGACCACTGGCAAATTGCAACTCCGGACATAATGCAGCCACCATGCCAGAGCGCTGCGCAGTAACTGCCTACAGGGAGCACAGGAATTGCGCTGGGCACAGTTAGAGCCGAGCAGTGCATTACTATAGCAGGGCCCCTCTGGCTGCTCTAACTCAGAGCTGTCAGCGTTTCCAGCAGCTCTTTCACCAGGAATTACTACAACAGTTCCAAAACAACAGAAAACAACAGGCGAGAAAATAAATAAATAAATAAATAAATAAATAAATAAATAGATAGATAGATAGATAGATAAATAAATAAATAAAAACACAGCAAGTCTTCAGGTTAGCCTAAGGACTCAGTCTATAGGTACATCATCCTCACTCTGAGACAACACTAGGACAGACCCCCATGAAATGTCCCCAGCGAAATCCAACTCGTTTAATACAGATACACCAAACCTTTGAGGCTGTTCATTTGTGGGTGACACTGATGCATCTCTGAAATCCCCCCTGTGGGTGCAGGTGCTGTGACTGTATCAGCAGAAAGACCTTTAGCTTTCCAGGCACTGCAGGAGGCAAGTCATCAGGACTCTTTCATTGGGTCTGTCTTGTTGTTGGTTGTTGTTTTTTCCTCCATTCAAAAGAGCACTCTGCTGCCATTTCCACTATGAGCAATTCCATCTCAGGGTGGAGTGTGCACGGGGGACGAGGAGCAGAAAAGATGCTATGAAACCCGGGAACTGCACTTGGTGAAGAACAACTGCACCAGTCCGCATCCCAAGTAAGCCACCACGGGAATTATATTTCTCTCCCACTTTCCCCTACGTACTTAATTCAGGGCCAAAGGGGTAGTATGCGTTCACCTTTGAGCTCCCATGTCACAAGCGACTATATTCATTCAGCTTTCCTATTTAACTAAATGGAGTTCACACATGCTGCAGTATAAAGTTACCTCTGCCCATCTGAAAGCAGTCCAATCAATGCTACGCATAGAGAGAGGCATTTGAATCAGCCTTAAGTTAATTCTTAGTAGTCGAATCTGTGACAGCATGCTGACCCTTTCAAGTCAACTGGGAGCAGGCAATCTTTGCAGAAGATCCTCAGGCCTTTAATCAGATTCTCAGTGGGTTTTAAAGAGATACTGCAGCATCAGTTTGTAAACATCTCTCTAGTGAAAATAAAGATTACTTCTGACCTAGCCAATTACTCAGTCCCAGAAGATATATCCTACAGTTATAATTGAATGAACCATAGGGAAAGAAAATATATTTTAGGTAGGGGGTAGCAAACCCAAATCCCAACTTAGGATGCAGTCATCCTGTGGAAAGATCAGGTAGAGAGAGAAAAGCTTATAAAAAAAAAAGTATTAAATCACCTAGTCCTTTCTCCTTCCAGGGCAAGATTGCTCTCTCGAGTGCAGAGCCCTACTAAGATGAGTGCAAATTATCAGCTGAAGCTCTTCCTGAGAAGCAAGTGAGATGGGGACAGACCAAAGCATTATTTTGAGGAGACCCATAATATCAAATAAGGGTTTGCTGCAACACAGAGAACCCCAGGAGAAATGTCAGCTCCTGAAACAGGAGTATACTGTAATTTGAGTTTGCCAGGAGAAAGAAAACGCTGGAGAAAGAGCAGAGGACTTTCGCTCAGTCCAGAAACTGCCAGAGACATTAAGCAGTCTCTTGCTGCATTACTTTAAAACTGCATTTTAGCATTAAGAGCCATCACACTCTATGGCGGAGAGATATAATTACTGACCTAAAAAAAAAAATAAAAAAATTAAGTTCTTTATTCTGGAGCTATTACAGGGTAATGTGTAACAGACATCACCCGATGGGCCATGAAGGCTCCAAGGGCCATTACAGCCTCACAAGTCAAGACCTGTGTGAAGGTTTTAAGGTTTGTGGATCACTGCTCTCACACCGAGCAGCATGGGCAACACCTGCACATCAACACACGTGCAGGACAGCAAGGGGATGCTTCTGCCACAGCAGCTGCTTATGGATTTTGACACTTGGATCCAGCCACATCAGATCCTTGGGAAGTTCAGAAACTGCAGACGTGGCATTTGCCATTCCTACCAAGGAGATCACCTGTAAGTGTAATCACTTAACACTTAATCACATAATCACTGATACCTAAAGGTGTAATCACTTTTTTCCTTCTTATTTTTTAAAGGAGCATCGAGGAAGAGAACACCCCTCTCCCTGCTTCCCCATTGGGGCCCCCCTTTTATTTTACTTTCACAGAGGAGTAAAAATCCCAGCCAAGTGACGGGTTTATAAAATTTTAATAGGAAAGAAAAAGGTATCCTCGGGCAGGATCTTATGTGCAGACTTCCACCATAAATGAACACTGAGGAAAATATGGGTTTTATATGGAAACACTGACAGAACTTCATACAGCGTGATATAATGCCTCCACATGGACTGCGGACCTGAGGGACGGGTGAGTCCCACATCCTGCAGCCATAGGCTCTCACATCACCTCAATCCCTAACCCGAGCAGTTCAGCTCCACACCTCCAGGGCTCCCCTGGGAGAGATGACCTAAAGACTAAATTCCTTCTGAAGACCAGAAGCTTTCCTGTTTCTAGCCTAGAAATATTCTCAGCCATTTACAAACACTTATGGTAACGACAATAAAATCCTTAGGGAGCAAAAAGCCTCTTTTCCTCTCCTCCCTGATGCTTCCCCTCCCTGTGGCCTCACGCAGGGCAAAGCAGTCAGCCTCTGCTTTGCAGAGTTAGACTGGTCCATGCACAGACCCCTCTCTCTTCAGGAGTACCCTCTCTTTTCTCACTCACTCGCTGTCCTCAGTTGACCTGTGGCTTACCTCTTACAGACAGAGGTTTGCCTGTGCACTCTCCAGCACTCATAGCCACTCCAGCACGGATAGCCATTGTGATGGGCAATTCACAGAATATCACAGAATTGCAGGGGTTGGAAGGGACCTCAAGAGATCATTGAGTCCAACCCCCTGCTAAAGCAGTACCCTACAACAAGTCACACAGGTAGGCACCCAGACAGGTCCTGAATGTCTCCATAGAAGGAGACTGAGCAACCTGCTCCAGTGCTCCGTCACCCTTACTGCAAAGAAGTTCTTGTTAGTATGGAATTCCCTATGCTCAAGTTTTAGGCCATTACTCCTTGCCCTATTGCTACGCACCACCAAGAACCACCTGGCCTTGTCCATTTGCCTCCCAACTCCCTTTAGATATTTATAAACATTTTTCAGATATAACAGATCCCCTCTCAATCTTCTTCTCCCCAGACTGAACAGCTCCAGGTCTCTCAGCCTTTCCTCATATAGGAGATGCTCCAGGCCCCTCATCACCTTCCTGGCCCTCCTCCAGATTCTTTCTAGGAGATCACTGTCCTTTTTGAACTGGGGAGCCCAGAACTGGACACAGTAGTCTAAATGTGGCCTCACCAGAGCAGAATAGAGGAATATCACCTCCCTTCACCTGCTGGCAGTTCCTCATTCACTCCATGCTGGGATTGCCCTTCCTCTTCCTCAGCTATCACACCCCACCACCTTTTGAGGTTAACCAGCACCATAGGTTCATTAACGAGACAGGCTCTGTCTGACAGCAGAACTCATGGCTTTGGCTTTAGCTTCTCAACTGCCACTTCTTAATAAAGAAACTTGTGCCACAAGGCACAGTTGCACCTTGTTCAGGCTACCGTTCCTTAAAGCAGCCACAACCCCAGAGCAGCTCTCCATAGGAACGTAGCACCGAACTGCGCGGCTCGTTACTTTTTGCCCTTTGCCATCCACATGCACACACGTCTGCCCACCCAAGTTTTGCTCTCACGGAACCTGATGCTCTTCAGCTGCATAGAGGAGGAGCGGTATCACCTCATCAAGGCGGATTCAAAGAGGTGTGCAGGGTGGAAGCACCATTACGTGTTATTAAAGCGTCAGAGGTTTAAGCCCTGTGTTGGTTCAGTCGTAAGTTACCAACCAGCGCCGATGGCAGACATAAAGCTTCCCTTAAATTATTAAGCATAAAACAGCAGACTGTAATATTTTGCTAAACCCAAGTACAGACACAGACAAAGATGTCATTTCAATATTTGAAACCAGCAAGTTTAATTTAAAATAAGAGCAAACCAATAAGCTCAGAAAATAGCAATGTGTGAGAGGAAAATTACACTGCTAGAGAAAAAAGTGGAAGGACTTAAGAAATTTATAAAAGTAATCTCCAAGTGGAAATTAGAAATCAACCCCTAGAAACAGAATAACACAAAAGAAATATTACTGTCCACTTTCTAAATCAATATAACACCGCTACACGACAGAATTACCATGGTAACTCAAGTAAAAAGAATAAAGCAATTCTTATTATTTCAAAATAAAATCACAGCCTGAAGCCCAGCTTTTATTACAACTGCTGATAGATCTCTGGCTTGTATTTATCTGAAATATTGCTTTTCAATCAGCTATTTTATGAATGTACAAATTTCACTGAGCAGCCCACTTAGACTGAATGCCTAAAAGCCCCCAAAAAGACCAGTCGATGGATCGATTGTACGCACGCACGCGGGTTTTTAAGGGAGCCTTATTATGCGGGCTTTGGTGTTTTATTTGATCCAAATTAAAGAGAGATATGGGAATGAGAGAAGCCAACTCAAATCCTTGCTTAGTCTGAGCTCCCTACGTTCCAGCCTAGGTTCCTTGGAAAAACACAGCAGGGATAAGAAGGAATGGCAGCAGCCAGATCTCCCGTCTTGCCCAGGTGCACACCAACACGCTCCATCCAGTCAAAGCAAAACAAAAAACGATGCCTGAACACACAGTTGTTCAAGCGTTTGGCCTGGGACAGCTTGCAGAGTAATGCAGCTGTGATCACACTCAGCTCAGTCCAGAAGTACACACTGCCTCTCAGCAAAGCGTGGTCCTCTGCCACCCACTGCAAATGGGCTCTAAAAGCAACGGTGGAAACAATGTGTGCTTAATCTGAGCATGGCCTGCAGAGAGGTCACACACTCAAATATCCTGTTTTCTGTGGTATCTGGTTGTATTTTAAAACACTTTTCCTAGAGACTTCAAGCCAGCTGAGGTCACAAACAATCACACTGAGATTAGGAAATGGAAGGAGCTGGGGAAGCGAAGGGGAGCCTCATCTGACACACTGCAATAGGACACCCTGAATTGCAATGAGAACCTCTTTGAATTAAAACGGAGGAAGGAGCAAGCTTCTGGGGCGAATACAGAGTTTTCATTCTAATAAAGTCTTGCCCCAGGAGAGGGAAAGGGAATCTTGAAAGACGAAGACAGGATTTTACATGTGCTAAAAGCATAGGTGTGACACTTTTGGGGAAAGAAAGGGGGAAAAATACCTTCGTTGTTATACATGACAAAATTGCAACTAAATGTTTGCTTTGATCCCAGCGCATAAAGGGTGAAGCTTTTAGGCAAGGAGCGGCAGGTGATCTCAGCTCTTCTGCAAGTCCTAATGCTCCTAAAAGCCACTCTTCCAGTTTCTGTAATTGGGCATCAGTAGTTAATGTAGTATTGACTGCATTACATGCTCCTGTGCATCCTCTCACTAATGCCAATTGCATCACCTTGTACATTTACCATATTGCTTAGCCAATAGCTGTTAAAAGCAATCCAAATCATGAATCATATAGGAAACTTTTAGCAAGACACGACATCCAAAGGAGACAATTTACAGTTGAGTTAATCTGGGTACATTAGCGAGACATGGATTCAGGAAGACAGACCAATTTATGTTACTTTAGTTTTACCCTTTATTGCTTTGTATAGGCAAATGAATGGAAGGGCACGGAGTAAAAACAGATATAAAGAAGTCCTTTTCAAAACAGATCTCCATTCTGCGCAGACAGGTCAAAGGGTTTGAGACTGATGCTTGGTTCAGGCTTTCATAACCATAACAGGGTACTTACAGAAATCACTTTCTACAAAGGAGGATAAAGACAAACATATAATGGACTCTGAATAATGCTCGATACCCACCCCCACGGCGAGCACAGCAGGCAGAACCCAAGTTGCTCAACATTCTCCTCGGCACGGCTTGTCCACAAGTCACCTGCTGCCGAGCGTGCCAGGGAGGGGCTGCACACAGCATCCCAAGCAGCAGGGCACGGCAGCCCTCCACCTGCCTGCACGGGAAGTAAGGCCCTCCCCTACAGCTGACCTGAAAGGATTACGTCCTTTAGAAATGTATACCCATCTCTCCGGAACAGCAGGGAACGACACAAGCATCGCAGAGATGTTGGTTAACCACATCAGTGCAAGGTAGAGCCAACCAGGAAGCAAGTCAAGAGCAAGCGCCCTCTGACAAAGCACCTTTTGCAGAACAATTTCACACTGCTTGCCTGACCAAAAGATGCATAGCAAACTGACATCGTTCCTCGCTGCTCTTCTGACCAAGCTCAGCAGCAGTAAGAAGTGAGGAGATGGGAGGAAAGGATGGGAAGGAGCGTGCTGCTGCCACCTCTACTGGGACAGGGAGCAATCTGCAGTGCTTTTGGAGGAGGAATGAAACAAACAGAGGGGTAAAGGGGACCTAGGGGAAGCAATCAGGCAAGAATTTCACAAAAGAAAAACTGAACTGCACTCTTACATATTGGATTCCAAAGCACTGTAAACTCTGCTGCTCTACGTCTAGTCTGAAAAAGATCATGATTCTCCTTTGAAAAGCTTCCAGAAGTCCCTCCAAAAGATTTGCACAGGCAGGGAAAATGCCAAAACAAAACATTTTCACTAGCTGATCAATTTAAACAGCTGTGGTAAAGCTGCAGCCACTGGCACCATCATTAACAATTTAAAGCATGGCTGCTTTTGTCTTCCTTCCCAGTTACATTCTCATTATGCCTTTTTATTTATTAGAAACACAGTCTTCCAGAATACATTTCTGTATCTCAGATCCATAATAAAATGAGTAGGAACATCCCTGGCTTCCACTCAAATGGATGTTTATATTGGCGAGAGGGTTAATTGTTTAATTCTGGTCCAAGTTCTCCGCAGTTCAGTCATGAATATGCAACAGTCATCCACTTTTTCTTTAAGAAAAAACACAATTGTCAAAATCAGTAGTTTAAAAAGAAGGCAAATATTACTTCCACTACCCAAATCACCCTTTCGGAGCTCGATTAGCGTGCAAGAAACTCTGAACACTGGAGAAAAGAACTCAAATACTCAACGAAATTTAAAAACCCTCTAAATTTGGACGACAGCCTTCATTATCTGCTTTGATGTGCAATGTGTGAAGGAACGACTTTGCGAGAACATCCAGTGGAAAGGAGAGCCGAGCATCTGCTTGCACAGATAGCACCCAACATCACTCTTGGAAACTTAGGCTCGGGAGTCATCCTGTTGGAGAACAGAGAAAACACAGGCACACACGCTTACACACCCAGAATTAAAAACAGTGGCTGCAGTGAATTGATCCCAGGCCATCCATAGGTTTAATTATGTTAATCTAATAGTGAGCAACTTTCATTTTAAGTCAACCTTCCGTCCGCCCCCAAGTCTTCAGTGAATAGGCTCTACATTCACTGAATAAATCACTCCCTGGCAACAGTTACGCACATTACTGAAGTTGGGGGCAGTGCCTTCCATGCAGCTTAAAGCAATGGCAATGCATTCTAAATGGTGACAGTTCTGTCCAATTTTAAAAAGATATGGACCCATTAGAGTTTTATAGTCCAGCATTTAGCAGCATCTGCAGCGCCTTTTTTGTTCTTCCATCGCAACGCTTAATGCTTGATACCATCATTCTGATTCTGAATTGATTTCAAGTGAAACACCTTATCTGCCATAAACTTTCATGTTCTCTACCTAAGTAAGGCTTCTCACGGATGCAATTGGTCATAATGCTGTAAGAACAGTTTGCCTTTAGCAGGAACGGAACGGCTCACACCAATGATAGGGAAGCAAAACTTGGAGCAGCAAGCCCATCTGCAGATAGAAGAAAACTATATCCGAACACAAAGCCTGAAAACCTCAAGAAAGCCTCCGAATGAAATCAATTAATCCTCCAACCATGATAAATTTCTTAACCATTTAAGAAACATATCTCAGACTCTGCTGTGACCCTTTATCACCAGACCTAATGGATTACTTTATTAATAATGCACTGCTCTTAAAAGGAATTTTTCCGAAGATTCTACCATAAGAGAGTATTTTCAGGATGGCTATGACAAACAGGCTGACACGTTCACATTGCAGCTATTAAAGATAATAAAATTTAACAATAACTCCAAAGAAGACAAATTATGTTCTGCTGCCGGGGTATCAAGCATCCTTTCTACTGTATTAAACCAAAATTACAGTGCTACTAATTTCCAAGAATCAGCTTCCCCTTCTGCCATGTTACTCGGGCTGAAAAACATTCATAGGCTGTTTGAGCACTTATGTCAACCAGACAACCAGCGTGTCTCACCAGCATCTGGGAATGAAGAACGATGATCCCCTATAAAGATGCCTACCCCGATCTTTCAGCTATCTCATCGAGGCAGATACTAAAAGTATTTGATTGCCTGGCAGCAATGCAGCTACACAAAGCAGTGTGTTCCTATCGGGACCGCTAACTCCTTTCACCATCTTCTTCTCATAGAAAGAGTAACTAGTTTTCATTTAATAGAGCTCTATGTTTTCAGGGCTCCAACTACAGTACCTTTCATTTCTTGAAAAGGTTTAAGCAGTTCAGTCTCCCAGTGGCTCATGCCTCTGTACACCGTGTCCAGGTGCAGAGGGCACCTGTGGAAGGCTACCCTGACTACCTCCAGCTCTGCCCTTAATCAGATTTGGAGAAGCATTTCAGAATTTCTTCTGGTCTTCTTCAGATTCCTGCTTTTACAACCTTCTGTTGTTTCGTAAATACACGAATCCAGTGCTGTGCATCTGAGTCACAAGACTAGACAGGCCAAACCTCTGAAATTACACCAAGACCACATGTGCCAAGATTGCTGTCCCAACAGACCACTGGGTAACCCAAATAAATAGGGAAATACAGGGTCTTCAGTGTCCTGCATCAACCATTCCTCAAATAAGCCACTGCCTGGGAAGATCCACAGTATTTCTTTGTAAATGGATAGCTAGACAATGATGGATCATAGGGAAGGTCTTAGACAAGTGCAGAAGACAGAAACAAAAAAACCAGCTGGGACTATCTGGAAACAGAAAAATTAAATTCCATCTTACCGGAGGGAAAAGCAGCCAGCCTGCCATTTCTCCTCCTCTCCCTTTGCACAGTTCTTCAGTAGGTAGGTGTGAGAAAGGTGCCTTAAAGTGAAAACAAAAGATACCAGCTACACATAGAACTCTCCTTCCAATGCAGCGCCAGTTTCATGAGGCTTCTGGGCAGCCAGCACTTGCCTCACTTTTGCAGGTGTCACGATTGTTACCAACAGAAGCAGATCAGAGGGCTTGCCTGCCTGGCAGCAGGTCTCCCTCCATGCACACATGCCGATGTGCACACACACAGCTGCTCACAAATGTACTCCCAAGGCCAGCCTGCAGCCCTGCTCCTTGGTTAGGGCACACTTGTGGCCTGCCATTACAGAATCAATTTCACTGCTTTTCCAACTCCAAAATCCTGTCTCTTTCCTCCTGAGCAGGGTGAGATGGGCTCATACGCAACAGGGAGCCCAACTGCTGCTACTCATCCAGCTTCAAATTACCAAACGTTCATTGCCCTAAATGCCTCCCATCAAACTCAGGAGGTTCTCCAACCCTGGGTATTCACATTTTTCTTCCCATTTTTCAAGAGCTATGGATTTTATTTTTTTTTTTTAATTTCTTTTTTTTTCATTGTTATTAAAACTAAGGTTTGTGTATTGGCACACGGCCCTTCCAAAGCCATTTACTCTTGCGGTCTATTTAATCAGAGTTCTACTTCAAAACACAAAGGACCCATGATTTGGGGTGCTAACGTCTGTGCAAGCACTGGGACAAACGCACAGCTGATCAGGGCTTTTACAAGTGCACGCAGAGTCAATAATTTGGTTCAAGGATACGATGTCTAGTTAACACAGTACAAGTTAGCTAAAAGGAAACTTTCACCCTCCCCACATATAACAAAGAACTGTGATTTCTATTAGTGCATTTCATACCATACATGCTGATTACTAGGCTGTGCTTCATTGTTAGCAGAGATTACAGCTGGGATAAGCTGCAGCTTTTTCCTAATTGCTATTATGATGACTGAATTTTTGTTTTGTGTCAAGCATTATTCACACATTATACTCAAAAATTTGATCCCTCCACGACGCATTATTGATTCCATGCAGGCAACCACGCTGCCGCCAATGTGAAGAATTAATTTGGGCTATTCTACTTGATTTGCATTGCTCCATCATAGCAGAACACAACTCTATAGGGAAACACAAATTGAAAAGGAAGATTTAACAAAATATGGAAAAGGCTGCCGTCCTTTAAGAGATGAGCCTTAAGAAGGGGGGGGAGGAAAGCAAAAAATAACAAAGCCCAGCACAACACGTGTGGTCCAGTAAGAAATAAGGTCAGCCAGCCAAATTCATCTTAGTCAGAGGAAGGTTACAAGAGTAGCCCTACGCCTCTAATAAAGTAAACTAGCTTGCTTCAACTTGTATTGCCAAAGAAAACAAGCGAACACCTCTGAGAGCGACACTGCTTCAAAGCCTTTGAAACCCTGTTAGCTCCATTTGTTTTCCCAGCATAAGCAATGCTCAACCACTTAGCGTGTCTTTTATCCGCAGTCCAGTCAACTGCAAAGCTGATCTAGAAGATGTGTAACAGATGCTTCACATCTACCTCTTTTTTTCAGAGCTCCCTGCGTTAACAAAGGGACTTACGAGCTCTGAACTGAAATCAAGAGAGGGATTTTATGTGTTTTGACCTGCAGATTATTTCACAGTTTTAGGATGCCAACTTCACTGAGCAGAATCCCTTCAGAAGGGCAAGAGAACTTACGTGTGGGTGCTGAGACCCCACACTGAGTCAACATTTGATCAGAATCCGCTTAAAGAGGACACTGACAACGACGCACTTCTGCTTGGTCACGAATGTTGGGTGTGTAACATCCAAGCCCACAGACATTTTGTCCGTTGTCCCAAGCACTTCACACCTGAATGAGACAAAAATCCACATTCCATCCCAGAAACAAGACTCAAACTCTACGCACGTCAGCACACTGCATTATTTTACAAATCAAAGGTGTCAGGAGATGAAGGACCTCAAAATGCCAGACGCAAAGCATAGTATTTCCCCTTAGTATTTCTTGGGGTGCCGTGTGGGAAGAGAGAAGAGCTTCAGTCCAAGACTGGTTAAAAGTGAGTGCTTCCATTACGGTCAAATCTTCTTTTCTGACTGTGGTCCAGTGCAGGATTAATTTGGCTTTGAAACACCAAAAAATAGATAGGTGTTGGGGAAAAGAAATTATGTTGCGCCAACCTAGCAACAGGGAAGCTTTCCGCACTGCTCACAATGCACAATTACAGGAAAGCAAGAGACTTTGAATTGCAAGTTATTTTCCTCAAATATTTCTAAAAGTAATACATACATTCGAGTAAAATCCACTGTACTGCCAGAACATTCCATTTTCTCCAAGCACTTTGGATCCCTGTGAAAAGCTGCTTCCTGTCCACAGCCTGCAAGTATTCACTGTTTTCTCCTACTTCCAAGTAAACTTGCTGGTTACTTTTATTTTCTAACCACAGAAAGAGAATTCTACGAAAATAAAAGCAGAGAATCCAGCAACAGAGCCATCAGCACAGCCCTTCGCTCACTTACAAAGGTGAGATGGAGCAAGGAGATGATGGCTACAGCAGTGTGCTGGGCGCTACGATGCAGCTCTTGCCTTCGCTACACGAAGTGGCACTGCCAGCATGGGATTCCATTGGGATGGATGGCTACGGATGGCTCCCACTGCTTCAATCTTTCTTTGCTTGCAGTGTGCAAGTTATCAGGGAATTTTCAAACTGCAACATAGCAGATCCTCATTGAGAAGTTGCGATGGAACTTACTGCATCTGTCCCGGGCACAGCAGGTGAGCGGGCAGCCGGGTTCGGTACCACTGAGCACTGCCTGCCAGCATCAACACACGGCCCTCAGCCACCAGCAGCGAGGGCTGCTCCTAACAGAGCGAGTGTCTGCAAAGTCCTCAATTAAGTCAGGTCCTACTTCCGTTCATTCATTCAATCACCTCCTAGCAAACCTCCATTTAGAGCCGGCAAGAAGGCACCGCTTTTCTGCCGGAGCAGCTCATTAGCTTATCATCAGCACAGTTACAGCCACGGAGAAAAGCTGCAAGAAATACATATTAAGGGTGTACATTAAGGAGACCCAAATGACACGCAAAGGGAAGGAAAACATCTCAACATCAGGTTTACATTGAGAGCTGTTAAAATAAACGCGCTAAAATGGATGTATCAGAGGGAGTTCGAGGAGGAAAATTCTAAACAGACGTAACAATAAAAATAAAAACGAAGCCGCTTCTGCACACAGAGCTCGGGGTAAACCCTCGGGTCCCGCCGACAGGAGCTGACACGCGTGGGCACGCAGTTCCCGGCCGCGTCCCGGCGCCGCTCGCCCACCTACCGTCGTCCTGCTCCAGCACCATCATCGCGGGGCTGCGCTCGGGCAGCGCGGACCTCCGGAGCGGGAGAGTCCTCGTGCGGCGCGGGGCTCCGACAGCCTCCCGTCCGGCGTTTAACACGGATGGCGCTCCGGCAGAGCGGCGCTCGGGGGGGTAAAGCGCTCTGCGGGATCGACTGCGGGCTCACCTACTTCTGCGCCGCAGAACTGCGAGGAACTAAAACTGCAATTCAGAAAGAAGGACGATCGGAGCGGTTCCTCCGGCTCTCACCTCGTCAACGGCTCAATTTACAGCGCATAACCTATTTTAATGCGATCGCTTCTGACGGCCCGTAACCCCGGCCGCCGCAACGAGCCGGCATGCAGCTTTATGAAGCGTCTCCCTCTGGCTTCGGGCTGAACCCACCGCCCGTCACCCCGGCAGGCCGGCCCGCGGCCCCGAGCGCAGCGGGGAAGGCGGGCGCCCGCCCCCGGCGGCGGGATGCGGCGCGGCAGCGCCCCCTGCAGGACGCACCGCGCGCCTCGGCCCGGCCCGGCGCCTCCCGGAGAGCGGCCCGCGGGGCTCGGGGCCGCCGCTCCCCTCGGCGGAGCGCAGCGCAGCGCGCGGGCTCGCCGGAGAGCGAGTGGAGGCGGTACCCGGCGGCAGCCCGCTGCTCGCTACTGTCTCGCTCCGCAGACTGTAGCTCCACTTTCGCTAGGTCGCAATTACGGTGGATGTATCAGCTCGCAGGTCCGCCCCACCTGTCAGAGATGCCATCGCCGACCGAACGCAAAGCAACAAGTGCGGATCCTGCGCTTCGCAACAGCCCTCATCCGTACCGCACTCGCACAACTGCGGGGTCAGCAGCTCCGCTGCCACCAGCCACACCGCCTCGGTCAGCCTTTGATACAGAAAGCACTATATTCCTATTTTAACTTTTTTCCCTTTGCAACCCGTACAATGCGCTCCAGGCTCAGGCTGCATCTCTGCAGTACTATTGCTAGTCAGATCCCTTATTACCAGCTGAGGTGGCATTTCCTTCCCTTTCATTCCAAACACTTGATTCCCAACAACCCAATAAGTATCACAGCCCAAAAAGAAGGAGGGTTCACTCAAAGATTAAGGCTAATAGTTGAAAGCATTGGGCACAAGCTAACAAGAACTTGGGCTGTTCTACATTCGAAGCGTCTTAATACTTCTGAAGTTACGACCGGCCTTCAGCAGAGATCTGTGAACTCCAAAAATGTTCCACCATTGTCTACGTAGGTTTCAATCCCATCGCCTTAAAAGAGGACACGCTGGTTCTACAACACATGGCACATTTACACTCACATTGTTGGGTAATGGCAAAAAAAGGGGCAGTTTTCTGATAAAAATAAAGTTAGCCACTGCCTTCTGCAGCTGAGTTCTGTGGCAGAGCGAACTGACGGGAGGAATGCAGACAGCGGTATGCTGATGCAGTGTAGATCCCATAGGTGTTCATCCCTTGCTGCTTCATAGCATCACAGAAGCTGCACTACTCCCTTTGAAAATGGTTATTTCTAAGTGCTTTCTCTGCTTACTCATTTAACACACCAACAATAAAAAAGTTTCCTAACCCCCAACGCGTTTGTACCGCAATTAAAGCCAACGACAATTAACACAATCTGTCGGAATTAATCACGATGCCTCATGTCAGTTTACTTTTTTAAGCAGAAATCTGGGCTTTGCAATCAAAACATTTATGTATTTGAGGAGTATCTTAACTCTCATTATCCCGAGCTCCCTCAATGAGGTGCGTAGGCTGGCTTGCCCGTAGCAAACCCAGCAGCGATGAACACAAGGGAAGCGACTGCAACACAAACCTAGGGGAAGCTTTTTTTGCTCTCCACCTTTCTGTTCTTTCCCCAGCTCTCTCCCCCCAGCTCATATTTTGGGACGATGTTTGCCAAACGGTAAGGCTGTAGTTTCTAATATCGAGTCATGCTGTCTCAGTCAGGTTACACCATGTCACTTCCAACACACGGAGCGACATTACCTCCCTGACACAACTTGACACGATGTCACGACACATCGAGTCCGAAACATTATTATTGCTGTTATTTTTTCAGCCTGTCCCTTCGCCCCCAGTGATAACTGTGAAGATCACAGCAAGGTGTTAGTACCTCCACTGCCTCCCCTGGCACCAAGGTAGGCTTTCACTCACGAAGCTGTACAGTGGCTGTCAGACCCCACGGATGATGTGGCTGTCACATGAGGGCTTGCACGGCTCCAAAAGCACTGCTACAATGGGACCCAGAGGCTGGGTGAGTGGGCAGCTGCCCCTGAGCCCCAGCACAGCTTGCTGCACAGCCCTGGGAGCGCAGCATGCTGCAGACCCCACCAACAAGTCGGCCAGCATTCTTGTAATGCACCAGCATGGTGGGGAAACCATCTCCGACAGCCTGCACTCTCCACAGCGACAGCTGTGAACCCCACCTTGCTGGTAAGGAACACATAAGAAACACCCCCCAAAACCCCACATGGCAAACCCCTCTCCAAACCAAGGGGAGCAACTGGATGCTGGCCACAGCAGCAGGATTTTTAGGTGGCAGAAATCAGACTGCTCTGTGATAAGACATAGAGCCGGTTATGGGAGTAATGCAGATCCCCTTTTAACACCCACAGATGGGCACACAGAGCCCATTTGAATCAAGTGGGAAGAAATGCAATACGGCAAAATGAGCTCTTCATAAAGAGTTTCTCCTCTCCACTTCATCTCCTACTTGTTTCCCTAGCACTTTTAGAAGTGAGCGCCCTTTCTCCTGGAGCACAACTGCCTGGCCAACAGCACAGAAGGTTTCTGAGTGCTGCCACCCCACATTCCTTCCTTCAGAGGTTTGCTGCCCAATGCACTCCCTTCAGGCGCACCCTGCACTTATTTCCTCTTTAGCTCTGCTACCGTTACCCCCTTCCATGCAGCTGCTCGCGAGGACTTCTGGAAGGAGGCTGGCTGCTGAGAACTGTCTGGATAATCAGCAGACTTGCTTTCGTCTCCTCACAGCGCCAACCCCGAGCTCCTCGTGTTTTAATGAGCGCGTTAGGAGCACCGTTAGGAGCCCCTGCAGAACTCCCCGCTCCCTGCAGCCCACCTGTACCCCCGCAGCGCCCGGCAGGCGCGAAAACAGCTGGCACGAAGGCATCGCCCCGCTCACTGTTAGGCTTAGGGGACAGTGACGGATGCGAGCCTTCCCCCTCCCCCAACACTCCGCGCAACATGCGAGCAAAACTTGCATCGCTCCGTTCTGAGCGGGGTGATCCCCGAGAGGCAAGCTCCGCTCCGCAGCCGCAAGGAATTATCCCGGCCTCTGCCGTCGCTTCCCCCTTTTACCTTCCGCCCGGGGCGGTTGGACCAGAGGGTCCTTCGGCGCTCTGCCGGGCCGGGGAAGTTCGCTCCCTCTTCTGCTCCACGCACGCGTTCGGCTGCAGCGCCGCGGCCGTACACGGAAGGCTCCGAGGGACGGCCGCAGCGGCTCCCGGGGCCGGGCGGTGCGGGGCCGCGGCTAGGGAAGCGCTGGAGCCCCGCGGCCCCTCCCCGGTTGCCGGCGGCTCCGCGGCGGGCGTGTTCGAACCTCACCGCGGCAGAGGCTCCGCGTCCAAAGGAGAGCGGAGAACAGGAGAGAGGGAAACCCGCGGAAGAACCGCGCGCGAAGGCGCTCCCGCCCGCCTCCCCGTACTCACTTTTGCCGAGTTGGAGCCCCGCACCCGGCGCACAGCCGCTTCCCGGCCGGGCGGGGACGCTCCGGGGCCAGCGGGGCCGGGACGCGCCGCAGCCGGCGAACCCCCGGCGGGGAGCGGCCGCCGCGGGGCCCTTCGTGAGGCTGCGGGACGGCCCGCTCCCTCCCGCCTCCCTCCCCGCGGCCCGGCCCACCTACCGTCCTCCTTGTCCAGCACCATCGTCCCGGGCGCCGGGGGCGGCCGTCGCCGCTCCGGCTGGCTGGGGAGCTCCGGGGCGGCTCCGGGCTGGGCTGCGGAGCTCGGGCGGCGGGCGCTGCCCCGGGACGAGCGCTGGGAGCGGCCAGAGAGGCGGGCCGGCGCGGCTCGGCGGCCAGCTTAGGTGCGGGGCCGGCGGGGCTCGGTGCGGAGCTCGGTGCGGGGCACCGCGGCCCGGCTCCGTCCTCCCGCAACCCGCGCTGTCAGAAATCGCCGCGGTGCGGTCGCAGACGGCGGCTCGCAACCTCTCCCCGCTTCGCTGCTGCGGCTGCGAGAGCTTTCCCGGCTTCTAAAGTGCTTTTCTCTCGATTTCACTCTAAATCTAAAATTATATTCAAAGGCGGGGGGGGGGGAGGGAGGAAAGCTGCGAACCTATCACGGAAAGCAGAGGCACTTGCCGCCTGCCTCCCGCCCGCTCGCTCTCTCTCAATTTATGTGCTCTGCGCTCTCTCCTACTGCTGAATAAATGCACACATTTCCCAGGGACCCTCAGATTCCCCTGTTAATTAAATCAATTCATTATGCTCAGATCTGATTAGCAGCCCCTTCCCCCCCTCTTTGAATCAATTATTCAATACACAAACATAATTGCCTGTGCCAGAGGTGTCTAAGTATTAGCTTATTTAACTCCAAGGACACTAATTACCCCTAGGGCAAGGGAACTTTTCTCATTAATTCTGACAAAACACAAAAGCACAGTTAAAGTGTGTGTGTATATACGTGTGTGAGAGAGAAAATGGGGGAGCGCCCAGCCGGGGAAGGAGGCATTCCTCTAACGCACGTGTTACTATACAAATAAGCTCTATTTTCTTTCTACCTTTTGCATCAGACCGTTTCCCACATCTCCTTCCACCAAAATAATCTCTTTTAAAGTAGGGAGCGGATCTGCATCGCAATGGTGGCAGCCAGACCCCAACGGCACCAAGTACATAGGAGTGATGGGCAGCAAAGCAGGATTCGCAAATAGTTTTGTTTATCAAAGCAGAAAACTGCGCGGCAGACAATCTTCTGTACTTTAGAAACCAGTGAAAGAAATGGCCCTCTGCTGCAGCCGGTAAGATGATACATAATCTAGTATGTACTGGGAACGGTTCTGAATTGTTTACCATTTGAATTAATGTCAGTGCCCACTATTAATGTACTTGCTTCCTACATTTACCATAATGGGCTTGATTTCCATTAGCCGAAGCTGGAATGCTAAAAAGAGCCTGGGCAAGACTGATGCAGACTGAGATCGACCATCGCTACAGCATCTGAGACACATGGCTTCTGGCTTGCACGTTACCCAAATTTTACCTCTGCATGACCCTCCTTTCAATTAAAAGAAAAGGGGAGTGGGGTGGGGAAGAAAAAGGAATAGTAATTGATTCCCCCAGATTAGGTTTTTTACTTTGTAAAGACCTATATTGTTCATGTCCTCAACGTGCGCAGAAGTATTGAAGATTTTCTTTTTGTTTCCTTAGGCAATGCATGAGCCAATCCATTAATCCATTTGGCTTTATATATCAGGAAACTGATATTAGCTCAGCTCATCTATTTGGTTTTATTCCCACCCCATTCCCTCCCCCAAAAAGCTGCCTTTTTTTGTACCTTGTTCAGGCTGGTCCCCTTTCAGAGGAGACAGAGCATGTTTGGTAGGTTTCAGAGGAGAAAATGCTGCGTGTCTCCTCTTGGGAACCTCCCCAGTTCCCCATCGTCACATTCCCCCCCGTCAAGACAGCTGTGATTACACTTGCTCAGTTGGCAGCCCTCCCCACTCACGCAAAGCACACCTTGTACACTGAGAACCCAGGTGGGGCCGTGGGCAGCCAGCACACAGAGCTGCTGTTCTCCCTGCAAACAGCACCAAAAAGCTCAGCAAACAAACTGGCTCTGCACTGTGAGCACAAATAGGTCTGGGGACATAAAGTTGTGTTTCATTAACACAGTACCTCTGTCTGTAATGCACACGTATAAGGACAAAAATGCCTACAACTTCCTAACACAACAAACCCCATTTCCAGTCTGTGGTACACACGGCACCCCCAAGAACTCTAACTCAATGAACCCATTTTTATTTTCCCTCCCAACAAAGCATTGTGTATCAGCATGTTTCTGTCTGTACCCAAGGTCCCTGAGCCCATTCCTTTGCTCCCACGGCCAAAGAGTTTGGACGCAAAGCCACAGCCTCAGGATCTCAGTGTGCAGCTGTAGAGCCCTATTCTGAGCTTTGCTTACAGCTTCACCTAAGCACAGACCTACCGAGCAGCAGGTATTTGTCTGTGTGCACTGGAGCTCAAGGTCACTGTTGGGATGCCAAGGGTGAAACGGGAAGAAACTGAAGGAACAGATGTTGACTTCGGTACCATTCTTAAGAAGTGATGTTCACACTTGAATTGAGAGAGATGTGGTCACTGGAGATGAAAAAGAAAGAGGCAGAGGGGAAAAGCGAGAGGCAAATTTGCACATGTGCACGCGCATGAGGGAGCGTCACACAAGGGAAGAAAAATAATGCAAAAGAATGACAAAGCCTACATCATTCCATTCCCAAACAAACGTTCTGCAGTTTGCTGTAATCCTAACACTATATCTACATGGATTTGGGGTTTTAGCCTTAACATGGGATGACTCCCCGTATAAAGGCCCTCACTTCAGGTAGATGACTTTTTTAGTGTGGCAAAGCACTATTCCAAATGGTTTTCCATTGGATCTGTTCAGTGAGTCCTTTCAAACAAGTGAGCAGCTCTGAGTAATTTCCAAGCCTCCTTCACCCAGTGGGATGGAAATGCCATACAAAGAACTTTACCACGCTTCCATTTATTAGCCCCATGACAGCACACAGATGAGCAGCAGGTTACAGTGCTTACAGACAACGGGTGCCACAGGGAGCAACTGAGAACACTGACCCAGGTCAGTGGCAGAAATGGGATCCAGCCTCAGCAGCCACATCTCCAGCCTTTGCAGCACAGTGTCCAGGCAGAGCTCCAGCAGGGGAGGACCATGCCTGCAGCCACTGAGGTACCAGGTATCACTAACATTGCCCACCCCATTACTGTACACTCTGTCCAGGCAGCACTGTGCTCAGTACTGCAGAAATGCAGATAAAAGAGCAGCTGTTCTCCGCCCAGGAGAGCTTTTGCTCTAGTACAAATTCCCGGTACTCATGGTGTGGGAGGAAAGAGGCCACAGGAAGGAAAAACATCCACGTGCTGAAGCAAGGATAGGGCTCGGAACTCTGGCTCTCACTGTCTAGCTAGTCTTCCTTTCATTTTGCTAGTCCTGAGCACAAGCAAAAGAAAATCAAGTTTCTTAAGAACAACGTGCAGCCCTTATTAAATTGCAAAGGAAGCCTGCAATATACTTAAGTCAAGCCTTCAGCAGACCCGTGAGGTTTCATATTATCCTATGCTTGAATGAGGCAGATGACTGGAGCAAAAACCAGCTAATGACATAAAAGCATTCTTCTACTTTCAGTCTCTCTTAATTAAGGAGTTGGTTAATGTTTCAGTGTTGGGAATTATAAAGCTTCATCGGGGAGGTTAATATGTTTTTTTTTATTTTATCTTTCAGCTGACAGGAGGAAGAAAAACCAAAAACAAAAAAGAAAAGAGGGTGATTAAGCCACGTGGCAGTCAGAACCCCACACGGAGGGCAGGATCAGGCCGTACCAAAGCCTACAGCCGCACACGGTGAATTTAGCAGCTATTACTGAAGTCAGATTTCTGAGCAGATGAGATTTGTCTGCTGGTTTAGACACATGGATTATATTGCTTGAAACTACCCAAATAAGCAAAACAACTTACACAGCTCCATACTGAATTAGCCCTCTTAGTCATTACCCATTTCAGAATCACACCTAGCCTGCGAGTGTCAGAAGAGACTGACCACAGTTCTGACCTTACACTGCAATTCAACAGTTCGTGGGAAGGAAGAGAATCACAAGAGCTCTGAAAAGTTATGTTCACAGAGAACATGGGCTGCAGTTCAAAAGACCACTTAAACATATCTGCAGACTTCAGTTATGTCAACTCCTGCTTGACTAACTGAACTTCTGTGCATGTACATCATAAAAACAAACCAGATTCAATTCTGATAATGTTCTGCATGAAAATAATGTTAAATGTTTTTGCAAATATGAGGTACTAAAAAAAAAAAAAAGAAATAATACTGTGTTAAAAACACAGCAATTCCTTTGATAGAGTAAAAACAGCAAAGCTTCAGAAACACAACATCTAGCGAACGAGCTCTCTACCATGGTGATATAAGGCTAACACTTTAAGTCATTAGGCTTTACAACCTGTAGCAATCTTCAAAAGAAACTTACAGCTGATAAATTAGTTATTTAGAAGTTTTGCTGCTGTTCCCCATAGGACAGACATTAAAAAAAAAAAAAAAAAAAAAAAGTATTTCTGAAAAACAGAAGCAGTAAGACCTAAATTTTTGGTCTGCTTCCTGGTTTCACATGTAAATCCTGCCTTCCCACAACAGGTTGGTAGCAATGAACTCCATAACATTTCTTTCTACAGGAGAATCCACAATGTTTGAGTGGGTATAAACCACTGGAGGATCAGGTTGGGTGTGACACTTTGCAGACCCATCAGCATCTCCCCAGCATCCGTACAGCTGGAGACAAGGACAGGTCTATGACCCAAGTGGATGGCTTCAGAAGAAGCCCAAACTAGGAGCTAGGACAGGCTAGCTTCCCCCAGGCCTCAGGGAAAGCATGCTTACAGGAGATGGATCTTTTCCAAAATAAGCCTCCTTAGTCTTACCATGGATGAAGCTTTCCTTTTCATGTTCTTCCACCTGCATGGTGAATCAGTTCTCAATGCCGATGTAAAGTTTCAGTTCAAACTGAAGTTAGGCAGAAGTTTGGGATTGCACCTTTAGCCCAACCTCCCTGAACAAGTCCACACATGGATTTTGGCTCTGCCACCTCTTCGCATAGCAGCCTGAACGCTTTCCAGAGTCTAATGTATGAGAGAATGGATCATTCAGAAACAAAACACCACCGAGATATGAGTACGTTGGGGCAACAGTGCTTGTGTAATGTTTCTCACTTTCATCTGGATGGATAACCAACATCCCTGAATGCTCTTCTCTGTCTTAAAGTTCATTGCTTCTGTAATGTTTTCTGGCAAGTGGCTCTGCGTTTTTTCCTAACCTCAGAGGGTGTGGTAGATAGACAAGAAAGACAAATCTGGCCTCCACGTGTCTGCCTCAGTTGTTTTATGGAGGAATCCAGTGGGACAGCATCTAATTCTGGAGTGACACATGGAGCTCACGGGCATGTTGCCACATCCACTGTTGTGATCAGAGCTCATTGCTCCCAGCCTGATGTCAAGCGGAGACTAATCGAATGTGAGATGGGTGAACAGAGGCAGAGCTATGGAGCTGACTCCTCCTAGCCTGTTGCTGTTGGTTTTAGTTCACCCTGCAGCACTACATGTGGTCCCAGTCACAGAACTAGACCATAACACGTCCAAAAATCCCAGCAACTTTCTTTAAAAAAGATGCATTCTTCCCTCACTGCCTTGCTACTGAAGAGACCAGCAGGACTGACACAGAAAGTCAGAGGTAGAAATACATTAATTGAACAGATACAGTGCAGTGTCAGGCTCTTGTTGCTTTGTGATGACAATATTCTAAGACGCTGCAGTGCCACCTGTGTTTTGTGGTTCCCTCTGTCTCTACTTGGCATAGGTGACATTTGCCAGGTCTTCATAGTGTCATTCCAACAACATGTCATCTAAAACACTGATTCTGTAGGAAAGAAGCTGCTTGCACAGTAGTGGTAGGTGCACACAAAGTATACAGCATGAGTGCTGAACACTCAACAGAGGAATTCCAGCTATTCCCAGCTCACACAGCCAGGGAGGGACTGCTGCATTGGACTGTTTTGCACGTGCTTCCACCAGCATCCAGCTCAGTCTGAATCTAATGGTGATAATCTTGACCTGTTAATGTATGAGAGGAAAAAAAGCAGCCACAAAACAATGAGAGTACTATTTGACTACTCTCTTCTAAAATTAAAAAAAAAAGAAAGAAAGAAATCCAACCTAGGAAATTACATTATTCTTCTTTCCCAATCCAAAGACAGATACAAATTTAATGTAGGTGAAAGTTACTGGAGATCTTCTGATAAAAGTAGGCAGGTAGAGCTTCTAATGAAGGCATACACTATAGTGCACATCTTGCCAATGTTTCTTAATGAATAATATGTGCACTCAGACGAAAATAATATTGATTGAGGTCTGCAGGGAAAGTTCTCCAGGAAAAGAAAATTATTCTAGGAGCAGAGTCCTTTTTGGAAGATTTTGATCTTTTTTCGCTGCAACCTTTCCCCTCCCCTCTCTTTGTGCTACCCAAAGCAACTGACAGCCGAAAAATGAAAAGCCTGCCCTGCATCAAATGTATCTATCAGATACAGAAAGAAATTTATATACCGATACTAAGAATGGCTGCACCATTCTCCTTAGCTGGTAGAGGGCACAGCAGTGTGTAATTAGGACTGGATTACTTTACTCAGAACTGGAGCAGAGAGCAGATGTCGTGCATTAATATTGGCATTTGATTCCAGGCACTTTCTCTGCCATGTTTGCAAAAACAATTTGCTTTCCTACCTTGGATCTTGCCTTGCATTTACTCTTCGGTTGCTGTGACGCAAACAAAAAGCCACCAGCGGCCACATGAAAGTGCACACGGAGGGACAGGTCCAGACAGAGTGAATAGAATTTATGTTTTAATTCGTAACATTAAAAAAAGTCATTTTCTTATTATATTGATTAGATTAATATTCCACTAAATGCCAGCTCAGATACTAGAGGCCACGACATTATAATGCATTTGTTAACATAAGTCAACAGTAAAGACATACCTTATTCTGAATTAATGTCATCAGAGGCCATTTGTATCACACATGAGAGATGCATCTACCTTCTCAAACACAGCCAAGATCTTCCCCACCTGTTTTTCCACACAGAGAACTTCAGTTTTGGTTTATCTTCAGTTCGACATTTAGTGTACACTATCCTTCCAGAGGGCCTGCAATTGAATTTCATGCTGTTAAAAAATACTGGACCACGTCCTGAACTGCAGCCAGCTTGTATTTGATAGCAGCTTTATGGCTGCAGCTGAATTCTGGAGGTTTCTAAAGAGCAAAAGGTAGCCTGCCTTCATTTAAAAGAATTCAGGATGTGTTTGCAATAGCCTATACTACAGCATCACGGAGTAAACAAACACTGGTCAGCACATAACCCAGCAAAGCAGCGGTGGTCAATTCTAGCTTCATCCTTACGGATGCAACCCAAAGAGAATAGCCACTGAAACTCTGCTGCAGTGGTGAGTTTGGCTTCAAGACACCATTTGCTTGGAGTGCACACCAGACTCAGACCTGTAACACCAGCAACACACCTGAAGCATCCATTTGCATGTGTTAACACCTGTTTGTATCACACATGCCATGATTCACGCAGATACTGTCAGAATATCACCAAACTCCTCTATCAGGAGGAATGTAAATCACCTCTACTTCCTCTGTTTCCTCGTCTTCCCAGTGGATAAAGACAGAGATATGTGATTGCAATAATGGGGTCGCAGCTAAGAGACTGGAAGATCTTGAGCTTGTGAACTACTGAGCCACCAAAAAAGCGCTCCTCTTTTTCCATGACATGCAGTAGTGGCAACTCCCCTACTCCTAAAGTGTGTGGATAAACTGACAAATTACCTTGACAAATGAGGAAAAGACTACTGAAACCAGGCAGGCAGGTTCACATTCTTCTGGTCCATCAGCAAGTGGCAGAAGTGAAGGAACTGCTATCCTAAAATGAGAAAATAACTGGAGTGAAATGGTAGTTGTTGCCACAGTTCTCTTTAGGCAGGTGAGAAACTCAGTCTGAGACCTTCAAAGATAACTACAGAAATTATATCATTCTCTCAGTAAGAGCTAGAAAAGCTCCTCGACTCACAGGGAGGTCAAGAAGTGAGAGCCCAGTGGATCATTTGTTGCGTTTTTAATGCTTCATGGCTCAGGGTCAGTCAGAAATCCCTATCTTAAGGTCGGGATGAGGGCAGTCTGGAAAACAATCTTGCTTCTTTCCTGTTACTGACAAGGCCTTGCTCAGGCTCTGCTATTTCTCTCTCTCTCTCTCATAGCAGATCACTGTAGCCCACTCTTGCTCTCTGCATTGTGATTAAATCCACCCTAGGTGCTGACATGCTGCTTCTCTGGGATCATAGCAGACCAGAGGACCTTCCTTCCAGCATTCCGTAGCATTGCAACACAATGCAATTAAAAAAAAAAAAACAAAAAGCTAAAGCTAATACTGGGAAGTAACATTCCTTAGAGTGCCTGTTGATAAGTATTAATACTTATTTTTTAACAGGATCAATGAGACATCATGAGGAGCACAAGTATCAGCAAACCTAGCTGTTAACTAAGCAGTGAGCCCTATTTCTTTGGCTCCAGCCCCTTCCCACTGCAGCAACATGGCTGCGTTTGATGCATGAGGAAAGAGTGATAATCATCTATCTCCTAACCTGCTTAGGAGACAGGTTGACTTAGAAGCTGGAAGCCATAGTTTAGAAGGCCTGCTAATGATTACATCTGTTTCAAATAGACATATTTTGACTATAGTTGCCATACTGAACAGTCACTGGAGTCAAGCAATCACTTAAAAAGGCTGAGATACAACTCTGCAGTATTTTACAATGGAGTTAATAGCTAAGCTTTAGAAGAAAAACTACTGCCATCCAAACACCCAGCGGAAGCACATTCCCTTAACAAACACCACTCATTGCTTACCTATGAACTCACACTACAACACCCTTGCAAATGATCTATAATGCCTTGCATTGCTAGTGTATCGAATTTGCATATTTGCCTCAAATATTTATAAACTAATAGACATAAGCATGCGTTTAAAGGTGACTATCATTACAGACATAGTTTTTGCATACTTTAATTAGTTCAAATAATCACATTTTGCCTTATTAAACATTTTGGGGATAAAATATAGCTTACCATTAGTTCTAAGCACTGGAAAACTGTTAGAAAGGAACAGCACTGCCAAAAAAAAAAGCAAGAGAGAGAACGTGAACATACAAAAACACTTCACAGAAATGTAACTATAAGACCTAACGCCATGGAATGACTAACAATAATGTATGTACTACTTTTAAACAAGAGAGCAATTTTGGATAACTTTCCACCTCTTTGGTACTTCAGATTAGGCCTCATGAGCTGTAACCGTGCAACAGAAGCAGAAAGCAGCAAAAGAGCCCACTACCCCTTTCACATGTTTAAAATAGACCTCAGAAGCAAGGATAACTCCTCATTTCCTTCAGCTGCTTATTTACTGGTGCTTCCCTTCTCATTTAATTAGAGTTAAAAAAAACAACAGCAACAACTGGCCCCGACAGTTTTCCAAAACTCTTTCCCACCAACAACCCCTTTTCTTTTCAGAGGTACTAAGAGGCACCGAGAACAGCTGTGTAGTTTGGAACAAGTTTCTCAGTCAGTCCCCTTTTAAAGCTTTTATATACCTAAGAAGTATAACCCTGCCTGAGAGACAGCGATTAAAGTTTTTAAAGAGTACAGAGATTTTACAGAGAGCAGCATGAAGCTCAGGACCAATTAAATGTCATCTTAAGTACTTAACTGAAGCATTTTTTCATACGCTAGGAATCAGTTAAGTGGAAGGTGCCAAATTAAACCTACATTTTAATTTTTGCCATTGAGTTAATCTCAAGAGATTATGCATTGTATTTCAGGAACGACTTCAGAAAGCTTTCAGTAGGGCAGTCTCTGCTAAGTTGGCTTCAGGAGCTCTGCGGAAGTCTGAGAAAAGAAAACACACATGGGAAATTCAGCATACTCAGGAGAAAATATGTGCAAATAACAAATAAAGTGTTGCAATTAAGCTCAGAATAATGCAGGTGGTATCACATGAGGGGGTCTCAGTTAAGGGAGTCTCAGTCTGTATGAGGACATTAAGTGAGCTTGTTCTGTTTTCAGGCAAGAGCAATAAAATCCAGCTTTTCCTTTCTCCAACACGTGAGTAGTTAATTTGCAGCATGTAATAATATGATACAGTGATCCACACGCCCTTTCTTTGACAATGCTTTTCTCAAGCAAATGTGATTTTGAGAGATTCTGGGGAAAAAGAGGATGCAGTAAAACTCTGGGGACCAAGGCAGGAGGTCTTGCAGCTGGAGCACTAGACGAGAAGTAGGGAGACTTAGAATTTGTTCCAAGTCTGGTACATGTTTTCCATACAATATCTAATAAATCTCTCAGGCAACAAAAGCAAAATGTCAGGTGGCAAACAAAATTTTTCAGACATGTTTAGATGCTCCCAGCAAAAATTTGTACGTGAAAAAAATAGAGGTTTTTCTTAGCAAGATGGACATAAACTAAGAGCATAGTCCTGGCCTAACCTAATTGTAGCCAACCATCCCCACACTCTCCTTGGAAGGGTAATTAGTCTTGGGTTTTATTTTGCTTTTTTTTTCCTCCTTGGTTACATCAATAACTAGAGCGCAACTTCAAGGAGAACTTTTAGTGTGTTCAAGAGAAAGAGAAGGAAAAGTGTGGGCCAGCTTTGCTGATTGCAAGGGAGCAACGTGCAGCTCCTCATACCTGTACACCCACACTACAACCTCACTTGGAAAAGCATGTAAGCTTTTGGCTCAAAGTGTAGCACTGGCCATCTGTTACAGTTGGTGTTACAGCTGGAAAGATTATTGTGGTGAAAATGGGAAAAGAAACAAAGAGGGAACAGAAAACAAACCTATATCCAAAGATCTAGATTCACAGAAAAGACTCCACAGAAGAGGGATCTCCAGAAAGTGATCCTTTTCCATGGCAGTCAGCCCTTAAATGGAGTCTAGGAATTGCCTTCACCTGTGCTCCCACAGCTGACCCAG
>NW_024962282.1:2464774-2608219 GCF_019238085.1 Lagopus leucura
ATCCTCTTCTTAACTGGGCTGGGGCTCTCAACTCCTACCTGCCTGGAAGTGAACATGCACATGTTCTCAGGGCAGGACGACAGAGGTGTCTGAGTGCAGTGTTTCCCAGGAACTGTACCTGGCTCCAAATTAGATGAGAGCTAAGGAAAGAGTTGAGCACATGTGGGGTGGGGGGCAGAGATTTTTACAGAGAATAACTGACGACGCATCACCATGGACAGGAGCCTTAAGGGCAAAACACAGTGCTTGTCAGTTCACGTTTGTCTGGTCTCAGAAAAGAGGCATTTTCAGGCTCTGCATCATGATAGCTATAACAAGCTGAGTTGAGAGACTTCAGTACATGCACGGCTATGAGTATGGACACTGATGAGAAAGCTTATGTGTGCCTACTCGCATTCATTTCATACAAGTAGACACTTAGCTCATTCAAAAATACAGCTGGCATGATAAGCCTTTGAGAGTACGAAATACATATGAGGGTGTTCAGTTTCCAGTCAGGGTTATGCCATTTTTAATGGCCATATACTTACCCTGTCTGGTGCATTTATTCATTTCTGAGCACAACTAGATTCAATGATTTTCGTCATTTTTTTTCACCTCTGTTGACATTGTCTGACAAGACTGGTCAGGCTCAGGCTGCTCAGGAGAAATAAACTTTGGTGCCAGATTTCGAGCCATCAGCAGTGTTCCCTCTCATCTTTATTCTATTATTCTATTGCAAAGGAACTTTCAGCTCAGGAGCCACAATGGAAAGAAAACAACTCAAGCGCTTTTTCTTTTTTTCCCCTCCCCTTTTTTTCCATCTTGTGATCTTAACCCAGCTGGTGAGGGAGAAAATTCCCATGTGAGGCATGTGGGTGGAGCCCAATTGTGTAAGCTCCATCCTTGCAAACTGTTTGGCAAGGATCCGCTCGCTCACTTTGTTTTCCATGGCCGGATACAGGGGGAAGTCACATTCAGTGAATAAACAGCTGCCACCTGTAGCTCTGTGTGACATCAGAGGAACCCCAGGGCTGGGGAGTCACGCTGTGCTCTTGATCTCCAGAAAAGCTTGAGATAGGAGGGGTATGTACTCATCCCCATGTTCTTCTTGCCTTTGGAAGGTTTTCCAGGACACAAAGCAGATGGGTTTAGGAGTCTAAACCACAAGAGGCCCTTGAGCACTGCTTTAGTTATGAGCAGGTTACTATCAGGAACTTTCAAGTCCTACTTGATCCTGAAGGCAGACTTTGCTTGGTTTCTCACTGTGGTCAGAAATTTTGCTGCCAAGGACTACTCTGTTTACAAGTCTTAAGTACCTCAAAAATCCTACAAGGAATAGCAAGAGAATGCAAAGAGGAAGACCTTACTAACCTTGTCACTGACATTTGTAGGACATCCACCACATTTCTCCTCTCCTCTCTGCGGTAGAGGTTAAATCAATCTCCATTCCTATGCACCTTCCTGTTCATATATAAAGGAAGAAAAAAAAAAAAAAGAGCATATCACTAATGCAGCTAATTCTCAGTATCTTGAAGCAATTGACACAAGTACATGAATTAACTCATCACTTTATATCACTCGAGGCAAATGCGCTATTTGGAGTACCTCTTGGTAAGACTGAGCAATTTAAGATCCATTAGTATTTGGAATATTCTGCTTCATTAAAACCACAGTCATCCCTAAATGTAAATGAGTGGAGAGAAAGAGCTATCAACCTCTTGGTTGTGGTAGACGAACTTAAACTCTCTATATTAACTCTCTATATTGCAAAGTACCGTAAAAAGGTTTTAATATAAATACAAAAGAGGCCTTAGGTTTCCCCAAAAGGGGATTTCCTATCCTGGCTTCAAGTTTCTCATATCCTTATTAAGTTTGAACTACAGCGTAGATTGAATGGCGGAAAGCAATTCTGGTAGACAACACTGAAGTTTTTATTATCACGTTGGGATAGCTTTGCAAGACACTGAGTCTGTTGTATTCTGCTACTTACATCCCCATATCCTTTCTCCTTGATAATAGCGGCAGTGTCTAATTTTGTGGGAGAGCTGGAATTATTATTTTTAATAATAATAATACATACTCTGTTTTCATTCAAAATTTCCAAATGATTTTTGATTCCAGGGCCCCTTACCTGGAGCTTGACCTGAAGAACTTTTAAGACCAAGCCAGATTTTCTTTCATTTATGATAATTCTATCCTTATAAGGCATTATAAATCAAAGATAAACCCAGGACTTTCAAATTTCAATCAGACTAGTGGTACATCTGCAGCTCACTAAACAAAATCTATTATTACAAGGAGTTGTTCAACACTTATGGCAAAAGAACAAGGAAAAAATTCTGAGATACTTCTAGAAAAATGTTCTTTTTCTTCTTAGCTCAGTTACATTCAAGACTCAAGAAGTTCCTCAACTTTACAAAGCTATTTTTGTCTAAGCAGTAAAGGTAGGGATGTTACAGAAGTCACAGAGATTTCTGGAAAAAAATGAAGTTCTTTCAGAGTAGCACCTAATTTAGTCTTAAGTCTTTTCCAAAAGTTGAAACACACTTTCAGGGCACCAGACCTTACAAATCAAACAAGACTGGAATGTCTGCAGGTAATGGCTGCAAACTGAAGGAGAGCCAGGTGCTGTTTCACGGTGGAAGAATGAACATTTGATCCCTGCTCACACAGTGCAGCCTGCCTTCCCTCTTCACCAAAGGGGCCAGTCCAACTTTCCCCAAGGATGCTGATCTAAGGCGAAAATGCCCCCATCAGAGCAGTGGCTACAGATACATGTCCCTGCTGACACTACAGCTGGAAGGGACGTGCTGGGTGACTGCAGCCATGCAGTGTTCTGCCATTGGAAGAGAACCAGCTTCCTGACACAATTTGGGCACCTGTTTTAAGGACAGCTTGTGTCCAGCACACAGTGCTGAACTCACTGTTGCATTGGATGGTAGGCTTGTAGGCAGTTACATCAAAATCAAGAAGTATCCTGAGCATGCATCTTCAGAGCACAAAATGCATGTCAAGGCTACTGCACGGCCCCTGTACGTCTTAGACCAGAGTTACATTAACTCTGAGAAATTCAAAAATAGTTTCCATGAGCAAACAAAGGCATTGGACTCCTGTGCATCAGGATTAGTGTTTTGCAGCTGCAGGGAAGATACTTTATAATTAAGTCTGCACCCTCCAGCAGATCTCAGTTGGAAGTACCAGCAGTCTTTGGCAAAAACTGGTTTGAAATCAGCCCAGCTTCCGGCTGAATAGCTGTGCTGGTGAGGAAGAAAAGCCCGTGTGTTTCTATGGCTCCCACACAGCAAAAGCTTGCTTAGAATATCTGAAAATGTAGACCCAGTACATCTTTATTTGCTTGCTTTTCATTTCTTGGCAAGACTTATGATTCTTTTAAAAAAGAGCTTACTTACAAGAATGGTTGCAAAATTAACAATTAATTTTCTGTTCAAATGGATATGATGGACACAGTGCAAAATGGCCCACAAATAATGGTGTGGAACTGAGGGTAAATCTGAAATTCCTATGCTTTTTGCTTTTCTTGCTTACTGATAGGCTCATAGATGCAATGCTGGGGTGGAACTGCATGAGAAAAAAGAAGACTTGGGCTGGGCGGATTATAAGAACGATGTTGCAAAGGCCGTTGGCCTAAAGTTTGAGGCCAGCTATGGAGGATCCCACACCTGACTCAGAATGGAGATTGATCATCATGTGTCTTCATCCTTTTTCTCGTTGTCTAGTTGTTCAGGGAAGAATTGCAGAGTCCTTTAATGCTGAGTGGGTTTAAGGGCAGCTAGCTGATTATTGTCCTGAAGGTACGTAGTGCCTCACATCAGGAGGCTGCAGGTGGCTCCTGGCCAGAAGGGTGACAAGCGACACTGGAGCAGTGCTCCAGGGCCACCAGTTTTAGTAGCACAAGCAGACAAGTTACCTGTCCTTACTAAAGGGTGATAAGGTGGCATGGCACCTGGCACCAGACTCTTCTCACCTCCCACCATGTTTGGTGTTAGGCACAATGTCATGGCAAATTCAAAATAAAAAGTCCTAACCCACTGTGTGAAAAACTTCCTCCTAACATCTAACCTGAACCTCCCCTGTCTCAGTTTAAGATTTCTTCACACTGTTCTGTTCTACGTTCTTGGCAACTCTGAGAGCAAGAAAGGTTTCGAAGTGACTGAAAACAGTGCACACTTACAGCGAAGGACGACTCCTGCAGGATTTTGCCTATGTCCCCAGAGTGTCTGTGCCCCAGCCCATGGGCCAGCAGAGCCCTGCAGTGACAGTGCTGCTGCCCAGGCCCAGGAGGGGCATGCTGCTATCGCAGATGGCCCTTGCTTGCTGCATGCAGCCAATGGACATGCACCACTGAATGGTAGGCTGCCTGGCTGCAGGCTGGCAGGGCAATGGGGCTGGGTACTGCCATGCATCTGAATGGTGCTCCCAAGGACCTCAACAACAGGCTTCAGAGGTAGGCCAGCTATTCACTGCTGTGAGCAGGTACAGCTGTATGTGCATGCTGCTTTTTCTATTCTTATCAGTCTCTTTCATGAGCAGGTGCTGTTGTTGTTGCTTTTCACACTGCTTGCGTAAATCATCTTTTATTTTTCTATATATTTTTTTTCACCTAATGCAAGGATTGGGCGCTTAATTGCTATCATTTTGGACAGACTTTCTCCTTTGCTTATCTGTGACTTTTCCAGCAACATGGTAGCAAGGAAGTCTCTAGCCACTTGGCAGTACTAGTCACAA
The DNA here is from genome assembly GCF_019238085.1 of Lagopus leucura. Classification (NCBI taxonomy): domain Eukaryota; kingdom Metazoa; phylum Chordata; class Aves; order Galliformes; family Phasianidae; genus Lagopus; species Lagopus leucura. The sequence continues at coordinate 2,469,503 of NW_024962282.1, forward strand.
TGCTCTCCTCTGTTTCCTCATAGCAGAAAGCTGTCTGTGCTGTCACTGGAAGAGACCATATGCTTAGAAATCCTCTGTTGCTTTTGTGCCCCATATAGCATTTCTCTTTCTTCCCTTAGGGAGGAGCAGTCACAAAGAGTCCCCTTACTTTATGTTAAGAAGTGGAAGCATTTACTGCGATAGTAGTGCTGCCCTTCTCAAAAATGCCAAGAGACAAAGAAGTCTGAGCTACTCTAACTATTGAGATTGAAACAGAAGTATAGGAATATCTATCTGTCTTTATTTATTTGTATATACATTTCTCATTCTCATATTATTTTTTTTCCTCTGGTAACCTGATATTCCTTTAAGTCTATTCCTTTGTTGCATTTTGTCTTCACTTCCTGTCAAATTATTTCATCTTATTTAGCTTCACCTGCCAAAATACATGAGCTAATTCTCTCTGTGATGACCTGCCACTGCTTTTCAGTCTCCAGTGACAGGGTGCAGCAACTGCATGCCTGCAAAGCCTGTGCCGTGAAAATCACCTGGGCACCTTTACATTCACATAAGCAGAGAAGACAGGCTCAGACTGAAATGCCTCGACCAGCTTAGCTCTGCTCTCTGGTGCTGCCCAACAGGCAGCCTCTGCTCATGAGCACGGCCCTTTCACAGCTTTCAACCCTGGGCTGCAGGATGATGAGTGGGTCTGAGCTAGCGGACAACACCATTTATTTGAATTCATCCTCACTAATTGTAAAGCGCTCAGTCTCCAGGGAAAGTTACGTAGTGTTACTCCCTGAAAAAAAATCCATAATTTTTTGTATAATGAGCGTTCTGAAATCATTTCTTACTCTATGAATTGACTGCATACTACCTGAATACTACCTGAATAAAGGCAGCAGCAAAGGAGTGAACTCCTTATAATATTATGGTGCTTATTTGTGTTGCTGTGATTCTGGATGTTACCCTTTATCTGACTTTTAACTCTGCATGCAGAGCTATGATAGCCCTGTGCCACCCTGCAGCACAGAAGATCCTTGCTTGGTCAGCCACATGGTTGTCCAGCAAGTCCTCACTTGTGCCTGTGATATCCTTTTAGACCTCATGGGTAAACAGATACCTCTTTCATCTCCCCAGCAGAAGTGAGTGAGTGAGAATTGGTGTTACACAAGACTTTGTGTTGATGCTGTTCAAAGTGGTGAGTTTTATCCTTAATGTTATACTGAGGGAACACATGTGGTGACCAGTGATTGATTATCTTCACAAAGCTCATTTTCACTCAGCAGTGGTGAGTTTCAGAAGGGTGATAATAATGGATATCACTGGCTAAGTTCTCTCTCACACGTTGTCCACTGTCCTGTGGAAATCAAAAAGTGATTAATTCCTCTAACAGCTCTTAGGGTACTTGGAAAACATCAACATCAAGTGGTAGGTACTGCAAATTTCCGTATGGGAATAAAAGTCCATGATAGATCCCCTTTAACAGCAACAGCTGAGGAAAACACATACTGGAAAAATCCCTGTAGGGAAATGAGCTTACTAATGAAAACAAAACCCTCAGCAGAGATCCGGGATATCCACAGACCAGAGATGAACAAGGAAGGCACATCTAACCTGTGAGCTAGAGCTTGCGTGCTTGAAGAAACAGAACTGAAGCTAGAGGCTTTGGAGGGATGCTTGACTGACCTTGCAGATGCAGGCTATACAGCTTGAATAAGGAAAAAATAGATGGCTTGTGTTATCTTTCAGATTGAGGAAATAGTCCTCTTTGGGAGAGTTTAGCCAAGACGCTTCCAAGCATGCACTTTTCTTTAAAAGGAGACAAACATAGGGATTTCCAGGGAGCTGCAGAATGGTGAAGGTAATACCTGAGGATGGTTTGCCAGTGCCAGTTTGTCAGAAAGGCATCAGGACACCTTTCCCTAGGGCAAAATGTCCACTAGAGGAGAAGGATGCAGGGGCAGATGCAGGCGCACCCTCCCATCTAAGGGGGACAAATGAGCATCTTGCTCCTACTCCTAAGTGGCACCGACTGCAGAGGCAACAGTGTGGGGTTAGGGCATGGTTACAGCTCATCTTCTCCTGCTTCCACATAAGAATAGGCAGCTGCTCAACCCCCTGCCCCTGACACACGCCTAAGCCGTCACAGTGTGCACGGTGTCGGTAGGAAATTGGAGTAATGAGGCTCAATGAAGCAGCTCCCCATACAGCCATGGATGAACTTGCCCCAGCAAGAGTACCCAGATCCACTGGCTCACTGGGGTGGTCGTGTGATGTGCAGATGGTTCAAAGCCATTTGTAGGGAGCTGAAGATTCCTCCCTGTGGGACACACTTGCCCTTTTGAGCACCAAAAACACAGGGTGTAGCCAGGGGAGCCACAAAGACAAAGGATTTTAACATCATCCCTTTTGTTTTCATACAAGCCTGTTTAACGAGAAGCAAGAATAAGCAAGAGGAGGAAAAGCCAACACCTCTTAAAACATTAGAAAGGCTTTGGCTGATGTGGCTCACTTCTACTATAAAATTTGGGTTTCATTTAGCTTTGCTTTCATCAGTGTGTATGCAGGACAACACTCACCTTCACTTTGGGGGCGAGCATAGCACTGTGTCTTCTCCTTCTGAAGCAAGTCTTTGGTGCTGAAGGTAAACGTGGTGGCTGGGATCTTTGCAGCCTTTTCCCAGGGGTATATACAGAAATATATCTGAAAAGATAAACCATTTGTTCCTATTAGGAGTACTTAGGGAGGGGAAAAAAAAAATAATAAAAAAAAAAATCAGTCTTGTTTAAGTCTAGCATCATTATTTTTTTCCTTTCTTTTTGCCAGGGATTTTTTTCTCCAGCTGCGTTCACATAAACTGTGCTCCCAAACTTCCAGCCATGATGGAAATAAGAAGAGGGCCTCTGATCTCTCTGAAGTTAGGCCACTGAAGCTTCACTTACTTCAGGGAAGTGATGCTGCTTACAGTAGACTTCACATTTTTTGCAGTGACATGCAAGTCACTTAGTTGAATTTTGTTATAACGGCATATAAAGTTTGCAGAACTGTACATGCAGAACCACAGAACTGTTTGAGTTGGAAGAGAACCTTAGAAGTCATCTAGTCCAACTCCCCCGCAACAAACAAGGACATCTGCAGCTCGATCAGGTTGCTCAGAGCCTGGTCCTATATATGTATGCATATATCTTAAGCTTGTAGTCATAATTAGAGAAGCAGTACTGCTCATTGCAGACCCCCAATCTCAGTTGGACAGCTGTGTAGCAGAGTGACCATGGTAGACAGCAGTGAGGCACTTTGGACATGGGTTTGGACAGGGAGGGGGCTGAGGTGGCACCCTTACGAAGGGGCATTCAAAGCAGGAAATGACAAGTCTAATTAATTCCAGGCTCCCAGGTATTCTGAGAAAGGTTATTGACTGACAGAGAGACAATGTTTGCATAATTACCCAAACATGTAGCCTTTGAATAATAATAACATCGTTATTCTCTGAGATACATTTTATTTTCAGGAATGACCTGATAACAGCAGAAACAAAATACTCAATTTCACAGTTACATCGAAACAAAAATAATTACAGAACACATACAGAAATTAAAATCTATTACAGGCAATTTGTGCTAGAAACTAAACATCCCCTGAAGCTTGACAATCTCAATCATTTCAGTTTGGTTTGGCTATGGTTGGCTATCTTCTCTGCATCACTAGTTAGGCCTGAGACCTATTCTCTCATGCTAGAGAGCTATAGGTCCTAGACCAGACAAGTCACTGCTAAGCCATGTTAAGCTGCTAGAAGGAAGGATCCTCTTCAGAGGCTCTGACATTATTTTTCATACACTACTGAGATCAGTAGAACTTTTGCCAGCAGTCCTGAAAGCATGGAACATACCTCAGTCTGTCCTTTTCTGTACTCCTAACAACCCTATTGGGTTCACCAGCTGAGTTTCTGAAAGCACAAGAGATCATTTGTTCCGATAACATAAATGTGAAGGTAGAACTGGGTACCAGCATGTTGTATCTGAACCCCTTCCTTCACTGGGCAGTGGGAGCACTGGGACAGTGCTATCAGGTGCTGACTGAGTGGCAGCGAGTGGCACCAAGCTGCCCATCAGCCAGCTGGGAAGGGCCTGACAGTGATGTGGAGTGGAAGGGAGAGAGATAGAGAATGCTTGCCTCAAGTGCTGAGCCATCATGGAAGATAACAACAGTAATTTGTGGCTCTGCATAGTGACCTCCTCTGCTACAAGTAGTTCTCAGTGACACTGAAGTGGCTGCAGTTAATAGGCTTTTACCATTGCCACCTAAGGGAGAATTTGTACATCCTCTCTTCGTATGAACTACTGCAGATGATCCCTCTTCGTTCTCATGGCTGAGGGCTGCTATGCAGGTGCCACATACACCATCAGTGCCATCAGACAGGAGGAAGCTGCAGCAGGGCTGCCCCAGCTGAGGTGAGCCATAAATCTGACTCGGTGGTACTGCTAGTAGGGAACAAGGGGCTGAAGAAAGCAGTTAGCAATAAACCCTAACTTTCTTCTTCTCCTCTGCATTTCCCCCCGCTTCACTTCATAGCTTTGCTGCCAAGGTCTGAGCAGCAAAAAAATAGTGGTACAAGTCTAAAAAGCCATTTTTGGTAATGAATTCTGATACCAAATTCCCAACCCATGCTTTTCCAGGTGGCTTGCTTCTCATCACATGCACCGTAACCTGGAGGTATGCTACAGTTTTTCTTCTGACAGTTTGGCCATTTAAACGAACGGCGTTTTGTACTTTCAAGAATTCAGATCTGCAGTTTCAAAGTGGAATTATGCCAATCACGTAGGCCAGCTGGCTAAGTCCATTGTTAGGAAGTCGTAAATAAGGATGACATGGGGTCACTTAATGGAAAAGCACTGATATTTCATCCAAGGCTTATTGCTGTCCTCTGGTCCAAACTGAAGTGAGCTTATGGTCTCAGCTTGGTTTTAGTGGACAAACCGTCCCTGTCATTTTCCCTGTTCCTACTGTAAAGGATCCATATGCTGCTGAAAGGATACGATGGATTCCAGTCTATGGCCCATACCCAGCAGCTTTCTGACTTCAGTGGCATCCTTTCCACATCTCGAAGGGCACCTTAGAAATCAATTCCACACAGTGCTCAAGGAGGGAACATTCACAAGACTCCTGCCCTTGCACCTACAGATTTTTTGGATTTGACACAAAGTTAAAGAATCGCCATTGCAGGAGCAAGGGTAGGCTGTAAGGCGCTAGGGCTCTGCAGGATGCCCCTGCTGGCTGACTGCTGGGATCCCTGAGCCCGCTCCACCGAGAGCAGTGCCAAAACACCTCAGTTCTTCCCACATGACCTCACGTGAGAGCTCGCCAGGAGCTGCTCCTGGAACCCTTACAAGCAGTTATTAAGCAGCAGCACCTGATCACTGCACATCAATGTACTGCAGGTAACATGGAGTACAGCTGACACAGCTGACAGAGCCCAGGATTCCAGACAGCACACACAAAATAAACTCAACAGGCTGCTGCTAGAAGGAGACAGACTGCGTGGGGACCCACATTCCTACAGGCACAACTTTTCCTTTTGCTGTCCTTATCAAGCGGCTGAAAATATCCGCTAACCCTGAGAAGAAACGCATCATTTTAAAGCAGAGTAGGCCTGTAAGACTTTTTAACACTTGTTCGTTGATTATATTAATGCCAGAATATATTAAAGGAGTGCAATATAAATTTGATTTTGATTGTTTTGTACACACGCCAGTGAAAAGGAACTGATTGGATACAGTTCACAGGCAGTATGTTAATACGCTATTTTCTTATGATGATAGCTTTGCATAATCTTTCTTTTTCCAAGATTTAGAAGAACCTGTTGTTAACCAAAGCACAGGAGAGAGGAAGAATACAATTTACATAAAATCGGCTACCCTACACATTAATTAGTAATGTGGCTGAGCGGAAGGTGTGTTCACTTAGTAGAAAGTACACTTTATAATTTATACACCAGCTGTTTCAGTGCTTTCTAGTCCATTTTCCTCCCTGCCTGCCTCTAATGAAATCGTGTTACTGGAGAATTGACTGGGGTGAATTGAGATTTTAATCCCATTGACGCTTCTCTATGGAAAGGCACGCTGGTGGGAACTTTTAATGGAAGGTCTGTAATCAGAAGACACTTGTATTCAGTCCCCCACTATAATGACTCTCATCAAATGTTAAAGCCCAGGCAGTGTGCAGAAGGCTAGAATTTCAAGGTTTTTGACCAACCCCATTTGAGGCATTCCTCTGGGAGTGTGTGATTACTCAAGTTTAGCAGTTTATTGCCTCATCTTTCAATATCCAGTGAAGCACAAAATTCTCATCTAGGTTGCTCTTTTTACTTAAAGAACAGGCCAAAATAGACTGCAGAGCTACTAGCACTGTCATTGAGGTTAATTCTTGCTTCTCAGTTAACAGGAGATCAATGGAAAAGCTTTAAAATATTAGAACACAAATGCTGCTCAGTCTCTAAGTGTTCCACAGCCTTTGTAAAAATGCAAGCTCACACCACGCTTCTCCAATGCACAACTCACATTTATTTATCACTAAGTATTGCTTTAAGGCGAGGACTAACATTAATTGAGAGGTGGTGCTGTTCTGCAAAGAGGGATGTAAACATGTATTAAAATCCAGCAGAGCGAACAGTTTTCCTATTCCCCAAACTTTACAGTCAAGAAAAGTACAGTCATTAAAAGAGAGGTGGTCAAAAAAGCAAGCTGAATTGGGAGTTAATGGGACTCATTATGTCAGCTGCATGTTAGTAATGTCTCCTTCTCCACCAGAAAAACAAGCAGAAATAGACACAGAAAAGCAAAACCCACTTAAACAAATGCCTGTTAAAATCCCTGTGAGGAGAATGCATTTGCTCTGAACAGCCACAAACACATCAATTAATACAGTGGAAGCCACTTAAACAAATACATGTTAAAAAAGTAAACTGGAAAAATGAAGGAACTTCTGACAAAAGATGTCAAATGCTGTTAAAAGGAATAAATTCATTTAAAAGACAACAAATTTTTCAAATGCAGCGAGTCAAAATAGAAGGGATAATAATAGGAAGAATGCCTTTAAAGAATTAATGTTAAATTAAAAAGTCTTTCCCTTTCTTCTCCTTCTCCCTCTTTCCAAAAAAAGGAATAAAGATGAGGCCTTCTTTAATAAGCATTTCTCTGGCAACTTAATGAATACGTTTGAATGACTTTCCCCATTCCCTGTTCCTTTCTTATTGAATTGGTCAGACAAAGGTCTAATTTGGGAGTGTTTTTACTTAAAGGAGTTCTTTATTTCTGACACTTCTTTCGGGCCAGCATGAGTTCAAGATTTTCCCCTCTTCATGCAATTCACTCCCTCTGCTCCTTTTCTTATTTTACTTATTTCAATAAGTGCTAGGATCCACTTGTTATTAGAGGGTACTCTTTCATGGCTTCCAGTCTGAATAGGCACTTCCATTCTCATGCATTTCCCTGCAGAATTCATTGCAATTATTGTATATGCACCATAATTCATGCAGGAATGAGTATAATGCAGCTTTTCACTGAACTATCAGCGTGAATTTTTCATGTCTTATTTAATGGCGATATTTGTGTATATATTTTTCTCTGTGCCCTAGCAACTTTCAGGAGGTCTTCCTGAGCCTTCCCCAACACAGCGGTGGTGGGATTGTTTGAGAACTGCGAGTCTCCAAAGTCAAAGCGAACATCTGATCTTCAGATGTCTTTGCAATTTCTCTAACAGCTCACGGACATCTTTTGTTATATCAGCCCCAGTTCACTTCTTACAAGCAGGCTGCTTCCACTTACCGGCCTCCTGTCCAATTCTTGGATGGTTTTCTTTCTCTCCACCCTGCCAAGACAACCTCTTTTCCCAATAAGCTTGCTGCTGGTGTCTCTCAGAAGTACACATCCTCGCACCAACGATCTGCATGCCTCACAGACATCCATTAATTTATTTTCCCGACACCTATACTAGGCATGTAATATTACATCAGTTTGGCAGAGAGGGAGCTGGAGACAAAGCAACTGATTCACCCAAGGGCACAGAGAAAATCTGCTCTAGAGCCAGAAAACTCATTCAGACTCTCACTTCTTAAACCCACATCTTACTGCTCCACACAGTCTTAATCCACACAAAAAAAGAAAGATACAAATTCAGACATTCTGAAGTTGTGCCTAACCACATATTACTAACATCTTATTATGTGAGCTAACAGGCAATCTTTTCTAGCTCTCCAGAAGTAAACAGCAATATAAGTAAGGCCATTAAAAGTTGCTTAGATTTGAACAAATGAGATGCATTCTTTTTGTAAAGGGAAAGGAGGCACGTGAGCACAGACTCATTCCACTCACTCCACTCACTACATGCTCACCTTTTTTTTTATTTTTTTATTGTTGCAGTATTGATCAACTCTATTTCTAACAGATGCATCAAAGAAAACATGAAGGCTATTGTGAGATAAGGGGCGATCAAATGGGAGAGAAAAATAATAAAAACAATAAAATAATTGGTTGGGCTGCAGCATTTCTGGAAAAGGGTCCTGAACCAAGAACAGATCAAGACATGGTTGAGGTTTTTACCCAAACTAAGGACAGAAGCAGTTCAAAAGTGTAACATCTGCCATATCACAGAACTGTTGGGGTTGGAAAGGACTTAAGGAAGTTGTCTAGTCCAAACTCCTGCTAAAGCAAGTTCCCTATGGCAGGTTGCACATGAGAGTATCCAGGTAGGTTCTGAATATCTCCAGAGGAGACACCACAACTTCTCTAAGCAGCCTATTCCAATGCTCTGTCACCCCCCTAGTAAAGAAGTTTTTCCTTGTGTTCAGATGTGTCTATGTGCCAGTTTGTGCCCATTGCCCCGTGTTCTGTTGCTGGGCACCACTGAAGGGAGCCAGGCCCCATCCTCTTGACTCCCACACTGCAGATGTTTATAAGTATTTTTAACATCCCCTTTCAGTCTTCTCCCCTCCAGGCTGAACAGCCCCGGGTCTCTCAGCCTTTCCTCATACAGGAGATGCTCCAGGCCCCCCATCATCTTTGTGGCCCTGTGCTGGACTCTCTCTAGGGGATCCTTGTCTTTCTTGAACTGGGGAGCCCAGAATGGGACACAGCACTCCAGCTGTGGCCTCACCAGGGCAGAGTAGAGAGGGAAGATCACCCCCCTCCACCTGCTGGCCTCGCTGTTTTTCATGCTCCCCAGGAAATCATTGTCCTCCTTGGCCACGGGGGCACACTGCTGGCTCATGGCCACCTGTTGTCACCAGGACACACAGCTCCCTCTCTGCAGAGCTCCTCTCCAACAGGTCAGCCCCTAACCTGTACTGAATCATGCAGTTATTCCTCCCCTGGTGTGGGACTTGCTCTTGTTGAACCTCACCAGGCCACTCTCTGCTCAGCTCTCCAGTCTGTCCAGATCTTGCTGAATGGCAGCACAGCCTTCTGGTGCATCAATCATTCCTCTCAGCCTTGCATCACTAGCAAACTTGCTGAAGGTGGACTCTGCCCTTTGATCCAGGTCACTGATGAAGATGCTGAACAAGACCAGACCCAGCACTGGGGACATCGCTAGCTGCAGGCCTTCAACTGGACTCTGTGCTGCTGATCACAGTCCTCTGAAATCCGCCAGTCAGCCAGTTTTCAATCGACCTCACTGTCTACTCATTGTTTCACACCTCCTTATCTTACCTAAGGGGACGCTGTGTGAGATAGCGTCAAAAGCCTTGCTGAGGTCAAGGTACACAACATCCTCTACTCTTCCCCCATGTACCCAGTCAGTCATGACATCATAGGAGGCTATCAGGTTGCTCAAGGATGATTTTCCCTTAGTGAATCCATGTTGACTACTCCTGATAACCTTCTTCTCTTCCACTTGCTTGGAGATGGCACCCAGAATAAGCTGCTTTGTCAGCTCCCGAGGGACAGAGGTAAGGCTGACTGGTTTGTAGTTTCGCAGTTCTGCCTTCTTGCCCTTTTTTGAAGACTGGAGTGACATCAATTTTCTTCCAGATCTCAGGCACCTCTTGCATTCTCCAGAACTTTTCAAAGACTACAGAATCACAGAATTGTAGGGGTTGGAAGGGAATTCTAGAGATCAGCAAGTCCAATCTCCTCTGCTAAAGGAGGTTCCCTACAGCAGGTAATAGAGATGCAGATGATAGAGAGTGGCTTGGCAGTTGTTTCTGCCAGCTCCCTCAGTACACATGGGTGCATCCTGTCAGGGCCCACGGATCTGTGTGCATTGAGTTTGCCTGGATGATCTCTGACCAAATCCTCCTCGACCAAAGGGAAGTCTTCCCTTTCACAGACTGTCTCTCTTATCTCCAGGGTCTGGGATTCATGAGACCAAAGATGACAGAGGAAGTGTGTCTTCTGTGATTTATCCGTTCACTGCCACCACCTCCTCCTCATTGAAAACATAAGAAGATAATGGTCAGTGCTTGACCAAAATGTAAATTAATATAGAGTATTCTGGAGGCCAAAGCAATAATGCCATTTGGACAGGTATCAAATTGATAAGACTGGGAAGTATATGCCATCTACATTTCCTGTAGAAGGTAGCCATATGGTAGTTTTTACAGGAAAGGTACAACCTTTGTTCTGTGAAAAATCAACTCAAACTAGACTAGACAAAAATGCAGGACATCCCTGTTAGGAAACAAATCCATGTAAGCCCTAGGGGCTAGTCTAGCTATCCCAGTATGATACTGATCTTTCACACACCTAGACTACTTCTGGAGAGTCCATGGCATTCATTTCTCAGTGCATGTTAATCTCTAATAGTTTAATACACCACGTTTTCCTCAGGCCAGACTGTCTTCTATGATGTGGTCCTAAGGAGGCAAACAAACAAACTAACTAACCACACAACCCACATCGAAACCTAGTACTACCATCCAGAGAGAAAAGTCAGCAGACACAGAAAGAAGAGATGGTGTAATTGAAGTTTTGTTGTGTTGAATCACTGAAATGAGATCATAAGCTTCTATAATGCATTGATTTTTGTGCATTTCCTGGGAGGATGCCATTTGAAGGAGATAAGGTCCTTTTGTTTCTACTTAGGCTTTATTTAACACTAAATTTTACTCTTTTATGTAAAAGATGCAGTTGTGCCAGTAACAGGCACAATGCCTTGATAGGCATTTATGGGAGTATGGCAAGGCCACACAGCTTAGAGCTCTAATTTGCGGCACATTCTTTTATGAATTCCTGTGACCTACAAAGAACTTTCATGTATGTGTATCTTCAATAGATCGAGCTGGCTTTCCTTAATATTTTATGACCATGCGTGTTTAATAGGGGACATACTTAAAGTGAGAGGATTTTATACCCTCTTATCGTTAATTATATGGTAACTATTCAGAATACAATTTCATGTTTTGTGGTTTTTTAAAACAAACAAATGGGAATCAGTAATAATAGCGAGAGTTACTTATGTGAATGAAGCAGGGATAGCCTATTCATGCCATGCACAGCAAAGGACAGACAATAGAAACAGTTGTCTATGAACTTTCAGTTAATAAAGGTGTTCATGCAAGTCTAATACTTAAAATAGCACATTTTATTATTGAGGCTACAGTGAACCACTTCCCAGGATTTTCTGTACCACAAACATCCCTCTTCTGCAATAGCATTAGTCCAGACCTTTATGGTTCAGTCTGCTTTCTGCTAAGGGTAGTTGTGTACCTGAGCAAGCCACTCAAAAGACAAAGGACTGGAGGTGTTGCTATCTTCTGCATGAATCACTGACCTGGTGACTCAGTATGCAAAGAGGGGGGAAAACAACACTGCAGGATTTATGTAAATCTAGAAAGGTAGGCAAAGGAGTAGGAATTTGCAAAGACCTAATAAATAGTTCTTCTGCAGTGACATACAGTGGGAAATATTTGACATCTAATGTTCTGAATCAAATGCTCAGCAATCATGAATTCACAACATGATATTCCCTGAAGACTTCCGCAGTATTCAGATGGTTTACTTAAGGACAGATAACTTGCAGGAAGGCGTATTTGCCCCCCAGATACTCTGTACTCCATATCACCTCCAACTCCTTGCTGCTTTTAGTACAAAATAATGAAAACTTCATCCAAAAAAGGCCTCAGCAGGCACCTGCTCGCTTCAGCCAGGCTACTTCTACTGTCGGCTGCAGAGTGGTGGTGCCAGATCACTCCTAGGAAGGGAAGCAGTCCCAGTGCTGTAGTCTAAATGCCTTCCAGCAAAGGGACTGCACCACTGGGTGTGCTGACAGCAGCCAGGCCACCTCTGTGCCCAGCCACCAGCACTGACTGTAGACTACAGCTACAACTACGTGTTTGCACCAAGCAGAAAGCGATCCATTGGGCAGTGCATCTGTTTGTCTGATAGTCAAACAGAGATTTGACTGCAGATCTTCAGGGAAAAGTCTAACAGGAAAGATCTGAGTTTCTGCCTCAGCCTTGGCATGCAATAGCGCAGCTCCATTGCCATTCGGGAATTGGCATATGTCTGGAATTAGGCACACTGGCAATCAAGCCACTTCTTTACAAATAACTGAAAAAAGTGAACAAACTGTTTGTTATCTAATTGGCTCAGGCATCTGGGACACAGTGGGTGAATAATATTGATTATATTCATTCAGGTTTTAAAGTGAATTTACTTTGGCCGACTGCTCTCCCTTCATATTTACTTGCCATGAACGTTTGAGTGATCAAGTCTTACTAACACAGATGTGACCTTGACAGAGTCCTTTTGCCCCTCTGTGCTTCCATTTCCTTGTTCTCTCCTACCTGCCTCAACTGTACACTCAAAGGGAAAGGACTGCATCTCATTAGGTGTACGGGGTCTATCTCATTAAGGACCCTTCCTGTCTACACAGCTCTGATGATAACTATAATAATAATGATAAATTGTGCAAAATGCCTTTTGAAATCTCATACATGTTGGATGTTGGGAAAAATGAAAGAAAGAAAAAGGAAATTCAGGTGTGATATCTGAGCCAGACGTACTTGCTTCCTTGCTCATCCAAACCTATCATTCATAGACCAATAACAGACAGGCCACACAGCCCAGATCGTGAATACTGAATATGGGCTTTCTGCATCAAATATTTCTTCCCTGTAAAGTTGAAAAGTGTATGATAAAACTTGAAGAAAACCAACCAAAAACAGTTTAACAAAAAGCCAACTTAAAACCAATTTCTGATCTACACAGAGAAATTCCAAGAGAAGGAATAAGAGATTCCTTTTTAAAAGCCCAGTAATGTGCTCAAGTTGCCTGATGATCAGTTTATAAAGAGTATAATAGAAATGATAGTAAAAAAGCTTTTTTAACTTATGTTGGACCAGATATATATGCAACCTCTGGCTTTCTCAACCAGCAATACTCACGTGAAGCCCATCCTCCTACAGGCTTCCATCACAAGCCTCTGTGCCCCACTACTGCCTTAGATGTGCCCCCTGGCCTATGCAGTCCCAGAACCCCCCAGCTCTTTCTGGACACCCCCAGCTTCTTTAGCTGGCTGTATTGAAGGCCGTACGGTAGCTGGTTTGACATTTACCTCCTAGCTCACCTGTGCTGAGCAGGCAACTGGCCATGACCATCAGGGAGAGCAGTTGCCCTATGTCTCAGCAGGGGGGAAGGAATTTTGCCTTCTTGTGTGGCTCCACATTTTCCACACAATGGCTTTGAAACCCTTCCTAATCCAGGTTTGTTGTGACTGTAACACAGGGTTCAAGATCTACCACAGAATAACACACAAGGTCAGGGCATACCTGGATGATCCTATTTTCCACAGCAGCTCTGGCCTCACAGAAACTGCCTTGCCAAGGGCTGATGGACAGCACCAGGGCCAGGCACAGCTCTGCTCCCACATGTATGGGATACAATGCCCAGAGAACTTTTCAGACAGCACAGCCACCACCGGTAACATGCTTTTGAGTAGCCCAAAAAGTAAAAGCCCTTCTGAGCTGCAGCTTCTTAGCAGAGAAAGCTGTGAGCACCCATTCTTTGCAGTTTATCACCAGTGATGGTCAGCCCTTTCAGCCTTCCAGACCACTAATCCTCATCCCTGAAACAGAGCACAGCTCCAAAGTCTAGTTGATCCTATATTATTTAAGCCCTTTAATAATGAGGGCCAAATTCTCAGCTGCTGTAAATTGAGACAACTTCACTGAACTCGCTCAAGCTAGGTAAACTTAAACCAGCTGAAGGTCTGGTTTAACCAATATAACTTCCAAGTGCTGTATAATGAGAAAGAGAGAAGAATGTACTTCTTAGGAATATCAGTTTTGTATTTCTGGGTTTTTGTTGGCTTTTTATTTTTTAAGGAATGATTGAGGTGAGATGGATTGTTTTTGGCTTGCTCAGGAGTTGCAGAGCTGAAGCTGGGAAGCAATGCAGAAGAACACTTTAATAAGTAGAGAGTGCCAAATGAAACACTGGCTTTTCTTCTGTGGATGGAGAAAGCTAAATACAATATTCATGTTACCTCAATTTCTTCCATTGCTCCAGATGAAACCATTGCCAAGACAAAATAACCCCCTCTGCTATTGCATAAACTCTTCATGTGCAGCTATTTGTACTAGCCAAAGAGAAAGAAATTAATCCCATTTTGAGTACTGAATGTGTGGCCAAAGATTTCATTATATCGTTAGCATTTGGGGGAAATATGCAGGAAGAAAAGAAAACTCTCTGCCAGGATTTCAGACTGAAATGTACATTGAAAACTTAGATCATGACTTCCCGGGGCTGTTGTCTGTTTTTTTTTTTTTTCTCCAGTGTTTCACCCTGGAGGCATCATGTTGCGAGTTCATCAGGCACGATGCAGCCATGACATATACCTCATGAGATCAAAGGCATTGCACAAAGTGCCAGGGACGGATATGATTCTCTGGACTAATTTTATTATTGTAACACCACTGACTTCAGGGCGTTTCACCAATGATGAATTTGGCTCATCATATTCCAAATGAAGCTTAACATCTTTTATTCTAAGCTTTCCTTTCTATCCCCCTCTTCTGCTACCACCTGCTATTACTCTTTGGGTATGTTTATACCACAGATTGCAAACAGCCATGAGCAAGCTCTGCCCACACTCCAAGCTGACAGAAGCCATGTGACTGCACTGGCACCAAGCTTGAGCAAATAATCCCTCTTGAGAAGGATTTTTTTTCAGTGAATAGCATGGGCAGGCTTGGCATACGTTTATCCATGTTATATAGTATCAACGTGTCCAAAGAGTAATCTATCCTGGGAATCTCCATGCATCTGAAATGTTCTCCTTCCATCTTTATTTTCATGGACAGACCTTTTCCCATGGTCAATAAAGAGACCTTGTACCCGCATTTATGTTCCTCACAGTCAACAAAACTGTGTGGCACAGAGAACTGCCATTTCCATAACAGCCACTTGTTGGTGCAAAGCTGCCCAGAAATGTTCTGCCCTTGCTGCTATATTTTCCTCTCTACCGGTTGCAACAAGCTTCTCATCCAAAGAGTTGACAAAAATGATACCATCATTCAACTCATACCATGACTCTCTCTTTCTTCCTACTGTTCCACTAGTTTCTTTTGTCTTCTGTATTACCAGTCACTATGGCTTGCTGAATGCCATGCACGGCACCATTCCTGTCTATGGCTCATTACCCTTCTGTGTAGCAATACCTATGATATTTCCCAGGTTCTTGCTCCATGAGTTCATCTGGCTTTCAAAGGCCTGACAGAGCACTCCCTTGGGGTCTTGCTACTTTACCATATTCTTGACTTGCTCCAGGGTGAAGAAAAACCTGTAAATATCACAGTGACTGCAATGGTAAATAACCTGGGCCTCTACAGCAGGAAGGGAGCAGAAGGCCTGACAGTGTCTGTAAGGAAGAACCACATATTGCAGCACTTGAAGTTTATTTTCTTCAGTTTAAGGAAAAGCTGGGGTTTCCTTATCACATTTTCAATCAATTTAAAGCCATCTAAAGTCAGTGGTTTTACCTGTTGTCAGTTTAAATTAATGACCACATTCTATCCTTCTTCACCTAGCTGAACACTGGTAGTTATCTCACTCATGATGGTTTTCTATGCTGTCTTCTATCCCTCAGTCCTGTATTCAGACCCTTTGGGCTGCACATCAATTGTTTGCATACCTGCACTGTACTTTTACATTAATGGAAACAGAAAGAGAAGCCATCACTGTTTTCCCAGAAGCTTTAATCATAGCTTTGCAAAAATTTATCCCATGCAGAAAAGATACCCAATTAAACAGAAGAAGCAAAGGAATGTGGTTCAAGAAAGATGAGATGAGTAAAGGATGTGGAAGCACATCAGAATTAAGATAAATATTTAACTTTCCTCAATGCTGACAACCAAAATGCTCTGAAAACGTTCTGTGTTTGCATCCTCATGGCCACATTTAGTGTCCTTGTCAACACCTTCTGCAAAACTAAAAGGTTTTAAGTTCAGAAGATACAGATTTCACTTGATCTTCCTTCAAATTTGAGACTGCTAATGAAAGGCCTTGTAAAAGTTGCGTGGAGTTTGTATTGGCGAAGGATTATAGAGATACCTTTCCAGAGCTCAGCAGTAGCTCATGAATTGTCCATTGATGCAGGAAAAGGGAGCCAGAGAATCCAAATATCACTCTATGACTTTTTTTTTTCTTTCCCCAGAAGCTGCTGTTTCAAGAAAACAGCTCTCCTACACAATGTTAAAGGAAAATGATTGAAAAGACACTTGATCCATGTTGTCTCCATTCAGAAAGAATCTAAACTGATTTATTGCTCCTCAGATGGCTGAAAGACTGCTTTTCTTAATGTCATTAAAAACCTGATATCGGCACCCAGCCCTAATAAAAGTATCAGGAACATGGTAGTAACCTACCCATAGAGGGAATATGAAGCTGTCATTTTTCAATATAATTAAATCTGGTTTCAAAAATCCAAAAGTCTGTAATATGAATTACACTAATTACATCTTGTGGTTTAAACATTGATTTCAACGTTAAATTTAATGGACTTAATGGATGTTGCTTTTCCCATCAGACTGGTGGCCAATGTTTGTCTTGTTTCTTGACCACTTATAGATTTCTCCTGACCCTTTAAACATATTACAATTGGCAGCCTGCTCATTCTTCGTGCATGAAAGTACTACTATTACTTTCCATGGATAATCCCAGCTTCCATGTAACGTGTCTCCTGGAGTTATTTTTGGCAGCCAAAGGCATATGTAGTCCAGGAAATAGAAAAAGCAATTGTTGGACTAAATTTTCAAAAATGTGCATGCAATTAATTTTGCCTAGGCAGTATTGGAAATCTAAACAAACATTATGAAAATAGCAAAACGTGCAAAAAATTCACAGGCCAGTCATGCTGCTGTTTGCTGCACACCAGTCCACTGTTCACTGCTGAGGAGAGTCGAAACACAGGAACAGGGTTGCTGGGCCTCACCCTGAATCTAACTGGTGTAAATCAGGAGCTGTAGGAATTGTATTCATAGAAAACATGGTGGAGACTGGAATCAGGTTCCCTCCTGAACTTACTGCTTACCCAAAAAACACCCAAAGCAGTGCTGGGGTTGAGCAAATAAGAAATACATTACAAATAATAAACTGTGGACTTACTGTTGACTTAATGACAGAACTCCCATGGATTTCAAGGAAAGTCAGATGAGATACACTTCATGTGTGATCTATGGGGAAAAAAAGCCACCTCTGTGTTTGAGCTCATGCCTAAAAGACACTGAGAGTGATGGTTGATAGAGCTTTGGTGCTAAAACTAGTTGGTGTTTTGTCCAAGGCAGACAATGCAAATAGCTCCACTGCTAAGAACTCAAACAAACCCCTGTGTCTTCAGATCTCTGAGCGTGCCTCCATCCAAATTCATAAGCACTGCTTGGGAGAAGGGATCTAATCCTGAAGGCCCAGGTGAAAAGAGGAAGGAGTGCTTGCTGCTTGATATTCTTGGAAATGAGGCCACTCACAAGCAGGTGCCTAAATAAAGAACTTAGCAGAGGGTTTTTAAAGTACCTTATGTTGAAAATCTTGTTCTCCTAATATATTACAATTGCTGAAGGCACTATAGCCCACATTTAAAACAAAAGCAGTATGCCTGTATTCTCACCAGGCTATTTTTACTTTTGTTGTCCACAGACAAGTGAACACTGATATCATGAAGGAATCAATACCTTGAGATATTTGTACCATTTCTTTGTCTGCACAGAATCTCTAGATACTAGGTAAAAGGCAATTAGTAAAAGTGGAAGAGAAGCCTACAAGTATTCATTTATTCAGTTTATCAGGAAATCTACAATTGCAGCATAGTCAAATAGAAGACTTTGTTATGACCACAGAATTGCCAATTGTGGCAAAGGACAACAGAATTATTACACGTAAATCTATGGAAGGCTCATTACAGTGGTGATGCCAAGTGGGAATTACCGTTCATCAGAATGGTTTTCCTTCTTTCTCTCTGTTTGTGGCATGCTCCTGAGCAAAGTTAGGCTGCTGTATCTGCAACCGACTGCGCCTGAGACTGAACTGGTAGGTCCCTCAAAAGAATAACATTCTCACAGAGAAGTTCTGTGAGCACCCAAATGACTGTTTCTGTCCAGGGATGAAAGCATCTGTGCATAAGTAAAATACATATATATTGTCCATGTGTTGAAAAATTCAAGAGAGTCAAAACACAGCTCTGGGAAAATCTTGTTATGCTAAGGGCCAAGTAATCAGCGCATATAAACTAGTGCAATTTCATGGACACACTTGAAGCTCTGCTGATTCACATCAACTGAGGAGCCTCATCTCCTAAGTGTGTTTTTCTCTCCATATGGGAATTCAGTCAGCCCAAAATTAAAGAGTACATTATAACCTTCAAAGAAAAGGGAAAATATGTTGGAAAGGTGGTATGACTCTTTCACTTCAGGAGTACAAGCCAAATTAGAACACACTGGGGATTTCTGGACTGGATCCTTATGAGGGTGGAAAACTTTTCGAGCATTTTAGAGATTTTCTTAACTCTGAAGCCTCTGGATGCACCACCAGCACTGACCTCCTAGCCTGTGTCTAATGAGAAATGACAGAGCCTGACCTACTGCATCTCTGACTTTGACTGAATTGAGAGTTTTTGTGGTTTTGTAGTGGCATGTGCAGATCCTGTATAAACTCTGCAGAGTTATAATTTACAGAAAGTGTTCTCATAACTAGAAAATATTTTGTTCATAACATGTGTCTATCCAGACTAGACAATAATGGCATTCCTGATTATTTTCTAGCTTAAGATCAAGCTGTGGAGATGACAGGTTAATAAGCACCTCTCCCTCCAAAGCTAACTTTAATAATTAAGAAATAGAAAAAGTTGCAGAAATCGGCTCTCTAGTCACCATTAATGGTTACAGTCCAAAGACAAGCAAACATCTAGCCATCAAAATTCAAATCAGTTTTGACACTGGATGATGAAGATGTATTGGTCTCATGACTTACTCAACTTTCCTCCCTTCCTTTCTAGCAAGTATAGACTCCAAAAATCATGTTACTCTTAAGTAACACTCAGGAATTTCTCTAGGCAAATAACTACATTTCCATAGACTCACACCTTCGCTTCTCTCCTGAGCACCATATTTCAAAAGGCACGAACTCTTGCTCTCTTATCTCTCTGGGGAGACGGCAGCCCTTTGCTCCTGCAGGTCTCACACAGCCCATCTTACATTAGCAGTGCCACTGCTCATTACCACCCCTTCATGGGTGGACCCAATTTCCACATTACTTCCTCCACACACCGAGCATTCAATTAAAACAGACACAGGTGTCCAAGACGGAGGTGGGCACACTCTTACTTCAACACGTTGCTCCATTAAACACCACTGGCCCTGAGAGCATCTCTTTGGAAAGACAGAAATTGTCCTAGCTTGTGACTGGGGAGCATGATTTGGGCCAGATGAGTTGGAGACCAGCAGCTCTGAAGCGTGTCCTATGTTCTCTTGGGAATTACTCGGGGTCAGAGCAGTGCCACTGTTTCTCCTGTTTCTCCTTACTTTCACCTTACAAAAAAGGAATCATGAAATGCCATGTTTTCTCATCCCCTTGGGCATGACAGAGTACAGATTCTTTAAAATAATGATTTTAATTCCCAGTACATAAAAATAGGCACTAACTATATGCTGGCATCTAAATAAAAGCAGCCTGACTTTGAGAGGCGCTAAGCATTTGCACTTCCCAGCAATGTGTACACGAGCTGTTTTAAAGATCTCCAAAGATACAGATTTTCCTCCCTGCCAGTATCATTTCTCTCTCCTTCAATAGAATTTTATAGGCCATCCATTTTGGCATTACAACAAATTTACACTAAAAACACACCTACCACTTTGGATGGAGATTTTAAGAGCCCACTCCTCAAAAACACAAGGCAGCATGCCTATTTTGTGTTACATACCAGCTCACATTTAACTTCGAACACATGTATAAGTCAGAGAATTCATTTCGACTTCTGTGTTGTCCTGAACAATGACATTTTCCTGAATCGGGGACAAATAAAGTCATTGGAAAAGTGGTGACAGCAGAATGGAATATGCAATATGTGGTTTAGTAGGGGCATCTGTTTCTCGAAATGAAAGACCTCAACAGGCAAATAATAATAAAGAATTTAATTTGTTCAGTCAGATTTAAAAAAAAAAAAAAAAAACCAAAAAAAAAAACACACACACAAAAGCCAATGAGCAGAAACATTTCCTTCAGCTCTCACATATGAATTAGTCCACGGAGTCAGAAATGCTACAGAAAACAGAGAATGCATTGCTGTGAATATATCTGAGTGTTTTTTTTTATCTCTTTCATTAGGTAATTTTCAAGTAATGTTGATTTAGCAGTTTCAATTTCATTCAGAGAAAGCTGAACAACGTTAGATGTTAAAGTCTCCCTTTCAGGTTTGCTTTGCAACTCACCGTTGCTCCATCCACTTTTAAGTCTAAGCTCTAATATATAACTATTTCTATATTCCTTATTAAAAATGTACAGTGTTTCAGAAAATTGAAATAGTTTTCAAAATTGTTCCCCACTGGTAATTCTGCATTTGATTGTCAAAAATGTTAATCTTTTCTCAGGCCTGAAATTATGAGCCAGCTTTATTGGTCAAAGGCCATAATAATTTGAGCTCTTATTTTATAAACTCATTTCTACCGAGTGATATCCTGATAGGAGCAAGAATAATAAATCACAAACATGTCCCCCAAGATTGCATTGTAAATGTCAAACTAGACAGGAAATTGTAATTAAAGAAAGGAAATTGCTACAAAGAAGCACTTGATTTTAAAATGAGCTAAGCACAGAATTTTCTAAGCATTTAATTATAGACCAATTTCAACTGACTGCTTTGCTTTTGCAGTCATATTTCTTATTATAACTCCTCTATATAATAACCAAATCTGTGTGCTTACGATGGTCAGGAGCATTACTACATAGCACTGCATAAGTACGAGGATTACTGACTTTGCAGAAACTATTACCACGTTTTAGTCTGATGGACAGCGATATCAGAATTTTAACTCGGTGACAATCTGATTTTAACATGGCAACTGAGAAAACGTCTTCTCATAAGAGCTACTGCACCTCTTGGCACCTTGCTAAGCAAGCAGCGGGGCCAGTTCTGAGCTCCTGCCCTGACAAACGCCTGGATGAGTGAATTGCTTGGTCAGGGACAGACACTCTGCCATCACGAAAACTCCCTGCTATCCACAAAAGCTGCTGCAATTCCTATCAATCTACACAGAGCCTTTTGATGCCATAAAAAAGGGTGCTTTTCACTTCCTCTCCTCTGCACGTAGTTCAGAGAATAAGGGATCTACGGAAGAAAACAATGTGTTCTAGCAACACGGGACCAACAAATCCACTTAAACATGCAGGTTGTTGCATGTTGAGCGATTCACAACAGCCTTTTGGAGTCCCGAGTTCTGTTCCTGGCCCTTTACTTTTTTACTGATATCCCAGTTCAAGTGAGTTAACCCCCCCTCCTCATCCTTTGACCTGAGTCCCAGCCAGACCTCAGGGTTAGCCCTCAGCAGCCCAGCAGCCTCTTTCTGCTTCTCCTCAGCTCTGCAGTGGTATTAGCAGTACGCCTGAACTGCACGGTTCTTTTCTTCTTCAGCACAGCCTGAAACCTTATTGGAAGTAAAATATACTATATACCAGCACACTGTCTCTTTTTTGATTTGAAAAGACAGATATGCAGAAAAACTTTTCAACAAGACTGAAGCCAGAGAAAATCATGTTATACTGAATCCTCATTAGGACCTAGCAAAATTCACTGAATACTTGACACTGCATATTTCCAACTAGTGAGGAATAAATCAAGATGCAGATGTGATCATTTGCACCCATAAGCTGACTGCAATGGAAATATTATGCTGCTGCAGGCACAGGATGGAAATGGATAAAGCCTAGTCAACTGGCAGATACTTACCAACCAAGGAATTTACTTGTTGCCTTGTGAATCAATATACTGACCTAAAATTTAACTACTCAAGCATTCAGGAGAAACAGGTTAATAGAAGCAGTCTGATCTTTTGCTTTCCTAGGGAATAAAAAACCATCACACTGGATGAAAATGGTGTCACAGTAGAAAAAGCATTTTCTTCAGAGTGCAGATATGTAACTGTAATTAATGTAGTCATTATTTGGCACAGCTTCTAAAGAACCGTGAAGTAGAATGGGGCTACGTTTTTTAAGTATAAAATGTAAAGAAACAGCCTAATCGGTGTGTCTGATAAAGTACGTGTCCTATAGTCCATCCTAGTTTACTTGCAGATTTCATCAGCTCAGGGGGAACAAGAGGACACGGAGAAACTGGTGATCTGAAGCAGAAAAATATACTAATTTGATTGGAAAGTCTTGCAAAGAAATAAGGACAGTCAAGAAGATGCATCTTGGCAAGAGAATGCACAAAAACTGGTGTGAAAAAAGCAGCAAATGTTTCGAAGTTGCTTTCAGTAGAAAGAACTGTTGAATTTTAACTAAATAAAGATACTGTAGGTCAAGGACCGTGCATCATCTTTGAGACATGCTTGTATGAAAAGGATGGAGAGAGTGGGCATGCATGATGATGTAGGTGCTAAAAGAGTAGGGAAAAATCTAAGAGAAAACCATGACATGAGGAGACAATAAACACGAGTAAGTGGGAGTCCTGTGTGGACTGCAGATGTAGATGAAGAAGACCAAAGGGTCTCGTAAGGAATCAGAGCCTTTGAAGAAAGGATTCCACCGAGAGGAGGAAAGCCAGGCAGAGAACCAAAGTGAAGCAAGGAAGCAGTGGGTGTAAGTAAAGAACAACGAGAACAAGTTGCATTGTTTAGTGAGGTTCGTATCAAAATGTCTGTCTCCGTGCCAGCCAGCAGGGCGCGTGGTAAGGTCAGTGCGAATGACAGATCTGTGCCTGAACGGGAACCGTTTGCTGCAGTAGATACACTGGTCATTCACTGAATCTGAAATTTGACATAACTCACTGAACACCAACAAATCAGAGCAGATGACAAAACTGACTTTTTGGGTCACAGCGAATACATATGGACCATATGTGCATGTGAAGTAACGGACTGCAGAGGAGCAGAGGAAAATGAATATGGAGATGATGCTGCAATTGAGTAAATGGCACAGAAAAATAATCCCATCTAATAAAACATGCTCTTATCAGTGCACCTGGGGAATTCTCCTGCTTTACACAAATTTTGCCTCATTATTTCCTGTTTCCATTTCTCTACGTGGTTATGGCTTTGCCACAGAAGTGGCATTACTAGTGCTCAACTTCAATCACCTCAAGTTAGTTTCATACCCAGAAGAGAGTGGCAATTTTTACAAAATCACAAATGAAGCTTCTCAGAAGGACTGGATTACCTTGTGCAGCACCTTATTGCCAGCAGGGAGGCTGCTCTGGCCAGGCTGCAGTTTTAGCCATACTAGTGCCAGCATTAGGTCTGTCTGTCAATTAGATTAGTGGTAAAGCTTGGATGTGGCTTTAGATAAGGCCTGCTTCAGCCTAACCTGGCATTTTAGTCAATCTTGTGCAGGACAGAGCTGTCCATTCCCATCTCCTCTTGCAACCAGCCTGCACGCTGCCACCCAAGAAGCTTCTTAGTCTCTTAGAAGACAGTACTTCCTGATTACTGATGAGCTTCTAGAGGCACGGGCAAATTTATTTTGGGGAAAAGAAGTACAGCTTGGCATCCCACTCCTGAAAACCTGCTCATCTCACTCAAGGTTTTGTAACAGCAAAGTCAGGGAAGAAAGCCATTTTCTTTCCAGGAAGATAGCATAATACACTTTCTGGCTTGGTTACACAGTCTCCATGTGACCTGGACACAGCACTTTGTGAGTTGCTTGCCTCAGTTTCTCATATGTAAGAATGACGGTAGAATCTGTTTGGGCTGTGAGCGCTCAGGCATAGGCAGGAGACAGCTCTCTTGGAGGGCCTTGTGCCCTTTTAAGACAAACTTGAAGCTCACATCTCTGAAATGCTATTTACATTTGTCACGGTACTCGTTAAGTTGCTAGAAATACCACGTCAGACTAACTGCAAAATCTGCACCCTCCCACATGTCACATGGGAGAGAGTCTCACAGCGCCGCGCACGTTAGGAGGAGCTCCACTCACCCTACAGAGCACTGCAGTGTGCTGGGATCACCACACAGACACATATTTATATGTCAGCTTAATAAAATGGCTGTTTTATAACCCGCAGTCTTATGGACTTGCCGTCAGGTACGCGAGCTTGTGGGGGAAGAATCCCAAATTAGCTGGCTGGTATCGCTAGCACAGCACAGGGAGGTACTAGCAGCAGCACATTGTTGTGAGTGTGCAGAATCAACTCGGAGACACAGCGATATATAAAATACACATGTAACACATACACATGGACCAAGCCCGTATTTAAAAAGCCGATGCAATGATACAGCTTCTTCCAATGCAGAGAAATGGGAGTTGCTTTGTTACCACCAGTGTCCCTGTGAATCACAGCCCTTAGAGCTGGAGCCACAGCCCTAATTCCTCAGCAAAGTCCCATACCAAGACAGCCAAGCGTTATACAAAGCAAGAATTCCAACAAATGAAGAATATTTGCTTGACTATACCAAAGCAACATTTTAGGATACACTCCCAGTTCTTTCTTCCGACCAAAGCCTTTACGTCCTATGACAGAACTTTAACCTCATCAGAACGAAACATTAGCTTAATTTTCCAAACATCTTGATCAAAATCAGCTTGCTCCCACACTTTTTTAAGGCTGCTAAATCCTTTTCCCATCATGAAGGCTGTAGTGGTCTGTAGTGTTCTTTGACTTCTCAAATGTGCTGTCATGCAAATATTTTAAAATAAAAACCATTTTGCCTTTACTACACTACTTTTCTTCCCTAATCAGCGACAGAAATAATCAAAGTAGTGAACACGCCCTGTCCTTGTGTAATAGCTTCGTTATGTGCATACCAAGGTAAAAGAAATTGGGCTAAAATTGCACGTTAAAGCAGCAGCTCAAACTGTAGAGATGAGACACCTGAGATTGCAGATCCATAGATTTGGTGGACTAAATGCTGGAATCATGCTGAAGAAAAGGCTGTCCTGTATTTTCAGGATTTATTCAAGATTTCCTGAGAAGTTAGTGGAGAACTAGCAGACTCATTAATGCTAATTAACAGACCTCACATGTGCACTTCTTTACTACATTTTTCCGGGATGTGACCTCATTCTGAGTTAAAGTCTCCAGATCCACAGATTGGAAAGCATCATCACTGTGATCAGAAGGGCATGAGCACGTTTATCATCCGGCCTGTCACTGACAGGAGCAGTGTTTGTGTGTGTGTTTGCTCAGGCAGGGATAGCTGTAGTTTGTCTGTTATCCTACTTGAATGTGAAATGGCAAGAAACCCAGAAGATTCCAAGTCTCTCTGGGGAATCAACAGTTGGAATTAGGGCACTGAAAAGAAAGCTCAGGTCTTGAAAGTTCCTTCTCCCAAAGCTACTGAGCTCAACTAGAGATGAAAAAAAAAATCTTGGAGATGATGCTGCCTACATATGCCACAAACAGATGTAGAGTTGGATCTTGTCCCTGTAGCATGAACATTTAAAAGTCAGTGGAAGAAAGATATGCAAACACAGAGAGAAACTTCACGTATTCACTCATATATTGACTTATAAAACTCAAACTGATGGGTCATAAAAATATTTGAAGATGTTTTCATGAAAATTTCACTTTGCTTACAGCCATAGCTGTTTCAGCAGCTTATTCCCCCAATAGGCTGCATATACTAAGGCAACCTTTTTTTATTACAAGTTGTAGAATGATATTCCCCAGTTCTAGAAGATCTAAGGCAGTTATACAGTGTTGTGTAAGAAGACGTCACAATTACTTCTCAGTGGAGCATTCTGCAAGAAAAAAAAAGTTCCTGGTGCATTCTCTTGCCCTGGAAATAAAACAGGACGGCCTAGCCAAAGCTTGCCACCACCAACGGGCACCACTGCACAGCCCACAGTGCGTTGTGGAAAGGGCTCTGCTTGCTGCCAGGGGCCAGGCTGAACCTCAGCATCCATTTTGTCCCCTTTACTGCAACTTTTCACGTCAGACCAAGGCTTATGAAGAAAGGAGAACCCCAGCAACAGGTGGCCAAGGGCCAGCTGCCAATGGCCTGGGGAGCTCAGCAAGGCTCTGGGTACTGGCAGCTCCTTCCTTGCACTTAGAACAGCCACAGCTGCCAGCCCTGCTGTGGAGGCAATGCCAGGGCCACCAGCAGCAGCATGTGGCTGACCCTACTTTCCAAGTCCCCTCCAGGTGGGTGTCACTCTCCTTCTTGCATTTAAGGGCTACAGTTTTACACACTGGGCCCGATGGTGCAATCAAACATCCTACTGGTTCAGAAAACTCCAGTAAAAGCCCAACAGTTCCCAAAATGTACCTCTGACTTATATAAAAATCTGAAATGCAGCCTCTACCACGTAAGTGCCAGCAGCATCCTATCACAAGATACAATCCAGACTATTCCTACAATTAATGGACTGGGAAAATTACAGGTAAAAGAAAAATGGCTGTGTGAAAAAGACCTTGAAAGGCATGAAACAGACAATGGCTTTTTTCTACTTTTTATTTCTCTTTTCCTCCCTTCCATCACTACAGTTTTATGCATAATTGTTTGGTCAGTTTGTTCTTCCCTGAAACTTTTACTGAAATGGATTAGGTAAACCATGCTCTGAAACAGATTGAAAATGGAAAATATGTAAATATATAGCATATAACTTATAAAATTGTATATAGATATGTGTGGGTGGGTGCTGGAATAAGAAAGCTACTGTTACTTGCTGGTAGAACAACATATCAACAACTGTTAGAGCTGACTTGAAGGTTAAATATTAGGAAGGAATCCAATTTCTCTTGTCTATTCAGCTCAGCGGTGTGTTAGATTGCGGTTGGAGTGTGCTTATGGAGTGTGGGATATGAAGTAGGCTAATCAATCCCTGCTGCTTCATTCTCAGGTTCTTCTTATATCAGGTCCCTGCCCTCAGGCAGCCTTCAGCTTTCCAAAAGCCAATTCCATACAAATAAAAATTGCGACCTGCAGCTAGAGGGTGAAGCTGAGTTTCCCCCTCGTGATTAATCTCTTCTTGGGTGGCTTTCAGAGGAAAAAAAAAAAAAAGGAGAAGAAAAAAAAAATAGGAAAGAAAAAAACCATGTGTGCTGCAGCCCTGTGAAAGAGTTTTCCTATTGAATGAGCCCAGTGCTCTGGAGCCAGCTTATCAAATGAAAGAATTCATTTTTTTTAACGGCGCCTCGTGTTGACATTGAGAAAATGAGCTATCAAACACTATGATTAAACTTCAGCTGCCATAATTGTCGTCCGAACAACTGCATGGTGGAACTGAAAAGCATTTTTTTTTAACCAGCTCTATATGGTTCACCAGTAATACTCAGTTTAAAAGGTTGTTGCTGCTAGCAAGAGAAACAAGGCTTGAAATTAACTTTTTTCAATCCATAGACAAAATTAAACATAGGTATTTGAGTCACACAAACAACAGGTAAATCAGATGTTCTTTAAATTTCATTTTAGTCATTTTATCTGCCAAGAGATAGCTCTGGGGTATTAAAACATCTGAGCGCCTTCTTATTTAACTGCATCTGACTGGATGGATCTGCCTTTTATTTTTAGAGAAACAGACTGACAGGCAGGCAGACAAACAGCAGTACAAGGAAAGGTGGCTTAAATACTCAATTTGGTGCAACTGGGGGTGGAGGGAGGGCAATCTAGAGATTTGTGGAGTATTTTCTCAGCAACTGAAGTTGAAGATTTGATATGAGCAGGGGACAATCTCAAATGCAGTGGCCAGACCTCATGCAATGACTCTTCGGTCACCTTTATCACCCAGACCAATGCATTCCCTCAGACAGGACTTGTAGAGCTACTAAGTATATTTTGTGTCAATTCACAGCCATGCCTTGATGCACCTGCTCAAGTGAGTGTGTCTCAGTGCAGAGGCAGGGGAAGTCCTCCAGGAAGGGCGGTCAGAGGCACATCATTTTTGGAACGCTCACCCCAGAGACATCAGCCCTCTGGCCAAACATAATGCTTTGGGAAATGAGCTGCTGCACAACTAAGACTCTGCTTAAGGTTGCTAAAGAAATTCAAAAAACAGGACAGATGGCAGCGTAGTGAAGAGGAAAGGAATCATGACGGGTGATAACTGAGAGCCAGGCTAGGAGAACACAAGCCATTGCAATGGGAACGCATTCTGAGCATTGCCACCACCAGGTGCTTGCCCCTTGTCTTGCTGCTCCAAGAGCTTCCTCCACTCTGGCCCTGCATCAGTCCATATCCATTCTGCCATCAGATAAACTTTGCATTGGGTTTTGAACCTAAATTCTTTTTTTTCCACCCCCACAGTTTCCACCTTAATTTACCAACTTGAGCAGGTTTAGGTTTTTTTTTGCAGACTGAATTACATAACCTGCTTCTTGAACATATGGAAATAACATCCCGAAATAACAATAACATTTTCATCATTTTTCAGTTCTCACACTCTACGCTTTCATCTTTCTGAGAGGAAAGCTGACGATGTTCAAGGCTTCTTCAGCACACTCAGAGGTGGAGTGAACAGATTCCACCATTTGGGCGGCCGAGCTCTGAAGGAGCAGTGAGGAACACGAGGGCTGAAACATAGATAAGAGCTGGGAGCAGAGCTGGAGAGGGAGGGATAGGTTCCAGAAAAACAAGTTTCACAACAGATTGGATGCTGCTTATGAAAAATAACACAGGTCTGCAGATCCGGGGAATGGTATTTACTCAACAAAAGAAAGAAAAAAAAAAAGAAAAAAAAAACCTCACAAAAACAACCAGCATTTGCACATGTAAAACTATGAAAACTGAAGTCTCTCAAATTTGCTACTTCCATCACACACTCAACACTTATTTAACAACCTAGCTATAGGATTGTTCCCACCTGCTGGACTGCAGACACTAAGTTATTATTGTAGGGTTGCTTATGCATGCTGAGCCACATTCAGACGTTTGCTATTTGTAGGGTCACTCAGACATGCTGGCTGGATCATGACTATTTTCAAGCATCCTGAGCTGCTGCAAATTATTCATTTATCAGAAGCAACAGCAAAGATATTTGTGTGAGAAAGTAAGATATGAAAAAGGTACTCTAAGCCAAATTTTGGGCCAAGCTGCAAAGGCATTGGGCAATATAGTATTCATTCATCACAAACTTTGCAATATGATGATGGCAAAGTTATAATCAATTAAGAAAACGGAGTATGACATTGCAATAATCTTAGCTTAAGGAAACCAAATAAAATATCACCACTTGTTCAAAAAGCTTCTTTTGATATCTCTGTATAAATAGGAGGTATAAACACACAATCATCCAGCTAGTTTTCGGGTGAACTGTATGATACATTTGCTGCTGTGCAGAAAACAAAATTCGTTTTTTATGATGAGTCTTTCATATCAGGCTCTGGAGTTCTCTCTCTTTCTTTGTCTTCTCCATTTGAAATGTCTGAATTTAAAGACTCCAGCTTTATTATTTTTGTAATAAACTCAACACATACAAAGAGATGAGCCTATCATGGTCACCTTTAGGAAAGAACACAGTTTTGAACTTATTTTCAGGAACTCTTACTGAGCACCATTAACTGAAGTCCAGATAGTACTGGAGATGTGTTGAACACCATGGCCACACACTTGCAGGCTGTCGTGCCTTTAGGTTGCTCTTTTAGTTAGACGGAAAATATGAGTTTGGACTAGCTGGTGAGGAAGAAAGAGAACCACTCTACATTTGGAAACTGCTGCTGAACTCATCAGCCCACCAGGCTTCTCTCTGGGTGACAGCAAGTGCTGGGTTTTAACTTGCATGCATTGTGCTAAAGTAGTGATAAAACCGTGACAAACTGACAAAAGCAGGTCAATTCACAGCTTAGGCTGACACCACTTTTGCAGCATGTGTCGGTCGATTACCAGTCAAATTCAGGTATAGGAGGAGAAGACAAAGGCAGTCAGATATGGCAGTCACAACTCACCTAGGGAAACCAGCACACCTCCCTCTTTTGACCTGATTTTCAACAGCCCTTGCTCTGTAGGTATACAGGTGAAGCCCATGGAGTGCTCCAAACTGAGCATCTTACTGACCTCCAAAGCAGACTTGAGTGTGAGCCTGCAGAGGAAACCCTGGGCAGATCGTGTGTGGCAGAACCCCAGGAACAGGTTTCTGGGATGCCTGCACTGGTTTTACCAAGGGCTACTTGCACATTTCCACATGCCTGAGGGTCTCCAGTATGTGGGGTTCTTTATCCCCTAGCTCCCTATGACTGACATAGTCCTGGACAAGGTCTAGAGGTTACCACAAAACATCTCTGTTTTTAAGTTGATATGTTCATCCACTGATGACTCCTTACTCAGTGTCCAAACTTTGGTTAAATTAATCCTTTACGGTAAAAAACATAGCTAACCATACATTGCTGCATGGGAATGGCTGTGACTGACAGCCTTTCTAAAAACACAAACCCATGACTCAGTGCACATGACACAATTTTTGAACGGCAAAATGAAAACTGCCTGTCAAATAACTTCAGAGAAGGAGAGGGAAAACAACACATAGGAGTAAAATGAACAAGCAAAAAATTTTCTAAGCCCCCAGATATTGTCACATTTTCTTTTACAGGTTGTTCACAGGAAAGAAGGAGACTACATCCTCAAATTTTTACTTAACTATGTTGTTGTATGCATTTTTACCTTTACACGAAACTTTGTTTGCCCTGCCTTTGCCATACTGCCTATAGACAAAGTGATCATAAAGTATTTTATTCCTTTTCTAACTTTGCACGACCACAGCCAACTGCCTGTTCTTGCTTTAGGAGCTTCTCCTCCTCAAAGCTTTAGGAGTAGGGGTTGGATTTCAATATACATGACTGGTCTTAAATCTCAGAGTCCAGTCTGTGATTTATGAGCTTAACAACACATAATCCCTTTCATAAATTTACTTTCCAATTGGGAAACAAGTCTCACATTATGGCTATTGCTGTAAAGTAATAACAAGCAAACCCAAGGAGTACTTTGCTTTTTTAAGGGAAAGATATAATGGAAGTAAGACAGCTCCCCTTGAGTAAACAGTGACTAAACACATAGGAGCTTTTGGACAAGACCAAGTCAAAGTTCAGAAAAGTAGCTTGCTTTGTCCAAGGACCTAGAAGTACTTACTCCTTCTCTGACACATCCGTTAATCCAATCATCACAACTCTTTCACAGTTTACAGCAATCTGGTGCTGGTGGGAAATAAACCCTTGCTTGGTTTAATATGATTTCTATACCAAATATCTCCACTGAGAGCAACAATGGTAAGATAAATGATTAACCCATTCTCCACCAGACTTTCAGTGGTGCTGAACTAAAATTCATCTTACGAAAAAGAGATAATCAGTACTTCTAACAGCTTCAGAAAAGCTGAAGCAGGTTGAGTCACAGTCCTCCACAGAAGAAGAGTTCTAGCTATTTGTGAAGTACTAAAAATAGATGGAAAGTTCTCAGAAAGCCAGCTCGGACTGTTTGCCATCATCAGGGACTTCCGGCGTTCCAACGGCTGGGCAGGCAATGCATAACCAACAGGTGCATCCTTCCCGTGAAAGTAGCGATGGAGACGTCAAGAGTCCGACACACTATTGATTCGGTGACATTTACTCTCCGAGTTCTGGGGATGAATTGTGATTACAGATCATCCCTTCCATCCTACTCAGTAGTTACAAATGTAAGACGAGTCATTTTTCTTTTCTTATAGTTGAACAAATCACTGAAATGGAGAAGACTACTAAAGACATAGACCCAAGTGCTCTGCAGTTGCAGCTCAGAATTCACCTGTTTACACAAGCTGTTGCAAGAGCTTCTACAAGAACTTTACTACTAACCTATGAGCAATTCATCACATAAGTTCAAACCAGCTCTTACTGCTGCTAGACACTCCCCTGTGATTGAAGGTGTTCTTTCTTTTGCCAGCTATCACTAACGCAGGCTGAAAGTGGTATGCTGGTTATGTGCCACCATGTTGAAATTGTCACCGAAACCAAGTGCCCCTTCAAGGATGAAATTAGTGAAAAATACACTGCTCTGTCTTTGTTCAGTGCGCACACATTTATACACATATATGTAACACCTTATGTTTCAGTTTGATTTCCACTATTTTTTTTGCAGTGCTATACTCTTTCCATTAGAGAAATTTTGAAATTTAGCAGAAAAGGAGGGGCCATTCCACTGTTAAGACTGTAGTTTCGTTGTCCACTGAAGAGGATCATGTATCGACCTGTTCCTTATCAGTTCTCCCCACACTGGAAGGAAGCTGTGCCTTATCTTTCCAGTTGGACTGGGTTCCCTCTCATTTGATCACTGGAGGAAAACTTAAACATGGCCAAGGGGTGGGCCAAGAACATCTGCTGGCCCAGGTTTATCAAGGACTGTGCAGTAAGGCGCATCCTACCAGGAACAGGGTGTCAAGTTATGGATCTTAGTGAATTACTCTTCACCAGTGATACACTGAGATCTGCTAATCAAAAGAAATGATAATGTGGTTGTAATAAGATCCTTATGTGATGTGTGATTGCTTGCATTATTATTTGGGAGCATTCCCCCAGCTCTGCCAAAGCACACTATGTTTAAAGGTTTCCTATATGTTTGATTTCATCCTCAAAAGGAAAGGGTAAAAATAGAGAGTCTACTAACACAGATTTTACTATAAATCATTATTCTATAAAGTAATTGGAGAAATTATAGGGGCAATGATTACCCTGTGATTCTACCTGGAGAATTACACTCAAGGCCTACCAGCCTGTTCAACAGGACTGATTCCATTCTCTTTATTAGACCACCCAGCAGAACAGCTGTTTCAAGTCCGGAGGAAGGTAGGCAGACATATAGCCCACTGGCAACAAAAACAATCTGATCACCTTTTTATTTTGAACCAGACTGTCCATGCTATGAATTGACATAGCTCCAGTGATGAAAAGTTTTAAGCAGATTTGAAAATAAAGACTCCTGCCCCTTCACTCCAGTAAGGCTATGGTTACATCCACTGAGGATGTGGCTATTTGCTTTTGAGCAAACATGAAGCATGATTTCCTGGGAATAATTCCCTTCTATCTGGGCCTTTGAAAATAAAACACTATCCTTCACCTTTTGAGATTTGGTAAAGAAGGGTTGAAGAAAAAAATGACTTAACTTGGAGATAGTAGAGATATACAGAGTGATAAAAAAAAACTTCAAAAAGGCTTGACTAGAATTTCAGATAAATACATTAATTAAGATATAGTTAACACAGTAATCTAAAATTTCCTGGATACTTAATGAGTTTGGAGTCACTAAAGCTGCCCTGAGCATAGGAGACATAATCAGGATCAGAACTGACACATAGCTCAAAATCATTTCAATTATCTCTTTCACTTACGTTAGCCAGAAAAACAGTAAACAGTCAATGGGTTATAAGAAGCAGTTAGGCAATGTCAATGAGCAAAAGACAAAGGCTAGGTCATACAGTATGCTGAGAAGAGAGCTTGACCTCTGGAACTGAAATATAGGCATTTTAAGCTGCAGTGGAATGTATCAGAGTGGCCTTTCTCAACTTAAATGCACAAAAGGTCAAGAGGAGGTCATACTTGACTCAGGTTCACCAGCACAGAGCAAATCCCAACCATTTCTGTATTTTTTATTTTTTTTAAGAGGGGGTTTCAAACCTCTCTTGCACAGCATAAACACTCCTCCAGGGCCAGATTTTCAGTCGGTGTAGAACAGAGTAACAGCACTGCCGTAGGGAACTTCTGCCAATTCTACCGTCGCAGAATCTGGCCATCCTGTTCACATTCAACTAAGACAGGGGACTGGCAATTCTGAAACTTGAAGCATAATGCTTCCAATAGTAATGATGCATGTTAACATCTGAGACTTTGACATTTAAATTCTCGGGTTGCCTTTGAAAGGCATGGCAGGAGGTATCCTCCAGAAGAAGCAAGGAGAAAGTAAATACTGCAACAATCTATTTTACTGCTTCCCTGTGTGTTTGCCCTCCAATAATACTTTCATGTCTTTTTCAGTATTTCCCACAATTCTTTTTAGATGGGAAAGAGCTTTTCCCTTAAAATTGCTTTGGAATTGTAGAAAGACAAAAGGGCCACTCCCAAGTGACACTGCCACATTGACACCATGAGAACAGTGCAGTAGGATTGCACATCCACAACAGGGCACCGTTGTGGATCTCAAACCTACCTGAATAATTGCATAGAAACGAGACAAGTACAGGCAATCCTCCTAAGTCGTAACAGTGGACGTCTTAATGATACAAAAACTTATGGTTACTTGGGGTATTAATTAGCCTCCTTTCTGAGAGAAAGGATGAAATCTAATCTGATACTGCTCAGCAGCCACTTCCAAAGGACCACAACTTGGTTGCCCTACTGCCTGAACCCAGGTATCTCACATCTGAGCTTCTCGGTGTACTAGATGTATTTTTAAGGTCCTGGTAAAGAAAACATGGGCCTTTTTAAAATAGAGTGTCTGTTTGAAAAAGAAAAAAAAAAAGAAAGAAATTTCTGCTACCTGGATAACTATTTTTGTCCTAAAACAGAGAATAAATACAAGTTTTTCCTGGTTTTCTTCCTGAAGTTTCAGACAATTCTATTCAACAATTTTCAGAGACTTGGGAAAAACAGCTGACCCCAGGCAGCACTAGTTTCCGTATTTGACATTTCTTAGTCATTATCCAGTTTCACTTCTGTCCCTCAGCATGCGGGAGAATCAACACAAAACAGTCAATATTCCTTCAAATTCATAGCCACTTCCAAGGAGGAGAATCTCATTTTGTTGTTTTTTATTTTATTTGTCTGTAGTATGCTTATTATTAAATGAACGTTTTCGACACAGATTCCAAATTATGCATTCACTGGAAAGATTAACTCTGATTAACAAATTCATGCTAAACAACTGTGTTTAATTGGATTTTTGTAAGTAGCTAAATGTGAACGCCTTCCTCAGTTCTGTGTGCAAAACAAAGCAAAAAAGTAATTTTAAAGTATTTAATGGGGAACAAACTCTGTGCTGCTGACCTACCTTTGCTGGTGATGTACCCTTCTTCCCTGCATTCCCCTGCATGCAAAGTTCCCATAATCTAGTCTTAATAATGGTTAAAGTTATCTGTCTAATCAAACTAATTAGCACTGGTGAACGGAGACATAATCATAATAGAAAGCAAATGCCAGTTTTACAAAATGAAAACGCCATATGTGCAGTAATTAGTGAACCACAGGCACTTTTTATAAATCATATTTATTAGTTCGTAAACAAATCAAATCCTAAATGAAATGAAAGTTACCATTAACAAACACCGATGAATAAACAGATACAATGACTAGTCCTCTGCTGGGTGCACTGAGCAAGGGGCTGTGTAACGTTAGCCACTGCCTTCTGAAAGTACCCTTAGAGGTGGCCAAGGGTTCTTCCTGAGTACGTCTGTGTCATCTTTAAGCCACAGCATGGGTATATTAGCAGATCTAGGGAAGCTGTAGCTTGATCATATGGGCTGTGCTTGTCTGCAGACCAGATGGCCATAAATTAGGATATTCAGGTTATGTCCACAATGAAAAATGTACTACTAAGTACTCTAATGGTGTTCTGCAGCAGACCAGGATTCAGCAGGAACTTAACCTGGATTTCGTCACCTCCCATAAACGATGACACAGTGTGAAGTATATTTAATGGCAACCTGTCCTACTCCCCTGCAAAAAAATAAAAAAATAAAAATAAATTGCCAAAATGCACAAACTCCTGCTTGGCTTTAAAACCCAGATCTACCTCTTTTCACTGATGGTGATAAGATCATTTTTTAAAGGCAATTATTTAAAAAAAAATAAAAAGTAATTTGTAATGAGAACAATTTTTCATGCTTTAAACTCTCCTAAAAACTCAACTTACAGGAGTTTCAATTACACATTGATCACTTCTTTCTCAGTAAGCAGCTCAGCATCTCACTGATAAAACCTAGGCAGCAGAGGCACGCTTTCAGCTGGCCTCGGAGTGAACACACAAAGGGCTATCTTACACCTCAGACACACAGCTTAAATATACAGCACTGGAGAGACACACAGCCCAAATATAACTTACCGCAGGCTCAGGCTGAAAAATCAGACTCAATACTCACAGGAAGACTTAGTTAAAATTAAAAAGGTTTGTAACAGCACATATCATTACATATTTGATCAGAGATCTGTTAGCCTCCCTCTCCCCACAGGAAACACTGGCAGCTGAAAAATGATGAATAGAGATATTTTTGGAGGTACAAAACCAACTGCATTCCTCTAGCCATTTAAATAGTCTATAGGCTGGGACCTCTTCTTTACATTAAGTGCTCTTGGATTTAATACATCCTGGCTCTTTCCAAGTTTCAGGGCAGAGACCAGCTTTCCTTTCTTCACTTTTGCTCGAAACCGCAGAACTTGGACTATGGGGTTCTTGAACCCAACTGCTCTTGACAAAGTGAAGCATTCCACTTTTCCAGCTTCTAGAGACCAGACTCGATAATGAATTTTCCTATGTCTGCAGATATTCAGATTTGAATCTTATTCACACCCTCCTTTCTGAGCCGAGGATTCGGGGAAGCAAGGTTTGTGAACAGCCTGCACGCATTTGTTCTATGAGGTCCTGGCTCAGTATGTGCTCAAATCCCTGCCTTTTGAGCTGAGAGCACAGCATAAACTTGGGAAGCAAGAAATACCTACAAACCAACTCTTCTGCGAGCGGCAAGTTATACTGTTCCCTCTGGTGTTCATTCTGAAAACATTAATTAGAGTGAGTATTTAATGTGACTCTCCTCCAGTATGTACACGAATAGCTCCAACTAATCTCACCCCGCCCCAGCAATTCCAATGTACGCTGTAACAATGTCTGAAACATTAACAGTGAATTAATTATAATTGTGCAGTGGCGCCTGGCCACTTTGCTTTCTGTCTAGTTTATTTTAGACTAAAGAAAACAACAATGAAAGAACAAACACACAATAAAATCTGTGCAAGAGATAGAAAGCAGAGTATCCCCATCTTGGTTCTCCTCTTGGCTATACCCCCGTCTGGGCGGGTTGTGCTTTTTACATTTGAAGTGCAACACAGAGAAAACAGACCCAAAGCTGCAAGCACGCTGTGCATTTCAATTTGATCCGGTTTTTGTTTATTTTCCTGTACTTCTTTGGATTGGACAGGAAGCATAAGCATTGCAATATAAAAACAAAGGCCATTTTCACTGTATATTTGGCCTGGCAAAGATTAAGAGGTAATACCAATATTGTGAAAAAGCCTGAGCAGGCAAGTTTCTTTTTTTTCCCCAGCATAAGTGAAATGGATCGACACAATCATCTGAATACTTGTGGATTTTCCAAAACAGAGCATTAGAAACCACACATGGTCCAAAATAGCTGCTCTGACTCCACCGAAATCACAAAACTGACTTCAAAATGATTGCACTTAAAAATGACAATAGCACAACAGTTGCCTTCCCTTATTTTTGGCCTTTTGTTCTCCTTGGGTTTTCTTGCTTATTACATTAGCTTATGGAAAGTCTTGTTTCCATGACCTGCAGGTTCTACCCCAGCCCTCCTTACAGATCCTGGCATAACACAACAGGAGGCTCATCACTTACCCCTGTGAGGCACACCAAAGCCACCTGAGATGGCCCAAAAGGCCTCACACTTGTCTCACTGGGGTGGGAGAAACACATCACACCACTGGGAGCTAAGTCCTGGCTTCATTGAAGGACACAGTTTATAACCAGCTGCCCAGGGAAGTGGTGAAATCACCATCCCTGGAGGCGTTCAAGAAAAGAGTAGATGTGGCACTGAGAGATGTAGGTTAGTGGGCATGGTGGTGGTGAATTGATGGTTGCACTAGATGATCTTACTGGTCTTTTCCAACTCTAATGGTTCTATGATGAGTCTATGACGATTCTAAATCCTGTTCTCTCTTAAATAGGCATGTCAAATCTGTTTGTCAAGAAGCAGAGGTAACAGGAGGGAGAGGGAGGAAAACTTATGATATGCCAGGCAGCTGGAGGTGAGGGAAACCTTTGTGGGGAAGCAAAGATGTGTCACTCTCAAGCATCTACAGGTTTAATCCACACCAAGTGCTACCAACTTTCTATTTCACTGTTTCTGGACAGCAGCTTCAGCCTCATGACCACACAGAAGGTATGAAGCAACCTGGACTCCCACTGGGACTGCCAGTCCAGCAAAACAGATGGGATGCTGCCAGTGCCGCAGCACTCACGAGGCTGATGGGGACTTGAGGTCCATCAGTGCTCATAGGACTGGAGCAGAGATATACCTAACTGCAGCCAGGCGAGCAGCTGCAAGAGGCAGTGAGAGACCCCCGTGGATTTAACTAGCCATTAACTGTTTAACTGACTGCCTACATGGGGCTTATGGCTGCTTCGCATTAAAGTTGGTAGATATCAGTGATTTGACCCCAGAGTTGTAAACAGCAAGACAGAACTTTAATTTGCGTAGTCTTTGAAGACTGGTCTTTTAGTGTTCTAATAAAGCAAGATTCTAATCTACGCAGGATAAACTTCAGCATGTTTTAAATAATTATACTGCATGGTTAAACACTCATTAACGTAGGAGGAAAAAGACCAAAAAGATTAGTTCATACTAAATATTTCTCTTAAGCAATGTTGTTTTCTCCTCCTAATTTGGTTTCCTTACAACAAACTTTGCCTCCACAATTATTCCCTTGATTACTGTAACAGTGCCAATGTAATTTAGTATTTAGGGCTGGTACGCAGAGCCTGGCAAAAACCTGACTACAGCAAGTTTTGCTGCAGACTGGAGATTCGGCTTACTGCACAGAAAGCAGTTTTCTATATGAAAACTGTTAAACTATACGAAGAGTAATTAAAAGCATCAATTAAGAATGCGAAATACAAATAATTTTATATTAGCCAGAAAACTTATTCTGACATACTAAAATGGGTGCTTAAAAGAAATGGAGATGTGGGCTGCCACTGCTTCAGAGCTTTAAAACACAGCCAAGTGGTGTCTGAATGTACCATACGATGCAGTATTTATAGGAAAATAATTTATCCTTACAATTTAAATTAGTCTAATACATTGCCATGAGCTTCATCTGTATGAAGATACCCAGAAGACCCACCGCTGCAATGACAGTTAAACTTCACTCTGGGAGCAGACTTGTCTCTTAGCATGTGGGAAAGACACAAACGAATATAGTCTGCACTCCACCTTACTCGTGCCAGGAAAAAGGGCAACATATCTATCTGTTGCCCCCTTTGTCACATTCTGCTGAAAACATTCATTTTCACTGGGAAATGCTAACTGTGTAGCTGATATTTCATCTTAATCCGTGAGAACTGTGGAGACATGAAAGGGTTCAATGGCAGAAATTTACTTAGACATGTAGCTTTTCCTACTGAGATTCAGTGGAAAGAACTCACTGGTTCTGCAGAGCTTTAGCCAAAGAGCCACAGAGACACTTCACACCCTTTGGCAGAGTACAGCAAAGCAGGCAGCTATCTGTCATCTCAC
Organism: Lagopus leucura; assembly: GCF_019238085.1. Classification (NCBI taxonomy): domain Eukaryota; kingdom Metazoa; phylum Chordata; class Aves; order Galliformes; family Phasianidae; genus Lagopus; species Lagopus leucura. The sequence continues at coordinate 2,509,537 of NW_024962282.1, forward strand.
AAATAATTGCTCAAAATATTATTTCAGTCTAACCAACCTTGCTGTTGCTTGGGAGATTACTGCTGTTAGTCCCTACAACCTGATGCTGCTGGTCAAGATGTTTTCTGCTTATCAGGTTGCTGGCACTGACACACAATCCCAAGGGAGAGGATGCACAAAAGAAAATTCTGGACCAATTCATGCCAAAATGAGAATAATCTCTCTTAGCATGTGTGCACACAAACACATGTGTGGTACTGAGAGAGAGAGAGCTGCTGTTGGAAAAAGCACGACACCACTTGCCTGCTGGCACTCATGCTTCACTAAGGTTTTACTCAACAAATTGAGCACTCTTCTGTTTGTCTCACTTTAACTTCACAAAAACAAAGAATTCTTCACAGAGATGAAGCAGAGCAACTTTTTGCTTAACACCCGCCATCTGAATTGAAAGACAAAATGGCAGCAGCCTAAAATATAAACTTTCCTGAAAAAATGAATCAAAACAAAACTGGAAGATTGGCCCTGTAATGTAGGGCATCACACCCATTGAATAGTGTACGCATTTATTATCAACCCATAAAGATAAAGGAGCTGTGGAACTTCCTCTGAAGTTGTTAGTAGTTGATGTTTCTCAGGACAGCCTTCTGGGTCCACATGAACCAAGATGTTAATGGAGAAGGAAATGTATACAAAATATTCACTCCTATTGATGAGGGAAAACAAACATTTGGGACTGTGTATCTCACCTATTGATGCTTAATCCTGCAGGAGAAAGGAAGAAGTTTAGACTAGCTTTTCAAGGTAAATGGACATTTTTCCAAGAGCAAGAAGATCTAGTGACTGGATGATGGCAGCCTTAGAAGTGCTTAGGAACAGGCAGTTTCAAAAGGCAGATGATTCTTCAGATCCTGTCAGAAAGACAACCACGACTCCTCACCATGTGCCCTCTACCCACAGTCAGCTCAGAAGCTCAGGGCTTCTCACCTGGAAGCATAACTTCTCAAATGCCAGACACAAACACAAGGAACAGGAGCAAGCAGCTGGTACACATTCATTAGTGACATGCTGCATTCAAGAAGAGGCATGAAAAGAGGAATTAAGGGTAAGAAAAGCCTGAGAAAAGGTCTGTCTGCTTTGGCAATTCCCAGTGCAGCGGAACTGAGGAGTGCAGCTGACTCAGAAGCTTGCATCACAGGAAAGAAAGAAGGATATAAATGGCAGCTGCTTTCAAATTCCATGTTTTCTGCATGTGCAAACACAGAGAATCAATTAAAGAACAGATCAGCAGTCAGCATGTCAGATATTATATTTTGGGTCTTCACCAAACAGAAGGAATATTCCACTGCATCTGGTCAAACCAATAATTATGGGCGTATTACAGCAAACACACAGTTCAAATACACTGCAACACACCTCTTCACAGTTCACTTTCCCTCTGCACCTGCAGGTACCTGATTCTCATTTCTGACTACAAAATCATGCTCACAACTTGCAGAGTTTGACTGTTTACAGGTCCTGCTGTAGTCATAATGGAATGATGTTGAAAGAAGATGGAGCTACAAAAAGGGCTGGTTTATACTGTAAGCTCATCAGGAGAATGATCCAGAGTGTGAACCCCTGTTCTAGCCTACCCTTCTTCAAAGTGTGAAGGCAGCGGGCAATGTTCTTATCTATTCCTCTGGCAAATCGCAATCAGGCCTACTCAGATATGTTTTAGAAACATAGATGCTGGATCACATCAAGAACAGCATTCTTATCTCATTTGTATTTTTAAGCAGGACACAATGGTAAATCTTCCAACTAGAAGAGTAATGTGTCAACCCACTGTGCCACCTAATCCCTAAGAGTCTCATTCTGATTGTACAAAAATAATTTAGGGACCTAACAGTTTAAAACTGTCTTTTCTGGTGCCTAAGTGCTTCATTTTAATAGATATTAGCTGCTAAAGATACTCATTTTAACAATGACATTTACAGCTTTAACCAGTCTATCATAGAGCACAAGTGCATCACTTAGCAGGATAGTACTGTTTAAAAAATAATCTACCTGCTTTAATGCATATTGAAGTATATTAGTTGATGTTGAATTAGGTCATTTTAACCCTTCAGCTTTTTCCAGGAGCGTGAATACATTTCAGAGCCATTTAGTTCAACATTGAAAGATTCTTCCACACAATCATAATATTCGCTTTCACTTCTTCCATTTAAATTCCTTTCCATTAATTTCTTTCAATTAATTAAGCCTCATAACATCGCTGCAAAGAGTTTATGAGCTACCATTCCCCAGTCTGAGACTGCAGGTCTAATCCATGTGAGATCAATGGGGTAGCACCCACCAGCTTGAAGCAGGCTGTAGAACTAACGTTCGGGTCACAGGGAAGATTCCCACCTTCTTATAGGAGACTTGGGCTGAGGCACAGGTGACCGAGCCAAACTCACACACTGCCACATGGCATCAAAGACCTTCTGAGAGATCCCAGAGATGCAGATTTCAGTGCATCTGTAACCACAGCTCTGCCTTTCTTTTGACATAAAATCATGAGACAGCAGATGATGAAGAAAATGTCAACTGTCTGTATAAACATGCACTGGTAATCTGAGAAGTTGATTCTTCCTTTTTTGCTAAAGGCAAAGAAACTGCCATGCTAGATCAAACAGCAAATTCAATTAACACAGTATCTCCTCTCACAGTGGCCAGCTCTTAGGAAAGAATATATGAATTATGTTGCGCTATCTCAGCCACTCGATACCAAAAATTTAAACACTTCCTCTGCCAGACCTTGTATCCAGACCACGTCCCTCTAAACAGTCCCGCAGGTTTTTTTCTACTCTATCGCTGTTCAAAATGCAGGGTTAGGAAATGAATATGGCTCCCTGTGAGACTGAGCCTTTGCCCTCCACGGAAATTCTCAGCTAGCTTTCTCTGATGTCAGCTGCTGGCCCTACAGCATTCATGGCCACTGATGCAGTCTCTCCAGGAGCAACTGTTGCAAGGGATCAAGCTTCTGTGCGAGACAGCTGCTCACCATTTCTACCAAATCCTTGCAGGGAGGGGAGCTGTGCCCCCAAGCAGCGGGAACCAGTGCATGGGAGGCCCTGGGGGCCCCCGAGAGCTGGCGGGCAGCGCTGCACCTGCTGATGCAGGTGGCTTGTGAGCTGCTGGCTGCAGGGATCTCACACTTCTGTATCTCAATGGGCCTGGCTGAAATGAGGATGAGGCAATGCAATGGGCTGTGCATGCTCCAAGCATCCCTTTGAGATGGGTTTTGAGAAAAACCGACAGCACTCAAAACATGGCCACACCACCAATTTAGACAGTGGAAGCAGTGAGGTTCTCTCTTCTGTATACTATTCTTTGCCTAACAATATATAAAATTCTCTTCGCTTTCCCAGCAATAAGTAGCTAACAGCTGTGACTTCACTATATTTCTTCTGAGCATTAAAAACTCATTTGCACATGCTTGATCTTGCTCAGTTTGCTGTGCAGATATGGTCAGAACTCTTATTTTCCAGGGGACATTGCCATTGAATTTCTCTGCCATTTGAGTTATTCATTACTAGGTAAAGGAACATCCTTCCACAGCTTCTTGTGGGTGATTTTATTTTTGCCTCCCTTGAATAACATTTATTGTACTTAAAGCTCAGGTTCTACAGATTAAATGCTGAAAGCACTCAGAGCCAGGAGAAAACAGCTGTCTGGATAGGGAGCATTCTTTGCAGATGTAATTTTTTATGAAGGCATCTGCATTTCTTTTAATATCACATCATGTTTGAACTACCTTATGAGGAAAGCAGCAGCAACAGCTATTTAAATACAGGTGTCTGAAAACTGTTAGATTAATAGTTAGAACTGGACTTCCATCTCTCTGTCTAGCATATGGAGTCTCTTCAGAGGTTATCGTGCTTCTCCAGGAGAAGCAACAGAAAGCAAGCAGAACCACAAAGCACATCAGATATATTATTGCTTAGTAGCCAGAGGTTAATAAAGCCATTTTCCTGATACAGAATTAAAGAGAGATTAAAAAGTCATCTTATTATCCTGGAGATGATGCAACTGTGTGCAAAATCCAAGGTTTGACACAAGGGCACAACAACACATGAAAATATAATTTATCAGGTCCAGCTTAGGAAAGTTTCTCATTATGGGAGTGCATGCTTCATTTTATCACTCGCTAAATTGTCTCCGTTTTTCTGAATACACATAATGTCTGACTAGGCCTGCTGAATAGGAGGCTCTAATGCCATTTAAGTTCAATATACTGGGTCTAAGGCCATCTACCTGAAAGAAGACACCAAAACATTTGCATACAGCAAAATACAGCTTTACAACTTGCAGGAAAAAAAAATGCTGGTCTTCTGACTTTCAATTAAGACAAAGAAAACTAAGGGTTACTTTTTCCCCTCAATGGACCATGCAAAACTAAACAGGATATGGTCTCAGATTTCCACCAGAATGCTGAGAATAGCACCAGATAACGTACCCACTGGTATTCACAGATTTGTAGCAAACTTAGAGCTCTATGTGAGGTGCTGGGCAGCCCTACTGAAGCTGCATGGAAGAGATAGTGAGCTCCTACAAAGTTCACTGCAGCCACCATTCCTTTTGTGAACTGAAATAGACCGCCCAAATGACAGGAAGGTCCAATGTAAGGAAACAGCAAAAACAATCATCCTAAAAGCTAAAAATGAAATTTACTGAGGTTTTCTTTGGTAACTCACTCCTCCCAGTACTTGAGTACTGAAATTTAACGTCCTTCCTCAGCTATCATTAGAATAAAAATCACACAGGTCCTGCAAGAGGTATGATAACACTTACTAGGTCAACTTCTCTAGGACCAATATGAAATAGATTACTGAAAAATTACACGATAAACTTTTTTCATCAGTTTGGAGGAACTCTCCACAAAATCCAGAAGACTGCATCATTTACTTACTGAGAAAGCTGCAACATTCTGAATGATGAAGCATGTAACTGCTAAGAAAGAACTATCTGGCTAACTTTTAATTTTAGATATATTTTGAGATAAATAATGGACCATGAACAAGTGACAAAACACTGCACAATATCCTTCCAGAGTTCCATATGAGTGTGCACACAGGCTCGTAAACATTTTATTTGTAGAGTTCTAAGGAATAGATATAAAATGCATTAGATAACAAAATACGGGTTATAATTTGGATTGATGTCTCAGGAATTATTCAAGTGTATTAAAATATTGGCAAGCTGCCCAAAGTGCCAGATTTTGGGTTAACAGCTTTGCAAAGGCCTGTTTTAGATGGTTGGCTTTCAGCTGTAGCTGTTCTAAGGAGTTGGTATCTAGTAGTGCATTTTGAATTTCTGTGTATTTCACCCGGGCAAGATATGAAAACAAAAGCACATCCAATGACTGACATCTCAGAGCGTTCCTGCAGTATTTACTCTCAGGCTATATGGTTTCTCCCCATGTATGAGGGGAAAGGAAGAGCCAGCACACACAGCTGACAAATGTAATACTCTTGTCAGCCTGTAACACATCACTAAGAAAACGGAAAATTCAAGATGGATGTGAAGCAGTACAAACTCTGCTTTTGTATCCCATCTGGCTTTTTGCAAAAGAAAAACAGGGGAGCTGACAACAGCCCACAGCAGATGTCTCTACAGTTCTGCTGAAGAAGCAGCAGGGACTTAGAGGCCAGGCATTTCACCCCTCTAGCCAGCAGGATCTCAGTCTCACTTGCAGCGATTTGAAGACCATCACTACGCCGCATTTCTTCTAATCTCTTGCCTAAGTGAAGAGACAGAAGATTGGCATTTTCTTGAGCAATGTGTTTGGATGGTTCCTACCCAATGAGATCTCAAATGAACAATGTGAACAAAATCAATCCACATGATTCACCCCAAAAAGCAAATAATGACTTAGCATCTAACCTCACTTTCTCTCAGGGCCTTCTTGCCTGGGAAGTAGCAGCCACACAGACACTGAGCTGTATTCATGCATCTTACTCTTGCTAGGGCCAGTTTCTACCGGAAACACTCCAAGCTATTTTCTGTTTGCTATTCTCTGGAAGTGAGCCTGGGACTGCCTTCCACCACAGCCCTTCAGCTCGTGACCTTTTTGGCTCAGGGATGCTATAGTAGACTTTCTGAGAGCAGAAGCCAGCATCAGCCAGGTATGTATAAATCTGTGGCTCAGATTTTCGAATTCCTCCACATTAGCATCCACAGAGCTGTTGATCTGTGTCCCTCTAGTTATGACACTGAGGTTGCTAATGTGGTCATTCCTGTAGAACTTATATCCGATTAGCTGAAAGAACAGATGTGCTGCTTCTAAAATTTGCATTACCCATTTCCACCTGTGAGAATAATACCATCAGCACGCCAATTACTCATGGAGATTTGAGTTTGAACTCCAGACCCAAATCTTTTTACAAGCAGCAAGTTTAGCCAATCAGAGGCACACTCTGCAAAAATGCAACTGAACTGGAGTTGCAGAAAACATCTGTCTCTGATGTGTGCCATTGTGATGCTTTATGTCAGTTTGCATCCATCAAGCTTGCAGTTTAACTCTGTTTCAGGTCTTTTCTTACACGCATCAAAAAGTTTGTCATTTTGCTGTGATTTAGGTAAAGGCAGGTTAGGCAATAAAATTTTGCGGGCTGCAAGCACTGAAGCAAGCCTCAGCTTTTAGCTTTATGTTCCCAGATGCCTAAATTTCCAGTGGGTAGTGTGTCATATGTCTAAAGAAAATGAATGCTAATGAAATAGAAAACAGTGAAAAGCTGCTATGATGGTAGAAAGTTGCTCAGCTAATAGAATATAGAATAGGTTCTGGTAGAGCCAATTGATAGAGCTTTCTCACAACTCTAAAAAATAATTATTTAAGTATTTATACGACTGGAGCACAGAGACCGGGGTGGGAAGGGGAGGTCCATCCATGAGGCTACTCTTAAGCAGCCTTCTGGAGGCTGCCAAAGGCACACTTGCATTCACTTTGTGGATTGCAGGGCAAAACTGCTGCTCTGCTCTCCAGCTCAAAAACCAGGCTAGTGCCTCACCACACTCCCACATTACATCGTGGAGAAAGCGATGCATCCTGGATGACGTTTCTTCAATGGAAATCCTTCTTTCTCACTGGCTGGAAGGCACAAGTCTGCTTCAGCCCGAAATTTTCATCACAGAAGAACTGACCCCAGACTTTTCAGAAAATTCACAGATCCCCATCAGCTTTTCTATTAAAATGTCAGATTCTTCCACTTGTAAACATTCCACTACGTGCAAGAGACACAGGGGGAAAAAACTTTGGCCTTGGCAAAGCTGGGACTGCATGAGAACCCTAGAGCCAATTCAGGTCAGTGGAAATGTTTCAATTTCATCCAGGGGATGGCAAAGGGGAAGGGAAATTGCAACAATTTTGTCAGCAATTTTCCGAAGGATTTTTCAAAGTTAAAAGCATAGAAATTTGATGCATTTTTCTAACTGCAACATGCAAGTGCACACAGATAAGAGAGAGAGTCAACTCTCCACCCAGCACCCTCCAGAGGACTGCCACCTCCAGCCAGTGGCTTTTGGAGGATGGCGTTTCATTACTGGATCCTCTCCAGATTTGAACTTGAATCCAGCTGGCACATGTGAGGCCCTCAAGCTGACTAGCTGCTCCTTGGAGCATTAGCAATTCTTTCCTCTCCTGCCCTAGCTCTAAAGCCAAACGTTGGCAGTGCAATGGACTATTTCATCCTGGTGTTTCACAATGGTGTTATAACACCCACATTTTCTGAGCAGGAACACACAGAGCTCCATGAGATTCTAAGCCAAATCTTTGCTTGAGCAGTTATTGATAAGGCTGCTCCCAAACGAGTCATGTCCTCCTGGCCCCTGGGAGCAGGGAGCTCGGGCAAATTGCCCTGACCTTCATCTTATTACAGGGCGCACCTGAAGCCCCTGCAAACAACAGCTCAGGCTATTCTCAATTCAGTCCAATTTCATTCAGGACAGCCTCAGCAACCCAGTGCCAAAGAGCAAGTGCAGATGCTGCCCAGGTTGCCCTCAGCTGTAGCTGCCTTCTCACGCGCTCATTCATGGCCAAGCAAATCTTATTTTCAGGAGGGAGATGTCATACTTTATTTCTTGTGTACCTCCCCACCACCACCTTCAGTGATCATGGTCAGGATTGGAAGCGACTTCAAGGATCATGAATCTCCAAACCCCCTGCCACATGCAGGGCCACCAACCTCCCCATTTCATACCAGACCAGGCTGCCCAGGGCCCCATCCATTCTGGCCTTGAACACCTCCAGGGATGGGGCATCCACAACCTCTCCGGGCAGCCTGTTCCAGCACCTCACCACTCTCTCTGTAAAGAACTTCCCCCTGACATCCAACCTAAATCTTCCCTCCCTCAACTTAAAACCATTTCCCCTTGTCCTGCAGTTATCAACCCTTTCAAAGAGTTGATTCCCCTCCTGTTTGTAGGCTCCCTTTAGGTACTGAAAGGCTGCAATGAGGTCACCCCGCAGCCTTCTTTTCTCCCTCATCTCCAAGCCCAGCTCTCTCAACATGTCTTTGTAGGGGAGGTGTTCCAGTTCCCTGATCATCTTTGTGGCTCTCCTCTGGACCCTCTCCAACAGCTCTCTGTATTTCTTGTGATGTGATGGATGCAGCGGGTTAGATAAACAAGAAAATAACTGATGTTTCTTCCCTATGGTGGGCAAACCGCTACCATCTTTGTGTTCAAGGACAGAGCATCATACAAAGAAGCAGGCAGTGATGTCCCATACTGCAGCTGTATGCATCAGTCACAAATAAGGACTTAGTCTAGCAGAAAGAGATCCCTCAAATGCTTAATATTTATTGCCTTAAAAAGGTGGCACAGCACATCTTGCACACTGATAACTAGAATGACAGACTAGAGCTGAGATTCAGTTTCTGGTGATAATTGTCTAGTGCCAGCTGCCTTCTAGGTCAGCATCCGCCTTCACACTCAGAAACCAATTCACACAAACACTGGATTGCTCACCGGTGGTGAAGAAGCATTTTGTGAACTTTGAAAGTAAAGACAGAACTTCAGGGTTTCAGACCAGGCCCAAAATTTACGATGTTTTCTGTGCATCACAGTGTAAGGGTGTGTAAGCCACCCTTAATGGAAAAGCTTTGGTGGCATTCTAGTTAGCTTTGATTTAAAGCTTAATTTAGGTCCTGAAAAGGGTTAGTGCATCTTTACAGCCATCTTGTAATTCTCCAAGAGTCCTGCCATGAAGTTAGCCAAGTCCACATTTCAACACGGCAGGGTCACTTTCAGATCAAAGAGGTACTTAGACAACTACCAAAATCCACAGAGAAAAGGCTTACACCTTGTCCAAAACCCTCACAAAACCAGAGACAGGCAATTCACGCTACTGCTCAAAGGAGACATAATGAAAATAACACGTGTCATATACACAGACATATATATAGTCACTCATAACGTTAAATGAAAACTGAAATCTCAGGTTGAAAGTGGATTTAACTAAATATTTAAAACCGAGTATTAGAGCTGAGAGAATAATTGGCAGCAAATAATTCACCCGGTGAATTTAGCTTCTTTTTCTGCTTGTGGAATGTCTGCATACAGATTGCCATTTCCTCAGATTTGATCATTACTTTAAATGAGTCTCAATTTTATCGTGCAATTCTTTCCCTGTATAGGTAGCTGGTGAAGAGTCTCCAGTGCTTTCCTGGCACATTATATCCAAAGTTTGCTCTGCAAGTGTTAGTGGGGAGCAGCTGCACACATAACACAGCACTGCTCTGACCCACAGTTTGATGTGCACATTCTGTGTGAACATTTGAGCATTCCAGCTCAGCACTTCATTTTTACAAGCACTTGCACTGGTGAAAATTAGCTGCTAAAGTATCAGGAGAAAGCAAATAGTAAGCAGAAAGTATCGTTGAAAGATATTCCCTTTAAATATTAGCAAATCCTCAACAATAAAACAAAGGACTGAAGAAGGCTTTTCACCTCTCCTTAATATGAGTGCTTCCAACAATAGCTCCTTATTAACCAGAAGTAGACAATACAGTGTTCCTGAAATCAAAACCCCACGTATTTCTGCAGCTAGGATGGAGTAAGAGCACATAGCAGTACAGGCTGGGGGCCAACAGGACACAAAACAGCCCTGCAGAGAAGCAGCTGGGGGCCTGGTGGAGGACATGAACTCAAGCCAGCAGTGTCCCCTGCAGCCAAGGCAGCCAGCTGCATGCAGTGCAGCCAGCTGCACAAGGGGCTGCATTTGCCAGGGCACTGTAGGTTGAGGGCAGTGATGGATCCCCTTCATTCGGCACTGATAAGACTGCACCTGGAGCACGGTGGTCCATTCTGTGCTCCCCCGTACTGAGAAGATATTCACACACTGGAGCAAGTACAGCAGCAGGCACTGATATGAGTAGGGAGATGGAAGCCATACAATATGTGGAACTGGGTTTTCTCAGTTTGAAGAAGAGGGAACAAAGGAGAGACATCAGCGCTGTGTGTTGCTACCTAATAAGAATGTACAAGGGACATGCAGTGAGACCCTAGTTGGTGCACAGCAATGAGATGCAACGGACACAAGTTCAAGCTTGGGAAAATCTGCTGAGATATTAAGAAAAGCTTTTTTTGCTACAAGAGCGGACAGTACTGGTGCTCATTGTGCAGAGAAGCTGTGCAGTGTCTGTCCTGGGAGCTGAAAGCCCGAGCAGCCTGCTCCAACCGGATGTGCTCAGAGTTGGAGAAAGGACGGATGGCCTCTGGAGGTCCCTTCCAACCTATGCATTTCTATGATTCCTTGATACTTTAACAAACATTTTTGCAGTGCTTGGAGCAAATGCAAAATATATTTACATCCCTGATCTGTACTTCTGTAAGGAATGAAAGAGTTTTATAGTAATTTCTGCCTATGGAGAGATTTTGAATATTAGTAACCCCACTTCTAGAGCCGCATTAGTGGCCAGAGACCCTCTGGGTCAGATTCCCTGCAAGCATCTCAGCTCAGCACAGCTGACTTACAGCCATCCCGATTTACACCAGCCAAGAATTCTACATTCCATCTTGAGACTGAATAAATGAATGCGTTTCACAGTTAACATACCCTCAGATATAGTACAGCTATTTTTAAAATCTCCAAAAATTGCTATCTTCCCAGGTGTTGCACTATAGTAGAGAGCTAAATGCACCTTCTGTGATCTCCGGCTTTCAGTATTATCGCGTCTGATGCAGAATTATTAGGCACTGAAGTAAACTTCAGCTTTTAATGTCTAAATGTCATGCAAGTGGATGCTGGACTTGAAAGCCAGCAGAAAAGCCCTAGGCTACTTCAGAATTCAGATTCAAATTATTCAGTTATCTGTACTCCTCCTAGATATCTATAAATATCTAGACTCCACAGGGTGCTCAAGCAATTTCTGATGGTTTACCAGTCTGAAGCCACCTCCTCAACTGTAGGTTAGAGTTGTAACTCCTTGATATCGATGAAAAGGCAAGGGACTTAGTTATGAAGGTCATTTTTCAACTGAACAGTTAACTGGAGGGCACCACAGAATGAGTTTAGCTCTCTTTTGTCTCACAAATTTTGCAATCAAAGAATATAAACATGAGCAAAGCTGTTAAGGAGGCCTCGCCTTGCTGAATGCTCCAGAAAAAAATTAACTAATTTAATAAGGTAAAAAATTAGAACGTTTTCATTAACACAAGATGTTCTTTTTAATTAGGATTTTGCAAGCTAAGTCTCCTAATGAATGAAGGAATGAAACTTCAAAATGATTTGAATTGCTTATTTTTTTTTTTCCTCTCGCTGAAAAGAACAAGTGCAACTTTCTTGCAAAATAAATTCAGCTCATAATTGGAGACTCTAATTAACTGTTTAACAGACTAAGTTTCCATAGGTCTGTGAAAATGACTCACTGTGACGTGGCCATTCTCCCAGCTAACCCTCAGGAACAGTGAGCACCACGAGGACAACACAGGGTGCAATCCATACCGCTGCCCTCTGCTGAGGCAGCTGGGTGCTTTTCAGAAATACAACAGCCTCTCCCCAAAGAGCACACATCCTGTAGCACAGTACAGCACAGCACAACCCTTTCTGTATTCCTTGTGCACTGGGCAGGGATTTTTTCATTTCATGCATCATCCATAACTTGCTGCAGTGATTCCAAAAATCTCTACCATGCTCGCATGAATACGAATAATTTAAATTCACATTTTTGCTTTTAGAAATCTATCATCATAGAAGTCAGGCTCATAAAGCAATGGTATTTCTGAAATTTCTCACAGAATAATCAAGTAATGGCACTGCCCCACAAAACAGCCTGACTGCAACAGGGTCATCCAGACACTGTGAGCCATGGCTCCGTCTCATAAGATCACCTGGACATGTCAGCTGTCACCTGCACTGCTGTCCTCTCTCCTTCTTTGATGCTCCCTTTAAAGACTGATTTAAAAAGCTGCATAATCAATGAATAGTAAGATGTAATAATTACAAAATAAACAAGAGAGTTAGGCAAAGCAGATTGGGACAACAAAAAGAGAATAGACAGAAAGCTTACCTGTATCCTGGGCTCACTTACAAAACTCAAGCAGAGTGGACCTCCAGAAGAGACCCTTCTCCACTGGTAGTCAGCTCTTAAATAGGTTTAGGAGGGGTGGAGCCTGGCTCCACCTATTCTGGCAGCACAGGTGAATTGCCTTCACCTGTGCTCCTCTGGCTGACTCACTGCTCACCTCAGGTGATCCACCAGAGGTTCAGGCCATGGCTCAGCAGTTCCCATACATAAGCAATTAAAAAACAAAGGAACTGTTGCTCGGAGTACAGGAAGGCATCTTTTTTGCTGCTAGTTGCCAACTGAAGATGTTTCAGAGGAGCTACCCAAAGTGCTGCTAATAGCTGCAAATAGCTGCAGGCTAATTGGCATGAGTGGATGGGCCTCCTTGGCCCCCAGCAGTGGCCAAAGTTTTGGCCAAAGAAAAAGATGATGCGCTTCTTAAATCCAACTGCGAGTATGACTGTGTAACCCTTCCCGACCTCAGAGAAGCTCATAGCTTTCAGACAAAGCAGAGCGTAGCATCACTTTATAAAGGTCTCATCATTCTTGTATGTAAGGGTGGAGGGCAGGATGCCTGCTCCCACGAGCCCCCATGCACAGATGTTGCCCAGAAGCTGCTTCCTAAGCTAGTGCTTCCCAGACCATGGCACTGTGAAGCTCCCGTGTCAGTCCTGTTGTGTGCACCTGGAAAGCCACACTGCCTCTGCTGCCTCTGCATCGCCTTACTGCATGGAGGCTGTGCAACCAGAATTGGCCCCATTTTACACAATAAGCAACTCAGCACCTACCTGGCTGAAAACATTCGTAGAGCTAGCAGAATGCAAGCAGTTGATATTTTTCCAAGGGACGCGCACTGTGCTGTCCCATCACCTGGATGGAAGTGGTGGGGAACCCTGAGCACCAGTGCAGCACCAGAGTGGCTCTGTCATTAAGCACACTGCCACCCTGCCAGCCAGGCACCAACACAGGGAGGCTGACCTAAAAATAGAAAGCGCTTAAGAAAAATGACCACTTCTTCAGAACAGCCAGTCTCTCCCTGAATCAATTTAAGCCTGAGCACATCAATGAGATAGAGCTTGACCTAAAGAGCTCCGCAGAAATCAAGACCTAAGGTAAAGGTGTGCCAGTAATATGGGAGAAGATAAGTAGACGATGGGCCTGATCCAGAGGTCAGGAGGTCAGAGGCAAGCTTTAACGTTGATGTAGATGGGCACAGGAACAGGCCATGCTCTAACAGCCGCAGCTCTGGGGAGAGAAAGCAGGCGGTTACTCCTTACTGATGAGACAAAAAAAAAAGCAACCTTGATTTTCACTCTTGCTGGCCCACACTGGATATTTTCTGCTGAAGCCTTTAAACTGACAAGGTTGTTCCACTGGCGAGGTATGAAAGTGCAAATGTTCTGTAATTCAATACCCTGTGCCTTGCCCCAAAGTGAAATAATACAATTCTCTCACAGAGAAAATAAAGGCAGTACTAAGATAGCGGTGTTAAACTAGCTTACTAAGCTGAAACGATGAAGAGAGAGAATTTCCAAGTCCCCCTGTTGGCTATAATATAATTGGCTTGTTAGGGAAATGTGTACACGTGTGAAAGAAACAAGAGATCACAAAACACAGTGTGACCTGCCAGACAGGAAGGATTCAGGCACACTGCTAGATAAGGGAGGTGGTGGTGGGACAGAAGGCCCATCTGCAAGCCCTGCTAACCCGCATGCAGCTGGACCTGCCAAAGGCTGCTGATCTTCCATGTTTCACAGCAGCTCTTGTGCCCAGCCAAGAGACTGCTGCTCCCTGCTCCTGGCTCAGGAGCTGCCCCTTTGTCTGAAAGTATTAGAGCAGCATTATATTGATTACTGCTTGATATTTGCAGGTCTACAAAGTGTCCGAGGAGACATGGGAAAGTTTAGAGACTTTTAATTTGTTGTACCAAAGCTTTTCTGATGGTCCCAGAAGATTACACATTTATGAAGAAGGGCAGCAACAATAAAAGCTTATTGTTTGCACTCAGCCAAACTTCATGGATTTTTTAAGTATGACAAAAGAGAAAATGAGTTACACAGATTTTCAATAACTTGAACACCAATCTCTGCTGTCCAAAGGGAATTACCTCAGTGTTCTTTCTTTGTCTACCTTGGCCTGGCTTTAAGGGTTTATCCTTGTAAACGACATCAGTAGTTACAGTTAACAGGTCCAAAATGAAGCTGTGGGGCTGAGATCCCTCTTGTCCTCATGTGCTAGGTGCTCCAGGGAGAAGAACTAAAGATAGCAAGAAACTTCGTCAAGGTAGACTCACCGTGGAAGATAGGAGCAGGCAGTGCACACAGCCCTTCCCTTCGCTTCAATGACAAATCACCGGTACCAAGAGGATTCTCTCATCAGAGGGCAATGGCACAAAGTGAGATTAAGGCTGCAAGCCATTTTGCTTTTATGTGTTCAGCTCAAGAGCAAGGTCAAAGACGTAAGGTCTTAAAACTTTTAATTAAGTGACAGTGGAATTATTCATTCCCTCCTGGATTACATCGATGCAATCCAGCATGAAAACCGCTATTTGACATTTCCCTTGGCTTCCGCTCCCTGTGGGTGGGGGGACACAGGAAATTGGTTTGAGGTACAAGCTTGCCACCGCTATTGACAGGGGTGCAAGGCACTTCTAAAATCTTCTGTGAAATGGCAGAAAAGCACTAAAGCATGGAAGAAGCAGCAGGACTGCAATACAAGTTACCCTAGCTACAGATAAGTATATTGCAAACTGGGGGTGCGGGGTAAACACCAGGAAAGCACAGGTACTTTCTTTGAGAACCATGCATGAGAACTCTCATGGCACTGGTTCATAAAATGCTCCTTCCTCTATTCCTGGTCAAAGACATCAAGCACCACCTTTTTCAGCAATGTGACATAGGCAAGAGCACAGCCTGTGGCTCTGAGGGGTGGGGTAACCCCAAACCTGCAGCCAGGATACGGGGTGTAAAGGACATGGCCATGGAGAACGCAAACTAAAATGGGATTTTAAATAAGAGCAGCATTTTGACTTCTGAACCCTACACTTGTTTTGTTCTGTTTTTATGCTCCTGTAAGTAAAATCAACAACTTATTTTTCCCCAATAAACTGAAATTTTGCAGACCATTAATCCACAATACGGACAAAAGCCTTTGGGTGCACATGAAACACAATGAAAAATGGTCACTGTAGTTCTTCCAGGAAAGCTGGTACTTCATGTGAGCCATAAAGATTTTCCAGCGAGCAGCAGTACTCACGTTTCAGTGCAGACCCACAGTGAGTGTGTTAGCATGGTAGAGGGTAATGGCTCTGAATATCATTTATGCACACTTAACTACCATTTAGTTAATGTTTATGCAGCATTTTGAAAATGTGAAGTGCTATAAAAATGCCAGATGTTATTATTATTAATAATCCAAGTGATAAATAGGACTCAAACATTCTATACTCTATCCTTGTCCTTCACGTCAAAGGGATGTTTGCATGTACAGCGAGGACTGCTATTCAGTGCGTGTACGTTACTTAGAGTTCATGAGTTTTACACGTAAGGGAATAAAGGACTAGCTTGTTTCCCCTTAAGTTTACTGAGTGTTTCAAAAATACAAATGAAGATGGAAGATTACACTAAAATGCTACTTTTAAAAATGCTGGGTCAGAGCTCTGTTGTAACATTTAAAAGCCTATTCGGCAAGCCATGGAGGTCAACATGTTTTAATAAAGTGTGTTTTCTTTTAAATGAATGTAAAAGAAGGCACAGAAAAGCACTCGGCGCCAGCAACATACGGGAATCTGCTGCCTGCTCTGTTTCCACTGTGCCACCTCCACAGCAGCCAGCTGTCCCTTACTTAGGACAGCAAAAGCCCCAGATCCATCCCTCCCCACATCCTCATTCCATCCCTACCAACCACAGAGCTTGAAGTCACAGAAAAAATGATTCCTTCATTGATTGCCCTATTTCCCTAAACCACTTTTCTATTATTCACAGCTGAAGCACCACATCACAAGGCAGATATGAACCGCCCCACGGTTCCCCAAGGCTCCAAGATGTGGGTCCACCAAGAGTGCTTGCCATCACGGTGGATGACACTTACTGCATTAGACCTCGCCAGGGAAAATAATCTTTGAGACAAGGCCTCTGATCTCTCCTTTTACATTCACAAAGGAAACTTCTGCTGCTTTCAGAGAAGTAGCTATTATTTCAAGGGGGCAATTGGCTTGTGAAGGAGTACTAAGTAAGTACAGGGGATTTTTTTTATTATTATTATTTTTTTTTTACATGGGTTTTTCTCAGGTTTGGAGTGCCCTTTGCAATCACAGAGGCTTCACCACCGAGACTGAATGCAAAATTACTTCTGAAAGAAAAAATATCTGCCATTCACCTTATTGGGTAACCAAAAGGAAAACCGTTCTCTAAAACAATATCCTTGAAATATCTTCACTTGCTTCATCAAACTGGATTTTCTGGAGAGTTCAGTTCCCATTCCAGCCTTCTGTCGAAGTGTTTGGATGCTGAGCTCTTGGACATTTGGTCCAGCCCTTGAGATTGGGGACACAGGTAGGGAACACGTGGCTAAATCCAACTCTTTGAAGGCTTTCTCCAAGACTTTAAAGAAAACTATCTTAGCTTAAAAAAGGAAAAGGAGAAAAAAAAGTCCCACAGAGACAGCCTGATCTTCTACTTGCTCACACTGGTATAAATCAAGAATAACCCCATGGAATTTGTAGGACTTACACAAGTCTAAAAGTGCTAGAAATGAAAGGTTCACATTTCTCAACTTCAGCGGTTGGCTCGATTTTCTTTAAATAGCTTCATTAATAAATACCTTTTTAAAAGAAAGGGAAAAAGCACTCTCCCTCCCCCAATACTAATTGCTAGCGCTCAGATTTAATCTTCAGCATTTATTGTGCTTCACCAAATCCCTAATAATCACCCCAGAAGACTCCTTAACATTGTTGTATAATGGGAAACAAGGGCAGGGCATTACTTTTTCATGTACAAAGATGTTTCATCAGGAGGCCGGATTTCTTCTATGCAGCTAAAGTACATAGAGCCTGACACTTTTAATTTCTTCTGTAATTGTGTCACGAGAGGGGTTTATGTCACTGTGCCTCTTTGCTGAATTCCAGGAGGCTCAATGCTATTCCCATGGTCATCGCCTCCTGCCTCCACTTTAAAATAATGAAGATTTGGGCTGAAATAAATTTGAAGATATCAAATAAGGACCCCTTGAGTTTCAGGGAAAGAAAATAAAGCAGCTTTTATTAAACTTGTTATGAGACCTTTCATGACCACTATTCTTGCTGTTCTCTTTGCTCAAAGCCTTTAGAGAATGGTCTCACTTTAGCCTAAACTCAGCTCTTTCTCAGCTCTCTAAGCCTCTGTAAAATTGAAGGACATTCACTCCAACACACATCTTTAATAACTCAGTATGATTTAAACTTTCAATCTGCATTCCTGATTTCTGTAATAATTGAAAGGAATGCATTAGCAGCGGAAAAAAAAAACCACTTTTGCTTCATAAACTTTACCTTCATTGCCTCAGATTTTCAGTAGTTCTCAATATGTAAGTTTAATGGCGTGACCCTAACAAGAAACGATCAGCAAATGAAACGAACCAGTGTGTAGCTGCTCCACACGGCTACAAGTGTCAGCTGTGGCCTGCCTGCCATTAATTTTATTGTAACTCATTTCTTCAGGTTGAGTACAGCACGATTTAATGTTCCCATTCTCCCATTCCTGTTCTGCATGACAAATTGTTTTAATAAACATAAACCGGGTAATAATAAAGTAATAATAAGCCTAGCACTCACCTTATATCACTGCAGTTAAATTCTCCCATAAGCCAGCACTGGTTACAATGACAATTACAATCGAACCAATCCGCAGCCAGGCAAGCACAATGGACAGATTTAATATAGTTTGTAAATATGATTAGTGTGCTGTCATGTTATTGCAGCCTGGTATTTACATTTCTCTCTGGGGTTATTCACTACACCAAATCAACATTAAATAGTGCTCCCTTCCTTTCCTCTTAAATCAAATATACCTTTCTTTGTGTTCCACTCAGAAGTTAATGAAGAAAATGGCATTGATTGTTAATATTCGGGGATCAATCAGTGCTTTACATATTTATTGTTTGAGCAGATGTCTGTCTGTCTGCATAACCCTGGATGATTTCTTTTGAAATTCATAATCTCCCCCCTACCACCTCCCCCTCCACGCACACCCTTTAACATCAACACTCGTCTGCTTACTCTCTTATGAAAAATGTTCAAATAATGAATGGCTGTTGTTTACAGAAGTAATTTCATGCTACATTTCCATTATTGCCTGGATTTGTTTAGCTTCTCAAGCTTCCCCATTTCCCTGCAATGAACTTTTAAGGAAATATAACCAGCTTTCACTGTTTATGCCATTATGTTTATAATGGAAGCCGCTCTCATTTGTGACATATTGCAACACTTCATAACTGTGTGCAAATAAGCATCCTTAAACTTGTTAAGGTCAATTAATCACCGCACAAAAGCATTTTTAGCCAGGACTTCCAACAGCATAAATCCCTCCGCGCAGCAGGGCAATGCCAGGGCTCCAGGATGCAGCACAGCTGCAGGTGCTGCCTACAGGTGCCACGGGCCTTCTCTCCATTTTATCAGTCCCTGACCAGACAGCAAGGGCTGAGACCCGCAGCCCAAGGGGGAACAAGACTGCTGGACCTCAGTGACAAGCCTCACCACCTGAACGATGTGACAGCACCATTAGGAGAACGGCGTGCCAACCGCCCAGCAAGTGCCAGGCCTCATGCTGATGCAGGAAGGGCCGGCACTGATCGGCCGTGCACACAGGGGCTCGCGGCTGCCTTCTGCAGCTGGGAGGGAGCGCTCGCGTTGTTTGTATCTATGCTTCCATTTTCAACAGCTCCTCATCTCCCGCGCTTTGGATTGAATCAAGGCCTATGTTTGAAATTTAAGATATGCCTTAATCAGACTGAATAGCTTTTCTGGGTGCCCCAGGCTTGCCAATGTCATGGTGCCTTGATGCATGTAAAATAAGTCTGGGCTGTGTCTCTGGACCTCGCCTCATGGTTTTAAAACAACGGCAGCAAACCATCACTGCCACCTGAAAACGACTGTAACAGCAACATTCAGGGAAACCTTTAACACTAAAGTAAAATCAGAACCTGTGGGGCGCTCCAGTGCACGAGCATGCACTATTTCAGCTCTCAAAAGCATGTTTTGCACCGATTTTTTCATACAGTTGGAGTACAAAGAGGTGCCCTATGTGAGAAGTCAAGCTCCTGATCAAGCCCAAAATGTGACAAGGCCACTAATCAGGTACTTGTCATAACTGAAAAGCTGACACGTGCTTTGTCATTTACTGTTAGCGACTTTCCCGTATATGAGTTGATGTTCATAGAATCATAGAATCACGGAATGGCCTGAGTTGAAAAGGACCACAGTGATCATCTAGTTTCAAACCCCCCTCCTGTGTGCAAGGTCGCCAACCACCAGACCAGGCTGCCCAGAGCCACATCCAGCCTGGCCTTGAATGCCTCCATGGATCGGGCATCCACAGCCTCCTTGGGCAACCTGTTCCAGTGCATCATCACTCTCTGTGTGAAAAAGTTAGGAGCAGGAAACATGATGTTAAGAAAGCACTGGCAGCCAGTGAGAGAGCACAGGTATTTGGAGGGGATGTAGGCAGTGTGGAGACAAAACAGGATGTTTTGAAGACCTAGCTCTAGTTGTGGCTTTATTGAAAATGATAGATTTAAGAGTGTGACTCATACAGTTACCCAGGGGGCATGGATCTGACTTACTAATATTATTTACTTAAAAGAGTCAGATGCCACGGCAAAATATTTCTGCTAAAATGTGTGTACAGAATTTTCCTTTCAGAGCTCGGCAAGGTGACAGCTGGAGAGGGGTGTCTGTGCACGTGTGGAAAAAAGAGGGGAAGAAGCAGGGTGTTACTAAACACAAGATCACAGTCCTCGAAACATCCTACTGAGATCAGAAGAATTGTGAAGCATACCGAGGTGGTACTCCAGCTATTCATTAACTGTCTGTATCAGCCAGCCCGGAGATTAGAGCTTAATGCAATGGTGAAGTAAGTGTCCATATCACAGTGGCCATGGAGGAATAGCGAGATGTAATGAAACTGAATAGCTAGCCATTGAAAGTTGAAAAATATATTGATTTTTCAGTGCTTGATCACCCAGGAGGCTTTATCAGGTATGAATACTTGGGAACCATCTGCTAACTCTGTAATGGTATTTTAGGATTTGTGACAGACACCAGCAAAAATAAAACTGTGTGTTAGAAAATAACACAAAGTGAAGTCTGCTTCTCTGGCAATACGTTCCACTGCTCCACATCTGGTTTTCTCATTCCTGTCTTTTAATTGTTTTCAAATTAGGTATAGTTAATGTGCGAATACAAATTAAAATTAGCACGGAATTCAATTTCTCCCCACCTTTCATACCAAAGAGAGCTGAGACATCTGAGTAGCATTTATCTTTACATCAGATTGCATTACTTTTGTGGTAAAGATTCCTCTTCTCCCCAAAGGAAGTCAGCAGGCCCCCCGTTATTGTGTTTAGCTATTGAACCTCATTGTCAACATTTCTTAGCATTCGTTTGTGTAAGTCACAGAACAAAAACGAACAGGAACAGGCTTGGAGGCACAATATCTACATATTGTCTGATGTAAATAACACTCCTAGACATGATTGGCATTCTCCAAACAACAATCATTGTTATTGAAATGTGCCTCTATTCCCCTTGTTTTAATACTGAGAATGATTATGAAATCTCTTTGGGTACAATAAATCAGCTGAAGGATGTAATAACATGTTTCAGCTGTTGGAATGGATGTTTGATTACAGCTCTGAGGGCTTTTTCCTCATCTTGTTTCTAGTTTAATTCTTAAACCATTCTGTGATTTTAAAAAAAAATATATATTCCACACATCAAATACTCATTCTTGTTTACAGACTGTGGGTAGCCAAGCAGGAATCAAGTTGCATTTTAACAATGAAGAGAAAATATTTTTCTATTACAGTTTTGGTTAAAATAGTAAGTTAAACTGTCATTTGAAATTATATTCAGTAAACACTTAATTTTAGCACCTATGTAAAAATAGGAAAGATAAAATAAGGTGGAAAAAAGGAATGAATGAGTGAAGAAAGGAGATTTTGGCCAGACCACAATTGATTTCCAGACAAAAAAGGAACCCTCCTTTCCTCCCCCAGTGACCCTGCATGCCTCTCTGTGAGTACATGGCAGTAGGATAATTAATTTGCCCCAGCACGCTCAAGTGTAAATGGGGGGAAATTAATTCCCGCCTGATTTTGCACTGTACAGCAACACACAAAGCTGAGGGAAATCAGAGCAAAGGCAGAGAGTCTGCGAGGCAAGACAGCTGGACAGATATTCTGAAGGGTCTGTGCGCCCGCTAGAGCAAAAGCAGCACGGCTTCCCCACTTCACCCTCCCAGAAAAGACTCCAGTAAATTATTTCTTTGCTTTATGTCTTCGGGAAAGGAAAAATAACTAAGGGAAACAAAAAGATTAGCATGTGGGCTTTCGTTGCTGTCCCAAGGGGCTGGCCCCATGTGGACGGGTAAACCACGGCACCCGCGAGAGCATTCCTTGATGTTCTCCCAGAGTCTGCAAGGCCAAAGAGGCCACTTACATTCAAGGCTGGCGGTGGGAAAATTCAGAGAAATTTGGGACTTCCTGAAGTCTTTAGAACTGCTCAGTGATGTGTTGCCAACATTTCAACAAGAGGCTCCTGAGAGAATTCCCCCTTTGGCCTGTGATAAACCCAGTGCCCCAGCAGTGTGTTTGCTTGCCAAGAGGAGGGGTGAGGGATGAGAAAACCATTCAAGCATTTTCCTCTTTAAATGAAAACACTTTCTCATCATCGTAATCAAGAAAAGAGGCTATCCTACTGGGAGAGCAATCTTACACCATCCATGTGGGTAGAGCTGCGTATGCTCCATCTCCCTGCCAGCAATAGAATCTGCACTGCATTGAAGAAATCAAACTGTGCATGGTGAGAAGGCTGCCCAGGGATGAGCATGCAGGCTCCCACCATTTTCCCTTGGAGGTCCAGCAACACTCCTCAAAACCTAGGCAGCACTCTAGGATGGTGATTAGGGACAACTCCAAGGCAGCACTCCAGAGCAGGGCCACGAGGCCTGACCCACAGAGCGCTGCCATCAGATCCACACTGAAGAACTGAAGAGCAAATGCTGGCAGCCCTGCTGTTGCCCGCTCAGTGATAAGGAGGGATCCTGCCCCATGCACTTGTACCCACACAGGGGCCTCTGCTCTGCAGATGGGCAGGTGGTTCAGCTCAACACAAAGAACTCGTGTTGCCAGAGCCACCAACACAACCAATATTCTTTCTGTCGCTCAGTAGCATTACAGAACACCTTCAAACAGGTACACAACATTGGTTGATTTGCTCCCCTCTTTTTGACCTTTATTCAAGAGGAAAGCTGCCAACTGCACAAAAGCCTGCCAACTCCAAGAAGCTTAATTGTGCAGATTACAGTCTGTTTGTAACACAGATTATTAAAAGCACACTTGGACCCTTCACATCCCTCTGTTTTATGCAGTAATAAGTTCTGCACTAGATAGAGGAGGGTTGGTTCAATCCCATTCTCGCAGCCCTGGGGTGCCTGTCCCTCTCCTGCTCCCAGCTTTGCTAGCCACTGCATCTGTACATAAACAACCAAGTCACCAGGTCAGAAGCATGCTGTCACCACAGCCTGCCCACTGCAGGGTGAGATAGATTCTGCTCTTATATGGGATTCTTAAAAAAGAAAAAAACACACAAAATACACTTCTCTTAGTGTACATATTGTCATGACCATTCTGAAATAAGGTCAGTCATGAGAGGTGACAGACCCCCAGGGATCTGTCTTGGGACTGGTACTCTTTAACACCTTTGTCAGTGACATAGATGATGCGACTGAGTGCATCCTCAACGTTGTGTAGCTGACATCACAGAAGGAAGGGATGTAATCCAAATGGACCAGGACACGCTTGAGAAGTGGGCACATGAGAACCAGAAGAGGTTTAACAAGGACAAGTACAAGGTGATGCATTTGGGTCAAGGCAATTCCAGACATGAGTACAGACTGGGAGAACAAACTCCTTTAGAACAATCCAGAGGAGAAGGACTTGGGCATTGTGATGGAAGAAAAGCTGGGTATGAACCAGCAGCGTGCTCTTACAGCCTGAAAGGCCAACAGTATCCTGGGTTGCATCAACAGAGAGATGTCCAGCAGGGAGAGGAAGGGATTGTCTGTGGGAAATTTCAGGCTCTTAATCCGCATCTTCACTCTTCAGTTTCCTGCTCCTTAGCACTATTGCCATTAAAACACAAGAAACTCTTCTTTCCACACTCTCCTGCATGGAAGGCTTTCCACACACACTTGCTGTGTTCTGCTCTTTGCACTGCCCACGCACTCCTCTCCTCCAGAAGTCAGAAGGTGGCCCAGCCTCCCGGTGCTTATGTGCTCCTGGCTGTTTGATATCAATATCTTTCTGCCATAATCAGAG
Source organism: Lagopus leucura (assembly GCF_019238085.1). Taxonomy (NCBI): domain Eukaryota; kingdom Metazoa; phylum Chordata; class Aves; order Galliformes; family Phasianidae; genus Lagopus; species Lagopus leucura. Next base: position 2,533,617 of record NW_024962282.1, read on the forward strand.
CACAACATGAGAATAAGTACAGAATACATTTTTAATTTGAACACACACTTGTAGCTGTGCGCCAATTCCTTGCTGCTGTACTGTTGATGAGGAACAAATTGAAGCAAGCCACAAACTAATTTCCTAAATGTGTTTTTTTCTCCAATGGTAAGGAAGCGATGAGTTTTAGATGAGAAAGAACATTTATCTGCAGCTCAATGAACTGAAACCTCTGAAACAAAACTCTTACAGGCATCAGAAGTGTTCAAGAGTGACACTGAAGTATAAGTCTCCTGAAATTTCATGATGAAACTAAATGGAGTCAGCAAATTGAAAGGATGACAAGGACAGAGGAAGACAGGACATACCTGAACTACTGTGATAAACAAAATCAACAGCATCTTGTCTTAACAAAACATTGCTGTTTCTGTGATACATACCATAAGCTGTCCTACCTCTTTTATGATACTTCAGTAAAACTGTGCATAAGCAATAGCTCCTGCATGTGCAGCTCTCCCATCAGATGGCACCCTCTCACATTTGGTGTGGCTGTGGTTCACTCAGTGAAAAACCAAGAAGGCAGCAGCAGTGATTAATTCTCTTGCTGTGCTGCACTTAGCTCTCCTGCTATGAGACACAAATAAACTTGTCCTGGACAATTGTTTAAGAAAATTAACTCCTACAAATGTGATTTCCAATCACAAAGAGTGCTACAGCCATCAAGAGCCCAGGAAGCCTTGCTCCTAGAAAACCAGGTTGCAACATCTGTAAGCTAGCCGCAGTGCAGAAGCCCTCATCCAGGCAGCTAGCCCTGTGCCTGCATGCTGTGCCAGCTCACCACCACGTGCAGTCAGGGAGATCTGGGCTGGGTGCTGCAGGTTGCAGAGTGCTGGTTACTCCTTAACTCTGGTGGAACGCCTTACACAGATATAACACCACCTGCCTTTCTGGGTAGGTGATTTGTCTAAGTTCTTACCCCTGTAATACCAAAAAGAGGACTCTATGAATCATCCTGCTAAGAGGGCAGGGTGGGTCAGTCTCACAAAAGCAAAGATGAGGTGACGTAGGACTTCAAGTGCACATCGAATCAACCTCTCTTTAACCACCTCTTGACATTAACAACAAGAAGCTGTTCTCTTCCTGCCATGCTTAGCACACCAGCAAACCACCTGCAGTGAGGCCTCCACATACATCCTAAGTCCTATCCCCAGTAAAGTAAGCCAGTCCTCCTAACCCAAAGCACCATTTTCCAATGGCTACATCACAAGGCACCAGAGTTCTCAGGCAATTATTTAGCTGTGACATTTGTGGAGTCCTTGCACTGCATGTACTGCTTAGCTCACACAGAGCACAACATGCTGAGAAGACCATCATCGTTACCCATGAAATCAAAACCAAGAATTTCAAAATAAATTGCCTGAAATCACCATCTGCAAGAGAATATTTTTTCCAAGTTTTCTTGTAGAGTATCAGCATTTTGGAAAGATATTTTAAACAACATATTTCTAAATCAAAGGAGAGAATGTTAATCCCCACTGATAGCAGAGCAGTAATTTTCATGCACAAGTGATAAACCAGTGGCAAAAAGGGCTCTTAGAAAACAGGTTTTCCAAGTGCCTCCCTATTTCACATGTAAATAAACATTTTTTCTTTAAAATGTGCAGTAGTGCTGATTTTGAGGTTTTGCAGAAATTCTAGTTTAGTTGCCAGATCTTGAAAGCAATCTAGAATAAAAAGTACTTTAAAAATCCTGGAAGCATTCATAAACTAAAAGTTAGAGGACTTAGAAGCTGTTGAAGGAGGTGAGGAAGCCGTGCTGCAGCAATACCACAGCCAACAGGTAGGCAAGAGCAACAACAACAAAGCAAACCAATGCGATGTAATGCAGCTCCACCTTCCCCCAAAGCCTTGGTGAAGGTCATCATGCAGCTAAGATGTACCACCAAAACATTAACAATTTCTAAAAATCACATGATTTGTAAGCTATGCTATATTCCACAGCATAGTGCTTACCCTGTTCTGATTAGTGGCAAATCCATCATCCCTCCCTTTAAGCAGTTTGCTAACAGGAATAGCCTTCTACTGAGTAAAACAGACACTTCTGCATACAGACTGAAACTAAGTAATGGACATTATGCCATGCAGGTCAGCTACGTTAAACTTACTAGGACATCTCAAAGTTTTTGCAGAACAAAAGGTTCTATGAGAATAAACCCTCTAGAGTACATAGCCTGCCTAAAAATTAGAGCAACATCTGCAATAAATGTGCATGTGCTTGAGTATGATGTCTGATCAGGTTTTCTTCTTATATTCTACGGGAGATACTCAGAAAATTATTTATTTTCTGCCATTCTTGACTGGTTTTAATTGCATGTTCTTTATTACCATTCAGAAAGATAAATTAATTTTAGCCCATGAACTCGTACATTAGTGTTTCTCCCCATCTTCTTCCCTTTATCTTATAGATTAAAATTGTATTCCATTTCTTGTATACAATTCATTTTCTGCTTGTATGAAGAAAGCACATATTCCCCAAGTATTTAGGTTGTGTAAGCTGTGAATAAAGATTTAAGTATCTGGAGTGTTTCGTCAAAATCCAATGCATGGTTTAGAAGTACTTTTAAAAAATCAAATTTTATGTTTTTCAGCATCTTCTTTCCTGGTTGTTTAATTTTTGGCTGGATATTCACTGTGAAACTCTTGCAACTACTTGCCTACCATTTTTTAAGAAATTGGCTTTCTAATTATTAAAGAAAATTGTTTCCCTAGTCTTTTCCATCACAGATGATGTTTTCCTTATTTACTACAATTCAAATGGTTTTGCTCTATGAAATTGATCGGCATAACCATCAGCATCCTCTAACAAAGATGGCTGCTGGTTGCTTCCTATTGTATCTAAATAAAATGGACTTCATTAAGATGAAAATGTTGATAATATTGTTCTCTCTTGCTTTATAATTAGCTACTTGCTTAATTAGGAAATTTCTCAAGATGAGGGATGTGTAATCAATCCAAAAGCACCGGGAGCCAGGGTTTTTTCTACACCTGCACAGTGCCTCTCCCTCCTGCCACAGAGGGTCTGGCTCTGGTGATGGGTCACCTCTGAGATCTTCGCTCAGTTTGGAGGAGATGGGGCTGCAGGGCTGGGTGCAGCCTCCCCTTGGTGGTCCACACAAGGACCATTTCCCCTTGTGGCTATGCCTTGCTCAGTAAGGGCAAGTGCCTATGAGAAAGAGCTTGTTCCCAAAGATCACAGCAGCACCTAAGCTAACAACAGAGAGAAAATCCAGAGACACAAAATGTCACTGCCTCCATTGCAGAGTCCACGGTGGGACAAAAGAACAGCCTCTTAACCTACCCCGACTACAGATATCCAAGGTACTTCACATTTTGATTAGCCACATCCATGCACAACAGAGAAAGTTGGAGTGTTATTTCTATAATTATTTTATTCCTTTTCTCTCCATTTTCCAGCCTTCCCTACCCCTGGGCTCTTTAAAGAATGACTCCCAGGAGGGTTCATTCAAGTGGACTGAAAACATTGCCAGTGGGAGCTAACTTCCACAGCACAGGTTGCTGTCATCGATGACCTATTCAGCAGAGGTTGCACCAACCAGGCTTTGTTTTCTGCGCCATTAAACAAACTGACGGAGGGTTCAGTCCTTCAGCAGAAATACTGAGAATTAAAGGAAGCACAAAGGGAACAGACAGCAGGGTTGAAATATTTAGTGGGAAAAGGAGAGATGGTCAATAAGAGGGGATGGAGTTTGGATCAAAAGGGACTGATTGACAATAGGACACAAGCTATCCCACTGGTCAAGATGACAAAACGTTGTACTCCTGAAGCTGTCCCCTTCGGCGCAATAGGGAAGAATCCAGAGCAAGAAGAAATGGCAAGCTAGCAACTCAGTGTAGAAGCAATATGCAACAGGGAAAAAAAAACATAAAGGGTAAAATTCTGTGGTGCTTGCAACAAGCTGAGACCATGATCTCAATGAATCAAACAAAAGACATTTTTAGAGACGGTATCTATTGGAAAGAAAGAAAGAAACAAAGTATGATAAGGAACAGTGGGATTTTGGTTAAGGCGTTCTTGTGAGACCTGAGAGAGCTGCATTTCAAGACTGCCATGTGTTTCCCATGGGGCCGTAAGTGTGGCACTTTATCTCTTTGCACTCAGCAGTGAGTAAATACTCAGGGAGAGGACACGATGTACTCTGGGTGGGGACAGTGCCTGGCATACCGAGCATACCTCATTCACATAACTGAAAGAAGTTTGTTGAAATAAACTTTTCTGAAAAATTCCCTACCTTGAATTTTTTCCATTTTGCAGAATTTAAATGGGATGTGTTTCTTCTTGTGTTTTCAAAGCATTGAATTTCCAATCACAGCTTTCTATCATTTTCTACTTTTAAGCCACTGAATACAGATATCTGACTGGAGTGCTGTGAATACAGATGTCTGCATGTTATCCTGAGATTTTTCCCTCGTCTCTTTTTGTGTTTCCTATGTTACCTTTTGCTCCCGTGCCGTGTTCCAATACCCCTTCCTTCTGGAGTGGAAGAGAAAGAGTGAAACTGTAAAGCCACTGACTTTCCGAAACTTGGGGAAAAAATGAAGCTAAAGACATTAATGACATCTGAGAAATTTAATTTCCTTATTTTTAAGGGGTTTGGAACATTTTCAGGAAAAGGAGATTTTTTCCTCCTTTCTTCTTTCATGCAGTTCAATTTTATTTAAATATTTTTCCCTCGTCAACATTTGTAGAAAGAAAGGCAGCCCAAAAGATTAAAGCAGCTAGAGAAAAGGATATTAGAAGACCCTCCCCTACATCTCTGTAACGTTTTTTCCTTGAAATTCTGAAAATGTAACTCTCGCTTCCAACACAAATGGAGAGCATCCAGCTCAACCCTGCTCTCAGTGACTATCCTCAGTCGCAGTAGGGAGGTTTCTGGATCTTGCCAGCGGCCTCCTGCACCAGCCCTGGGGGAACAAACGCTGTTCAACTGCAAAGCACTGCTCTCCTCTGCCACGGCAGCAAAAGAAGGCAGTACCCTTGTGCCCGAGCACATCCCTGGGCACTCACAGGTGTGCAGAGATGGCATGAAGACTGCTGCCCCACGGATGAGCCGATTTTGCCAAACCAAGTTACCTAAAAACTACCTGAGCTGTTGCAAACTGTGGTGGTTCCACAAAAAGTGGCTCCTGGATCAGAGTGCAGAGTTAAAAACTGGCCACCCAGTGACAGCCTCACAAGTAACAAAATAATTCAAACAGGTCAAGTTACTGACTCAGAAACAGGGAACTCTTGCTTCTTGCCACAGAGAGGAAATTTTCCAGTCTCCATTTAGAACTGGTCATCATTATTAAATACACACATGGATGGGCTTCTTGGACGTGATATAAATGACTTAAAGCTGTGATTCAAATATGTCTATAAAGTGCTCCTGTGATGTTTCTCTCCCTTTCTTTCCCCCCTTTTTTGAAACTGTCTCTGCTCCACTGTTCTCTGTAGAGATAAGCCCTTGAAAATCACCTTTTTTAAGGTGTAAACTTGGTGACTATATACATTATGGTTAAACATTTGATTTGTTATAGGCTAGAAAAATAGAGAACTTGAAATCTCTTCATGGTGTATTAAATGTCATACAATTATAATACAATCCTGCTCTGGCTGCTCCAATCCCAGACAAAATCAGTCTCAAATTTCCAGCAAACAGAGCAGTGCCCACAGTGCTTCTGCTTCCCTGGGAAATCAGAGTATCTCAGGCTGTGTTGACTTTAAGGATGTCCTGAACGCCCACCTTAAAAACGTGTTCCTCAGCACAGCCACAGCTCTTGTAGGGTCCTCCAAATGAAACCATGCTTTTTATTTCATAGCTGTTTGGGGCATCACATCTTTCTGGCTTCAGAGACTTAAAAAGCTGGCAGCCATAATTTGTTCGGCTGAGACCACAGCCTGAATGTCATTTTGTAGCGTTCCACACACCAAAATAAAATAGTATGGAATAATACAGAAAGGAAAAATCTACATCCTCACAATACAAATTAATCTTCAGGCTTCCCATCAAGTGAAACATATTGACAAGTGACAATAGGCAATTAATAGATTAATGAGCATAGCTCTTATCTGTCTGCATTATGAGTTTATCTGGTTGTAACAGGATGAACACAACACGGGCCTGTGCTCACAGGAGTGCTGTCCCAATAGGAATGAGATCATTGCAGCAAGATACGAATGCAGGATTCTGATTACCAGGTATCGCTCAATGGAACGTGCTCCCCCTCTCTCCCCCATGCTATATTCTATACATTTTTAAATTATTCAAGGGCAAAGAACAGAATATAATTTACTAGAGAGAGAATTAGAGGAAAAGGTTTTACGAAAGCAGGAGAGATTAGGTTTTGATCCAGGGTTAAGAAGACTGCCTCTGGCATGTGGAGTGTCTGTCAAGATAGATGATGGAACGCAAAAAAACCCTTCCACCTAAAAATGAGCCTAAACCCAGTGATGTCTGCAGTGCCAAACAAAAAAACTATCATTGAAAATGCACAGATAACCCAGTCAAAATCCAGATGTACAAAGTAGTTTTTCAGCAGGTCTAACTGCTAAACATGGGGAAACTGATTCTGATCAGAGTAGGCTCCTTCACAGCATGGACAAATTTAATCTGCAGAACTATGAGGAGCTCTGTGTTTTGATTGAAACCCGAAGGAAGGAAGGCTTCCCAGGTGACAGGGTGGAGAAGGTGACCAAGGCATGAATCTGCAAAGCCAGAACAGCAGTGTCTTGCTTGTGTGCAGTGTGCAGACACTTCTTCCTGCTCCCTGCTGCTGTGCCTGCAGCTCTGTGCTTGCACCTGCCCCATTCCTACTGCAGGAAGAAGCAAGCTTGGCTGTGTTCGTGCACAGAGCCATGTCCTGTCCGCTTTTGTTCGTGTGCGTAATATCTAACTTATCTCGACGGGGCTATTTGTACAAGTAAAGTGAATTTGCCCTTGATAGCATTATAAAGTTTCAAAATAAATATTGTGATGTTTTGTGGGCAGGCAAACACAATCTGCAATTTGCCGTGTGGAAATTGTTGTTCTGCTCCAGAATTATGCAGGCTTTCATAATGACTAATGACATGAGACAAATGCAGCATGACAGTTGCATGTTGATCATTCTATATAATTTTGTTCATAGGCCATTTATTGAGTTTCTTTCTGAGCCCAGTGCAGCAAGAAGAAAAATACCAGTACTGAGAACTTTGGATCAGACTTGACATTATTCCATTTTAACGTGCTGCACAAGAACCAAGGAATTTGCTGTGCTGTGGAGCAAGCCTGTCCATGGGAGCAGAGTAGTAAGGCCAGCAGTCTGTGAGCCTTGCTGCCAGCCCCAAGGGTGTCCCTGCTCCCCAAAATCTTGGGGGTACTGGGGATTGTCATGCCATGGCCACAGAATGGCTGGATCCAGCAGTGAGACAGGGAAAGCCACAGGCAGGTGCACTGTCACTGCTGAGGCAAAAATGCACCCAAAGAAGCTCACTCAGTGCCCTCGGTTGCATTCAGCAGCTGCCATGCTCAGGAAGCAGGAGGGTCTTGGAGCTCCCATGAGCGGTGGTTCAGGTGCAGAAGGAACTATGTGAGCACAGAGACATGTGGTGTTATCATACAATGCTCTGGAAGGGAATTCAGTTTGGGTCTCATTTTTAAGAGCTAATATTCTTTTATCCAATCAAATGGTAAACAGCATCGGTAAATCAAGTTTTGATGGCATATGTATTTGCAAACAAAACTTTATATTCAACCTTTTCTGAGATGAGCCCACAAATGTGTGTTGATATCCTCTGCGGTCACATTCTTTAAGGGCCCAGAAAATAGAAGAGCCTTTTGTGCACCACTTTAAATAGCGTACGGGAACTTCCACATTTCCTAATTGAATGGGACCTTCTAGGCATGCAGTGGAAAGCAGCCTTGGAAAATCAGTGTAGAGCAGGACAGAATGTTTTCCAAATGCTGATTTTATTATGTTCCCGGGTATTCTGTTCCACAGGAATCCACAGTGAATCTGCACTGCTGAGAGCTACAACGCATCCTTCAGAGCCGCCCCTCAGCAAGGCGCTCTGCCTCAGGATGAGGCACTCACGGATGCCCCAAGGAAGGGTGCACCCAGCATAGCAAAAAGACTCAGGCACTGCTGCTCTCTGCCATCTCCCTCTGGCACCCGCAGCTACTGCTTTAAGGTGGGTACCTCAGCACCAGTCTGGCCTAATGGCACCATCCCTCCTCTTCCCTGAGTAGGATGCCCCAGTGCCCTGCAGAGCACCACAGAAGCACCCGCACCACCTCTGGCAGAACTGGGGCAGACAGCTCACACCACTGATGGGAGTAGAGCTGATAACAGGCAGCTGCCCGGGCTGCTGTAAAATGGCGTTGTTCCACTGCTGTGAAAGCAGCAACATTTCATATTACCTGAGAATATCCAGACACAATTGCTTCTCACTTTCATATTGTATCGAATACTTAAAAGATGTATATATTTACAACCTTAAACATTTTTGTGTGGAGGAGTTAATGAAGCCAAGCTTAGATCTGTCGACACATCTACCACGCTTTAGTCAGAATACCGGGGAAAATCAGCTAAATTAAACACCAGGAGCCACTACCCAAACCAGGCAGATAGCAAGGCATTTTAAGCATTTTAAGCAGCAGCTGAACCACACAGCTACACCTTCAAATCTGATACTGCACCTGAAACAGGCAGGACAAGGATTTCAGACACACTTAAGCATAAGCTGGAGGGGAAAAAACAAAACCCAAAATACCAGGCAGGAGTAGATAAAAGCATTGGCTCAGGGGTGCTTTAGACCTGATAGCAAATACATTAACCACGGCAGAGTCTTCCCTACGCTTAAGAAACGTAACGGGACTTTGTACCTTCTTTGCAAATAAATAGGACTGCACTAAAGGAAGAATTGATTTTGCTATTAATTCCTCCTTTCACTATTGATCTCTGCTCCTCCCCGCCACTACATCTGGAAAACCGACTAGCAACTCCACTCGAAAGGGGAGTGCAACACAAAGGAATCAAATGCCGGTTGAAAAGAGCCGTGCGCACACCCTCTCACCATCAAAGCACGGCCCTCTTCTCTCAACCTCTTTGGCCCTCTGCTTCGGTCTGTAAAATGGAAATAGCATTCCAGAAGAGAGCGAGAGGCACAGATCGTGAGCTCAGTTGCTGAACTCTGGAAGAGCAGGCTGCCCTCCTGGCCTTCAGCATTTTGATGTCTGCAATACCTCCCTGTATGGCAAGTGCTGCCTAGGTGGGGAATATCTGTTTTAGTTCTACAGTAACAGCTACTTTCGCTTAAAATATTTGTGGAAAAACACCAGTTTCAGATATGTGACTAAGAAATCTCGATTAAAACAGAGGAAGCTTCAGTACAAATATAAGGCTCTCTACAAATCTCAGGCTATATGATGTGACATCGGTTGTGAATGTAAAACAATATATGAATGTGATTCACTGCAATAGCAACTTAAAGACAAAATACCTTTTTCTGTTAGAAAACTGATTTTTGATTCTGAGGATTTAATGGAAAGAAAAAAAAGAATGTTTGCAATGGAGAATGTTTGCATATGGTTCATTAATCAGCCTGGCAAGGAGTTTGATATCAAACTTGCACATATTTTTACGTAGGCTTAAGCAATCCACATCCAATTATTCATTATTTATGTTTCTGCACTAATTGTGCTCTGTGTCACTTAACAAAAAAAAAAAAAAGAAAAAGATATCTAACTGAGCTTGGAATTTGTCATCCCGATGAGATTTCTCAAAATACTGTGACTGGAATGAGAGAGTTGGCATGTACTTTTCCTTCTCTTGGAGCCCCATAAAAGCCCAGGCTTAAGATAAACTAGATTTTCAGTAGAACTGACTGAGAATTTTCAGGCAAAATTAATTCTCATTGATAAACATTATTGAATAAACAGCTTGTTCAAACAATTTGGGAGGTTTTGACAACCTCCCATTTCAACAGGGATCTCTCAAGAAACTGCCTGTGGGGCTCCTATATTATCATCCTTTGGCAGGAAGATGATGGAATTCCTATGTTGCCTGTGATAACCCATGAAGTGCATCCCATTTTGAACCAAAATAGGAATAAGAAACACTAATTTTTCTGAAGTTAGTATTTCTGAATTTTCTTTCCACCTCCAATTCTATAGTTACATCCTATTCCAGCATGTCCCACAGAAAGCCTCCCACCAACACAGACATTCCAAATGCCACCTTCTCTGGTTCTCAGAGGAGCAAGACAGCAGCAAGGATGCACGAAGCAGCACTGGGAGAAGCAATGCAGTGACAGATCCATGCAGTCTTTGCACAGCTACACCCAGCTGCTGAGGTACTGGACTGAATTGATAGCTTTTTCCACATAGGTCAGCTTTCACTTTGGGTTTTATTGCAGGAAAAAGCTATTCAATGCCAGTCACTTGTGGTTAGCAGTACTTAATGTTACCTAACAGTTCACAAAAGTTCTCTAAAACAACCGAAAGAAACAGATGAACAAAACCACATAAATAACTGTAATGCACCGAATTCCCAAGCAAAGGGCACACCCTCATGGAGAGCAGGTCTCGTCTCTCCCCAACCAATGACTGAAGAATCTTCCTACTCTTCGGGAAAATAAAGAGAAGCAGGGAACATTTCAGGAGAGGAACCACAAAAAGCAAGAGGTTTGGAGAACTCCTTATTTATTCTTATGCACGTATTTTCACCTTCTGTCAAACATAAATGCAGATTCATTTGTGTAGCACAGCAACCCATTGTAAATATCAAATATCCACAAAGAATACCTGAAATTAGGAAGAACTTGCTCATGGCTTATGTGTTCCTTCTAAGACCACCGCATCATTTACTAATCTTGACAATACCCCAAAAACGTAGCATGGTGTACCTCATTAAGTGTGTTGCTTATCTTATTGCTCCTGCAGAAAACCAAGTCCCCACTGCCCTCAGTGCTTCAGTTTTGGGCACTGTGTGCAGCCATTAATTACTGTATTTTACTGATCTTGGGAAATCAGACTGAGCAACATACCCAGATCAATGTGGGAGATGAGGATAAAGACCAAACAGCTCTAGAAATGTCCTAGATAAGACTGGTAAACAACTGTCTTCCATAGCAAAAGGCGAGAGAAAAATCAAATCATGCTGAAACTTATTGAAGCTTAAAGCTGCTTACAAAAATGGCTCAAAGGTGAACGATTAATTTCAAACCAGGCCAAATTGAGGAAAAGAAGCTTGATGCACACACCAATTTTGTCCCTCAAAGTCAAGAACTGCCTAATCAATAGCACTGCTAAAAAGAGATGGGCGCTCTCAGGGGTACCATTACAAAGAATTGCACTTGGGTTTAGCCACCTGGCTCCCAATTGCTTTAATAGGTGTCATGTGGCTAAAATCTGGGCTAAAGCTTTAAAAACTTGCCCCTCGGTCTTCCTGAGCACCCATTGCTGTCAGGTGGCAAATGCAAAGCAGCAGGAGAGGCTGGGAGATTTGCTCCCATATTGACCAGTACTAGAACATGTCCAGGAATTTGTACTGTCACAAGGGTCAGTTATGGGCAAAATAAGGCAAAGCAGGAGGAGGTAAAACTGGCACATGAAAGAAAGTAAAAGAAACTCTACGTAACGCTTACTCTGTTGACATGTTGATAGTAGCGTGCAGCAGGTACCCATGCTCCTCTTCCATTAGGTAAAAATAAACTAGGACTTTTTTTAGGTAATGCTCTGACCACTCCCCCCATTACAAATTGTACTCAACATCTTAATGGAAAAGCTTCAAGGGGTTTAAGGTTTTAAATCAAATAAAGAAACAGACAAAAGAAAAATCCAATCAGAGCAGAAAGGGATGGCTTATAGAAGAACTGATTTTCTTCCTGTTTTCACCAGCGCTGAACTCCACAGGAGCAGCAGTCAGAGAGATGGAAAGAAGTTAACAAAATGGGAGAGGAAGGAGGAGTTTCTTTCACACTGATATTGTACACAATTTTACGCAAGGAGTGGTGGTATCCTTTGAATGAGGTCTGGGCTTGACTTGGTTCCTGGATCTGATAGGGATCAGCTGTGGGACAGTGAGAACTTTGCTCCCTTCTCATGCAACTTACTCAGTTCTGGAGAACCCTGGGGATAGCACTGGCCCTGTGAGAACAGGGGACAGCAATGGAAGCTGGCCTGATCAGCAGCTTCCCTGCGCAAGGTCACTTGCTCCCAAAGAACAGGTGAGTACCAAGCAATGGCAGCTGTTTTTTAAAAGGAGGGAAATATTGTCACAAAGAACAGCAAGTCAAAATGTCCACATGTGGAAGTGAGTGGGGAAAGGGAACAGAGAAACTAAGTAAACTAAGGAACTTAAAACAAACAAAACAAAACAAAACAAAAAAACCACCAAAACACCAAGCCCAGAACAAAACCCAAGCTTCCAGTTATGACAAATTCTTAGTTTGTTTCAAAAGAGGCTCATACACTGTCAACCTGCCAGCCAGCTTAGAGAGAACTGCCCATCAAAAATTCAGAAGTGTTATGGTTAGACACTGGTTACAAGAAAAGGAAAGGAATAGAAAAATCTTCCCCAAGATTGCAGGTAATTGTTATAAGCACAGAAAAACTACAGAGTGATCTGTAACTGAGCCTATATGTAATGCACACTGAGGCCTCTTGCCATTGAACCCTGGAGACGTGCTTAAGAAGAACCAAAAAAAAAAAAAAAAAGAAGGAGAAGAAGCACAAGAGATTGCCCTTAGCCAAAGCAAAATGGCGCACTGCAAGAAACTAAGGGCAATGAGATTTCTATTCAGATAAAGGACTGAAGTCTGATTAGAGCTGAGAGTGTGGAAGATGGTGCTTGCAGGTTCGATTCAGATGCCATTAATTTGATAAGTTTTGAATCCAACCATGAGTGTAGGCCTGGTTCACGAGCCACAGAATATTTGAGTGCTACTGTTACACTGGCTTTTCCAGTATCTCACTTCATACACATTAGAGCCAAACCGCATCAGTTCCCCTCAGTTGAGCTGGATTGGCACTTTGGAAATCCTAGTACACAGGAAAGGTTTAAAACCTCACATCTGAGGAGTAAGAGAAACATGAAACTGGCTAGAAATGGCTTGAGAAAAAATGAAGGTAGGAATGACAGAAAAAGGAGAAATAAAGGACAGTAAAACGGAGAGAGAAATGAAACAGAAAAAATTGCTCAGAAAAGAAAGGTGAGTGTGGAAGAGTATGGGAAACAGCAAAAGGAAATTACATTAACAGAAATAAAGCAAAGAACTAAAGAAATGGAAAATGAGGCACAGAGGAGGGCAGTAGAACTCACAAAAGAAAAAAGAACAAAAGGCAAGAGGTGGATTGGAGGCAAGAGAAAGAAGTGGTGAGGCAACCAGAGAGAGAAGGAAGAGGGAGGAGGAGAAGTGCAAGGAGCTGAAAATGGAGAGAAAATGGGAGAAAGAGGAAAAGAGAAGTAAAGAGAGGGAATATTGCAGAGAAAGGACCAGAAAGAACAATCCTAGGGAGCCTGCTGTGGTGGGTCACAGAGGAGTTCACAAGCCCATGCACTCCAACTATTTCTTTTTGATTCTGTGTCATTGTCAGGCTTCAGACTGCAGCTGCAAATTGTTTGTCTGGCAGTTCTGGTAGGTTTGATTCAATAACTCCTATAAGGGGGCAGGCAGGATATCAATGCTGCTTTATTGCCTTTTTCTCTGCCTACAATAGCAATCCTCCAGTTATACAGTATTATAAAGTGCCATCACTGGGTGTTGTATCTCAGCATAGTCACGTCTCATCTTCCTAGGCTATAATAAGCTGGCAAAAGTAAAAGTCTGAAACTGTGTGAGCTTCATGAAATGACTGAGATCGGCATGAGGGATTGGCACAGAGCATACAACAGACTCTCTCTTCCCAAGCCCCGCAGCATAGGATAGCTGCATCCTACAGGATCAGCTTCACCAAAATGTATTTGGTAATCTGTTTCGAGTCCCACTCCAGCCACTAGCAGACAAAGCATTAATGCTCCAGAAAGCTGCTAGCACTGGAAAACAGAAAAAAATAAGCTCCACAGTCCTGTCAGCTGGAGAGTCTTCATGCCTCTCTCCCAATCCTTTGGATGTGAGCTCTTTAAACGCAGTCACTGAGCGACATTTAACGTCAGATTGGACCAACCAACATGGTCCTACCATTTTTGCTGCTAGAGGTTGGTCTCTTCAGGCTGCAGGGCTTTCCCTCACCAGGCTGACACAGAGAAATTTCCCCAGCCTTGACCGTACATGATCTGTCAATAATAAGAGGCTTTCAGTTACAGAATGCTGTCAAATAGCACCTTTTACAAACACTAAATTCAAGTTTAAAATGTCACAGTAAAAAAAGGAAAATCACCACCGAGAAAAAAGCCTGCGAGACATTTTATTGGTGTATCTTTTAAAAAAGAAAAATTCCTGGCACATTGCTCTGGTTAAAGCCACACAAATCAGAACAGAACTTCTCATGCAGGCCAGGTCACTACAAATCTTAGAAGCAGCTGAATAGAAAGAGATCCATTTTTTTCTGCTTAAACTTTGTCTCACATATATATATATACACACATGCACACATATACATGCACACATGTAATTGCATACATTTCTATATACACACACAGACTTATTTAAAAGTCCCTGCTTCATTGGAAAAATTGTAGGCGGATGCCTTTAAGGATGTGTTTAAAAATTATCATGGCTTTACGCTGCAGTTTATTCCATATATTTCCATCCTTTTGAGCCACACTGTTCAACCTCCTACTTATTCTTAATAGATTAATTTGTGATTGCTCCCTCGACATTTCAGCCTTTCATGATGGAGAGCAGTTCCTCTCATTTCACTCATCAAGGCTCCATATAATAATGAAAGTTCTCTCAGGTCACCTCTATTGCGTCTCATTTCCTTAACCCCTTTAGCCTTCCCTCCTGATGAGTGTTCTTAAACCTGGAACTGTCTGGGCTCAGGGAAAATAAAATTTCTCCTTTGAGGCTTCTACGATTGAATCCATATTGCATCAGTTCTATAGAAAATTTGGATATAGCCATGTGATTTCAGTTCTCTGACAGCTTTACAATGTCATAATAACCTGTTTGTTTCTTTTCCAAGCAGCCATATGCACAGAACTGCTGGGATTTTTCTCTAATAACCCCAGGTCTCTTTTTTATTTGGTACACTGAATAATGTGAACTCTGCTGTGGTTCACTAGCTCTAGACTTACTCACACAGCCAACTAAAAGATTCAAATCCTCCTCAGCTTGGTAAGCATTTCTTCTTACCGTTTGCTTAATCTTTACATTTGGCAGAATAATTGATGCCTGTTATTTTACTTGTTACGATCTTTCGGAATAAAACTGTGAGGCAAGATTCGGAGCTGCTGTCAGTTGGCCTGTCTCTAGCATCACTTCAGAGGTCCAGCTTCACAAATTAAAGAGACGCTTCAAAATAAACCAGGAGGGCAAGCTGCCATTTTGAATTTTCCACTTGCTACTTACGACCTATAGCTGCTCCCTAAGTTGTTGCCCTGCTCCATGATTTACATTTACAGAGGGGAAGCTCCCCACACAGCTTGCAGGCAGGAGGGCAAGCTCAGGCACTGCAGAAGGAATGCAGCACCACCTGCAGAAGGGAGGCTAAAGGTATCCAGACCTTGCACTCTTTTCCAAGAATTGTCCATTACAAAAACAAACCACCACATCTTTTGAAAGAACAATTTTACACAGCACCAAATTCCAGTATTTGTTTGTCTTTTGTGCAATCCAGCTGTTCCAAAACCAAACAAACAAAATAGTTCCTACCAGCAATACAGCATCATGTAAAACAACTGCTAGTCATATGCACAGCATTGAAGGTTGTGCATCTCTAGGAGGAGGAGATGACAATTAGTTCAAAGTAATTCAGTGCTGATTGGGTTGGGAATAATTTCCTGGCAACTAAGGATGGGATTGAGACCAAAAAATCATTTCAAATAACTATGAAGGAGTCACTGGATAGCAACACCTTTCAGTCTCTGGAGACCTGGAATTGATTCGAACTGGTCTACCACTTAAATGGAGAAAAGCTATTATCCCATCACTAATCTCTTGAGCCATTCAGTCCCCCTTGAACCAATTTTTTCTTCAACAAGCTACTTTACATATTTCACTCATCATCTTAGCCCGCTATCTTTACGGGAGAAGCTTATCAAATGATTTGTGTAGGAAGGCAAGTACGTCTCCCTTTTGCATTTCCGTTTATCCTTGCATTTGTTGCTAACATGACCAAACTATTAAACACGTTCCTCTCCTCCTCTCTTTACAGTACCCTGCTTTTCCTACTACCATTCACAAAATACGACATCAAAAAGCAACCCACTTTTAGAAGCATCCATACTAGAAACAAATTTCCTGGATAAATACACATGCATTGCCCTCAAACGTCCTAGCAATCATCAGTATAATGCTGATGTCTCCTTAATAGCTGTGCAGCCCTACAAGGGTCAAATCCAGGATCTGCAGAGGAAGAGCCGAAGCACAGAATTGCAAAGGGTCAGATTTGCAAAGATAGTCTTCATTTTTATGTGCGTTCATGGCCACCAAAATGTGGACACAGTGCCCATGAGTGTACAAAGCTGTAATTAATAATTAAAAATGCCTTAAAAATTAGGCCCTTGGTATCTGATAATGGGCTTGCAAAAAAATTGGGGCATCCATAATGGAAATCCATTTAGGATAAGGAGGTTGTAAATGAACTGCTGCAATCAGAGAAAGTGCAAAGCTCAGAGCTGGAGAGCTCGGAGCTCAGTTTGGTGTCGAGGCCTCAGCAGGCAGGAGAGCAAGCATGTGTCACACTCAAAGCACTCCAATTCTCTCACTGGTCTGCCACTATTTCATGCACTTAAGCAGCCTGTTTTGTCTGCTTCATGCCTTCTCTTCCTTAAGCGTTTTCACTGTAGCTTCTCACACCACCACATTGACTCAGTTTCCTCTGTCTCAGAACCGGAGTGCATCCCTCAGAGAAGCATGGGCCTCCCTCCTTCCAGCCAGCTAACCCTGCTCCACTCACCCTGCAGTTACACGGCCAGCACAGCACACTCTGATACTGCTCCTCTGGCAGCAATTAGAATCAAATCAACACCAGGCTGTTTATAAAAAGGGATGTTGCTATAATGACACTATCAATTCTTCCAAACATTGTAGCTATTTATCAAGTGATTAAAGTAGAGTAACTTACTCCAGTTTTACTAGCCTATTTTCCATAGGAACTTAAAAGGTTTTACTGCCTCAAGTATGGCACTTGGAGTGCTAATAATTTCGATTTTATTACATTAGCATATTTTTTAGATTTATTTCTAGGTTTTGCATTAGATTCAAATTGTTACTCGGTTTATAAAATAAGATAAATTTATCTTGGTCAAAAATCACATTAAGATAATTATCTTGCCCTTTTGGCAGATAATTTTGTTTGTAATATATTGAAAATGCTTATTTTTTGTTTTTTTAACCACTCATTCTTGCAAAAGTGGCTGTTTTTTCCCAGATGCGGGCACCTCTATCTCCCTCTCACTGTCAAGAGCTGTCTTGTCTCCTCCCACTTCTGCCTTCCCACCGAGAAAACCCAAACCAATGGTGCCTACTCCAGGCCCCAGGCCTTATCTGGCACACGTTTGCTGCCTTGCTGCTGGCCATGCTGCATCATGGTGCCAGACCCTGTGGGGAAGGCTCCTGGCCCCACACCAGGAACAAGGAGATGCTCACCAGGCAGGCAGGCAGGCAGGCAGCATCACAATTTGCACATGACAGAAACCACACCAGCCTGGTGCCTGCCTGTTTCTCTGTGTTAATAAAAGTCTTAAATGATGATGGCTGAGTGAAAAGACCCTTTCTTAAAGAAGGGGTTGAGGTCACTGACTGAATTCTTCCCCCTATGCCCTCCATCAAACCTGGTGTCCCTGAAACTGTGGCACACCTCCCTTGCAGTACTGCACTTCTCTTTCTAGCTTCTGAAAGCAGTACACTGAGAATAATGCTGTGATCTGCCAAGTAAATTAGTTCAGAGCTAATTTAGTCAGATATTAAGATACTAATCAAGTGTCAGAAGAAAGTTGCAGCTCCTAACCTTAAAGTAAGTTGAAGTTTCAAATGTCTGTTTAGAATACATGGATTTTCCTCTGTGCATGTGCAGCAGTATCATGATTAAGAATTTACATGTTCTAACTTGACATCAGTAATTAGCTTAGAGCACCTCTTTCCTCCTAGATGAAAAATTACTGGGGGTATGTGCTGAGGAAATAACTCTGTCACACCATGGCACTCTGGTATACAAAAGCAGACTGATACCCTGAGTTCTCAACAGGATAAACTATTACCCTTAACACACTGGCACATCAAGCAGTCATGACACAAGTACCAACAAACAGACACTGACTAAAATCCAAAAGGTTTTGAGGTATAACGCTGAAAGATATATTTTTTTTTGAGAGAGAAAGTATTCATGTTCTAATTCAGCTCTGCAAAAGCAGTTCTCTCCCTGCATTTTCCCTGTTGCTTAAGGGCCCAGGGAGGTACATCCTGTCCAGTCTTTTCCTGCCTTAATGCAGGAGGAGAAAAAGAAGCAAGTCAGAATGTGAGAATGTCTATGAAAAAATCAGTGTAGGGTTCAAACATCTCTACAAAGTTCAGGCTCAACTCGAGTTTGAGGTTAAAATGAAGATTGGCTCACATGTTTGTGCTATTATTTGATGACAGTCCTATGGAAAATACACAGGCAGAAATTCACCCATCTCTACTGAGAAAATACCTGCTTTGCTACTGCACCGCTGCTGCCCTGCATCCCCTTTGTGCCACCCACACATCCAGCATCCAGGAATGCAGGGAGCACAAGCACACAGCATGAGGGAAGGGAATGGGAGGCAGCTCAGATTCCCTGCAGGGAAAATGGTCTCAGTCCTCATGATTTCAGTGCAGTCACCAAGAAATCGCACCAACAATTTGTATAAATCACAATCCAGACGGGCTGGCAACAAAAGTTTGGCTGTTTTGCATACTCCATATCTCTGAACATTTTTCTCTTGTAATGACATGGTGAAGAAGCTTGATGATCATAAATATGGAGTGTATCACCCTGTCCTTTAGCTCACTCCTCATTGCTCTAGCAACATAACACGTGCATCTCAAATAAATTAAACATGTGACATATAAAATCAGTTTGTGTTTTTTGGAGGGTTGTCAAAATTCTGAGAAACCAAAACGTTGAAAATCACTTGTCAAAACGTTCTGAGATGAAGTAGTTAAGCTGTCATCAACAGCTTAAACACTGTTTATTTGAATATGTAAAGCGACGTTCTGAAAAACCGAAAGTAGAGGGTCTGCTGATCAGAGCTTGCCTTGCCATCTCTTGGGCAACAAAACTTCACATGAAGTGGAAGGCCATCTGCATGCATAGTGAAGTGCACTGCCCTGCCGACATGTGTGATGTGACAAAGTATGGCAGTGGCATTGCCATAGCCCCGCGTGCATTCTTACTCAGCAGTGCCCGTTATTTGAAATGGAGTTACTCTCTGCTCACCACAAAACTGCAAGTAGCATGTTGCAATAACACAATAAATAGCCCATGTCATCTCCCTATCTGCACCTTTTGCAAAAGCAGATACAGACCCAATCTAAAAACAAATCTAAAAGTGCTATAATAATGCGGGAATGACATGCCTCTTAAGCTGTTTACAGCTGACAGACTAAGTGAAATGGCTTGACAAGGAAGAACACAGCATGTGTTGACAGCCTTGCTTAGTTCATACTTGAAAGGCAAAATTAAAGTCATATTGTCACAAGGTGCAGAATTCCGCTCCCTTGAAGGACATTCTCCTAAGCAAGGCACAGCATTAAGCCTCAGCCTCCTTCCCTTGTCTCCCACTTTCACGTGCAGGCTGCTAAGTGGCACACCTCAGAGTCCAGGCCGACTCCGTACCTCAGTAATTGCTAGTGAAAACGTATCATTTAGAGGAGGATGAAGAAAGAGCAACAGCGAGAGCAGCCATAAACATTCACCCTCTGTAATTGAAGGGAGCACTGCAACATATGGGCAGCATTTGGCTTTTCTTGCAGCAGGCAGCACCGCCAGGAACGAGCAAACATCAAACAAAGGCTGAGCACAAATCCCCTCTATCCACACAGGGGCCTTTCACTTGATTACAGGATACGAGAGAAAAACACCAAACCACTGTGGATCCTAAAAGAAGTAACTAAGAGCTAAGATGGGTCAGAGAAAAGGGCTGGAGCCAGGCACTAGGAAAATGAGACCGCCTTGGCGGCTCTCACACGACTCTAATACAAAGCCAGCAGGCAAACCGTGAGGCCGTGCAGCAGCAATGGCCTCTGGGTTTACCTTGTGCTCACTAATACCAAGGGCCAGCAGCAGCCGGCGGCTGTCACCAGCCCGCACAGGCAGGAGGACAAGGTCAGCTTGGAGGCTCTGTCCTTCTGCCCTGCAGCAGCTCTTACCAGGCTTCAGCCCCTATTCATCAGAACTATGAGAAGCCACAAGCATTCATAGGGCAGAAGAGGGTAAAGCCCACTCCTGCTCTGTGGATTAGCCCGGAGGTTCAACCGCTAGCAGTGCAAGTCAATCTGTCTCTTTTAATGAGCCCTGTAGATGATGAAAATGAATCCAAAGTCGCCAAATGAAATTATCTCACTGAGGTGAACTACCAGGAAAGTATTAGGGTATGGATGCTCCACACTTGGAATGCTGTTACTATTGTATTTACCCTGGACTAAGCCAGTTGACCAGGACATGAAGGCACCTGGCCAACCCACACCCAGCCATTGCATTCTACAGGGAAGCGCAGACCCACACCCAGCTCTGCCCCTTGCACTCAATGTGCAACAATTCTCAAGTGCCTGGCTGCAGCTCCACGCCCAGAGCCTGCAGGCACATCTCCAGCCAGGACAAAGTACCATGTTGGAGCCACAGCTCAGGAATCAGAGTAGTGCCGACTGAAAGCATTTTTTCAAACTAATGGAAGTTTTGCCTACATATTTCTTCCCACACATGAAGGTCATCAAATGTTTGTGTGCCAAATGTTAGAATTGATGCCATCCTAATGAACTCTGAAAACATTTTCCTGTCAAAGCAAATAGAACAAGTTGACATCACTGATCCCAGCATCGACCAAAGAGGAAAAACAAACAAACCATCACTTCAAAAACCAGAGGGTTTTTTGTGCTCCAAGTTCAAGGATGTGAGTCCAGCAATGCAATGACAAAAGGGAGCGCAGTGCAGATGACAAAAGGGTTATGCTCACCACGAAGGCAGTTGGCCCTGAGGAAGAGAGATTGCCTCGGCACCAGGCCAGGGAACCAGGCACTGCCTCCTCCCACCTGGGTACAGCAGCTCCCTTGTGTCCAAGTGGCACCAGATCACTGCCTGGAATGTGTGCAAGAGGCTAGAGCCCGAGCAGAGAATAGATTGGCCTGCCCCTGCCCGAAGCTGAGGATTCGATGAGGAGCTATGTTTTTCTCACCAGAGCTCCCTATCCTCGTGACCTCTTCCAACTCCCAGGGGATGTCCCAAGCCATCCATCCAAGAGCATAACCCACAGAGTGACAAGCCTGCTGTTGCTGCATGCAAGCATGGAGGGCAGTGTGTCTTACAGCCACATGACTAAATTGGGTTTCTAGAGATCCAAGCTCATTTCTTCCTTCTAACACAAGATTCCTATAAGTCCCTTGGCAAATCTGAAGTAACCACCTGGGAAATAACTCTACCTCCTCTTCCAGCTCTCTGCTCACTCGGAAATCTGGGACAGGGTTCACCTTGCTGTGCAGTTTCTAGCAAAGAAGTGCCCAGTCTCAATCTCTGCAGGTAGCTCACATTCAGCATATAGCTAATCAGAGATAACTGTACTATTCACGCAGTCCAGAGAAGATAGGGACTTTCTGCAAAGTCCACAGGGGTCTTCAAGGCTGGTGAAAGTAGCAAGGTACCAAGCACCAATGAATTCCCCAAACTAATGTCCCTCCTCAGTTGTTACAGCCATTTTGTTACAGTGGTTTGTCACAGGAATTGCCACAGTATGAAGATAACACCAAAAAGCACAGCAGTAAAATTGGGAATAACGACGGACAAACAAGAGCCCAATTAAAAGGATGAAACATACTTTGTTGCTCCCTCCAGGGGAATGGAACCCCAATGGGGAATGGAAACACATTTCCATTTTATTTACTGCTTTAATTTCTGGTTCTCCTATGCTCACTAGAACTGGAAGGTATAATCTCAGCTCCTGCTTCTCCAAAAGTCAGTTCTAATCTCAGTCACTCTTCAGCCCTGGGGTTTTCCTTCTCCTTGTCAAGCCTGACCACTTACATTTCTATCAGCTCAGACAACGTTTACCCACTCCCTTTTCTGTTCCTATCTCATTTCTTCCCCTTCCAGTTTTTGTGATGCCACAATACATCTATGCCAGCACACAGAGCGTGCAGAAATAGCCGTATAGATCCTGACTACGTTCAAGAAAGGGGAAAGGTTGAAGTGAATAACATCCTCCGTATGAATGATTCCCTTGCTCGCTGTATTGCAGTGAGCTGCGCTTTCATACCCCGTGATGGATGTGAGTTATGGGTCACTCCCTCACTTGTGAAAATAAATGTACAACACTTGCCAATTGTTATACTGTGTATTACAAAATTCTATTGCTTAAGATTTATGCACTTAGCAAACCAATCGTACAAACAATCCAGGTACAGCACAATGGTTCTACCACCAGGATTTTTGTTGTTGATAGAAACATACACATAATCACCCTTAGCTACAAAGTGACACTGCATTATACAGGGGGGAACATATTAGGGACTAAGAGTTTATCATATCCATAGTTTGCTTTGGGTGCAGTGGACTTAGCATGTGTTAAGTGATGCTTAAGTGATTTGCTGAATTGGCCTAATAGCGCAAAATGCTCCTGGCTCTCTTTGCTTATAAATACATTTCAAGGCACTGATTGGAGTCTAGAATGTCCTATATGGTCTGGGAGACAGTGACTTGAGAGCTATCAGCTCTCCTTAAAAATCTTCTGTGATAATTCAGAACCACGGTTTTAAAAGCTCTTTTGGGGGCATGAGCCTGGAGCCCCATCAGCCTTCGTGCACAACAGTGTATCAGAGGGAGCAGCTTCAAGGAGAAACACGAGGCTGTTTTCTCCAGTGTGATGAACATCAGCTAACCCCTTAGGCAACCTTTTACACCAGGTTAGCAACAGAAGTCCTGGTTGCACCTGGCCATGCGCTCAGGAAGCTATTCTAGGGCCCTTTTTCTCATAACCATAGAACAAGTGCAAGGGCTGAAAAACCACACGACCTGCCCCACCTGCCTGCCTGGCAGGCCTGAGCTGTCCTAGCATCCAAGTAACATCACAGGCTGGCAGCCCCAGCTGACCCCAGTTCCAGCAAGGTTCCCATAAAAGTGGGTCCTGGTCCCTTTTATTTACAAGGGTGTTTTCCATTTTAGGCTCATTTTAACTAGCATGAGCTGCTGAAGCACTAGATGCCCTTATCTGCTTTCCCCAAGGGAAGGAGATACATAAAGTGCATAAGACTGCAGGTTTTTAAGATTAAATGCTATGAACACAGATTAAATTATATGCTTTTTATCCCCTTAAGGAACTCTTGTTCATAGTGTTCTGTTCCTGGTTTCCAAAATAATTTCTACTTACATTCACATGGGAAAGAGAAGGTGTACTTGTGGACATCACACAACAGAAAGCTCTCCTCTGAATTCCAGCTACTCCAGACCTTTGAGGGTAAAACGTCTATCCTCTGCTTGACAGAAGTCTTGGGCATCAAGTAGCTTTTCCTTTGGCTACAAGGTTAGTAAAAGCATTGGTGCTCCGGAAAAACCCCGTTGGACATCAGAATAAACTTGGCCTCACTGAAAAGTTAAAGGAAGAGAAGGGCAGTGCTGAGCTCTGCGGCAGCTCTGGAGCCTGAAGGGAGCTGAGGCTGCCTGGGGCAGCATCCATCTGCTGGGGGGGCAGTGGTGGGAAGCAGTGACTTCAGCAAAGCCTTTTCTCAAAGCAAAAAGACCCCAACATTCAGCAAAAGGGAAAAGGAAACTTGCCTTAATCCTTCTTGCAGCAGAGAGGACAGCAAAGACTGGCCGGTCACCTTCTTGAGAGGAAGCTTGGCTTTTTGGTATGGCTGCCCTGAGAGAGACAAATAGCCACCCACATGATTACAGCCTCAGTGGGTTGTTTTGCTGTTTGCTTTAGTTCACTTTTTTACACCGGCTTAAAAGGGTCAACAACCTTCATCCCAAGGACCCTATTAGAGAAGTAGCTTTGAGGAAAACATATAATTAACCCTTGGAACTCACTGTAGCAGGATATCATTGAGGAAGCATATGAGAAATTTTCATTTTTTAAGAGAGATTGCATATAAAAAAATGCTAAGAATGCAGTCAAGTATTTTTACTACTGAGAATTCATTTGTAACAGTCTCTACACTTGAGGGTATTAATGACAACCAAACCCAGCAACTAATAGTTCTTCAGTCACCAAATAACAGCAAACAAGATGAGCAAAACTATTAAGATGAATACAGACTGCTTGAAGACTTCAGAAGCAGACACTCATAGACCCAGGAACAGAAAATGCAGTAGGTGAATGGACCTCTGATCTATTCTGTTACACCAACTTTTGTGTCCAGCTCTTTGCTTCCTATCAGCTTACTTGCTAGATCCCAGGTGATGGCCCTTTGCAACCTTAGAAAGGTTAACCAAAAGTGCAGGAAAAATCAGGCTGACACGAAGACTTAACGGGCAAGTTGAAAGCAGTGTACACACAGAGAAGATTTCAAATGGAAAGTATCAGGAACTGACGGAAAACACTTTATTTTACTGCCCTGGAGACTCAAATAGCTTCTGTTAAGAAGAGCTCAACTGACAAACCTGTATGAAAACGACATCCTTAAACTGACTTCTGTCACATTTTAGAAAACAACAACAACAACCGAAAAAAACCCACAATCTCTGGGCTAGAGGACAGGACAGCAGACAGGATGCACAGGATACTTGGAATGAGCTGACGTTTGGAGGACTTTGAAGATGTAAGGCTCACAGCTCTCCTTCAAGACAGAGAAAGTGACATCCTTCGAAATGCATGAGGCATGCTGGACCATGCATGCCATATCAGCAAGAGGGCATGCTGAAAATCCACACAGACAGAACACTGCAAGTTCTCCCATTCTGTTACCATAATGATCAAAAGCAAGCAAGAAAGCGTATCTTCAGCCCTACTGAGTGAGCTTATCAGTGAAGGAGAAAATGGTATAATTGTACTGATTGTGCTGTGCAGCTACCAACATTCCAAGGACTCCATCCTCAACTAGTTTTAAACTGAGAAGCCTTGGGATTTTATTTGAAGGATCTTCATGAGCTAAAAAAATAATTATAAAATTGTAGCTTCTACTTTAACACTTCTCTACACAAAATCAAAACTTTGTCACATCGTGGGGTGAGGTAAACAAAAAACAAACCACAGAAGTCCCTGCAGCTGTGTGGAACACGGAACGAAAACTACACTGTGAGCTCTGACAGTAATAAAAACATAACTGGATTGATTCTTGAGAATTTATTGAACTAAATTTAGTTAGGGTCTTCTCGTTTTGTTTTGTTTTTAACGATTGTTCACCACTTAATTTTTATGAGCTTGATTATGCCTTTAAGGCACATTCTAGCAGAGGGCTGAGGTGAAAAGCCTCTCCAGGGAGGATGCAGCAGCAAAGAAAGCCTCTGGGACATGCAAGAGCTGAGCTAATCCTTCCCAGGCATGCGCTTGGCAGAAGCTGCTCATAGCTCTTCAGCTTCCCAGCAGAAAAGCAAGTCTATGTGCCCATGGCGAGGAGCTTCTGCCTCCTTCAGCATGGGGGGTGTCTGCAGCTGCCCTACTCACCTCCTCACCCTACTCCTGTCCTGCCTCTGCCAAGGCCTCTCAGGAGGCGTTTTACTATGTCCAAATGCGCTGTTAAGCAGTGCCACTTGTCCTGTTTCACTGTCCAGGGAGAAATGAGATGGCTGTATGCTTCCCAAGCAGAGCAAGCTCTAAGCACATGGAGAAAACACTAGAAATTGTGTAAAATACTGTCAGGAATATTTGGGAGTCTCAGAATAACTTTGCAGTAAATTCCATCAGGAGTTAGAACTGTTCCAGTTCCTCAAACGTGGCTTCCCTCTCCTCACTCGTGTTTCACACTGAAACACCCATGCATGTTTCTAGCCAATACTTGGAAGTCTTTGCTTTAATCGGTACGTATGGAAACAATTCCTTTTGGAGAGAGTTTCGTTGTCTCCGTTGGGCAGCCCTAAAATGCCACATGCATCACCTGGGTTTCCCAGAGCCTTGAAGACTGACAGCATCCCCATCCATTTTCCCTACGAAGAACCAGCTGGGCTCTGTGAAGTCCCTCCTGCCCCAGTTCCCCTGCCAGCACCCCTTATTGCCACAGGATGTCTGACACCTCTGGGCAGGGTACCAGCCCTCAAGCTCTGCTTTCCCCTTTCCTCAGCTGTGCAGGTGACAGCACGCAGGCCGCAGTAGCATGGGATGGCCAGATGCATGTGCTCCTAGGCTGCCTGCTTAGGCTGCCCTATGCCCACCAGCCACTTGCCCCCATAAACAGAGCTTGTGAGCGCTGTGCATCCAGGCAATTGCTTTCTTCCTTTTGCCCCTCCTCTTCCCTCTCTTTTGGGTCCCAAATACTTCCTCATAAGGACTGCTTAGAGACAAAAAAACATGTGACCTCTGGGCAGCTCAGTGGGGAAACTCAGGCAATTTAGAAACAAAAAGCACACCCTCACTCCCAAAGGCTCAAATGAAGAAGAAATGCCCATCGTTACCAGCAACTGGTACTTGTCCACCACCTGGACCACCAAACCACTGGGGAAAGCTGGCAGCCCCCACTTCCCCTCCTGCTGACGGGGAATGAGCAGTGCCTGGCTGCCCTTGCCCCGTGTGCAGAGCTGTCCCCAAGTGCCCCACGGCAGCGTGCAGGAGGGCTGTGAGGTGTGGGATAAAGGCCCAGGAGGGCTGACACTGTGTCTAACGCGGCACAAGGTTCCTTCGGCACAACGAACCCCAACTAATGAACAGCACTGCCCCGAGTGCAAACAAGCTGGGAAAGGTTCTGTTTTCAAAGCGAGCACATTGCACTTCAATGAAGATTTTTTTCCCCCTAAAAAGTTTTAATATACACACTAAATTAAGCTTGAGAAAAAGGGACATTTCATCTTTAATCTATTTACTTCTGAATATTTAACATACAATTCTGGCACCAATCACCAGATTTAACTGGAAAATTACTCACTAATCTGTTTGCTTATTTGGAATAATTGGGTAGGCTGCCAGGGAAGAGGATTTCCTACCCTGTTTAATATCTCAGTTAGTAGTCCAATTTCAGCTTGGCGGCATAATTACTCTGACAGAGCTGTAGCCACAGGGCCTGTGAGTGGGGCTGCTTTTTAAACCGTAAATTATGGAGGATTAGCATTTATGAATTTTAAATCAGGGCTGTGGTAGGAGACACTAAAGCTGCTTAGAGCTTGCAAACCACTGCATTCAATCACCAGTCATTAACACATTCCTTCCCAGGACTTTCTGCAATCACATTTAATAAAAAGGTATTTCTGAATTGCTTCAGAATATCACGGCTGTCTCCAGCCTAACACCGGGGATAAGGAGATCCACTTTCCAGTGGAAATAAAAGCATCACAGTTTGAACTGACCCTGATTTACCTCCCGTGCGAGATGTTACCAGGCTATCTCCTTTGCTTGGTTCCTGCTGTTTCCCCTACCAGATGGAAAACACGTGGCTTGATCCCTCCTATACTTCAACTATTGCAAAAATTCAAACCTGCTGAAAATCAGAGCTGCAGTGTGGCAGATCAGCAGCCATCTGAACTCTGCCATCCCCCTGGCTCGGGAGCTTTGACTAGTGAGCTCTCCTCTGTTGTGTTTGCCTGTCAGGCTCACGATGAATCATTACGGGCTAAATCCTTCCTTTGATGTAGGCATGTAACTTCTTTTAAGGCCAACGAGAGTTATGTACATGCGCTGAGGGCAGAATATTTTATGCCCTGAAGAAGAAGCCTCAGAGAAAAAAAAAAAAAAAAAAAAAAAAAAAGCTACCAAAAATCACACTGCTTTGAACTTTGGAGTTGCTCCACTTGGGAGTCTAAAGAGCTCTGAAGCCCTAAGACGTGCATCCAAATGCAAATGCTGAGCCCTTCCTCCTCTTAAACATGTGCATCGCTCCCTCTGTGAACCTACAATCCAGCAAGGTATTGAAGTTAGTGCTTTTCATGACTGTTTCAGAGACCAAAGATGCACGTAGGAAACCCACAATCTGGATGCTGAGAGTTTGTACATATTAAATTACACCAAGATGTGTTAGTAAAATAAGATACATAGAGATCCCATACCACAAACCAGAACAAAGGAATGACTGAAACAAAATAAGAAAAGCAGAAAAACATGGCATTTGGTCAGAGTTATACTTGATGTAGAACCTTTTGCTAAAACTGGAAGGAAACAGAGGAGTTTATAAGAGAACCTGATCAAACTCCTCCTGCTGTATCCCCCAGGAGAGTCCTGGGGCCCAAGATCACATCCAGGATGGGACAAAACGACTCGTCCTCTCAGTGCACAGTGATGTGCCTTTATGCACTGTCCTGAGTTGCACGGCATTGACCTGTGTCAGAAGCAGGGTACCAACCAATCCTGCATCACACTGCAGGCAGCAGAGCTATTCACTGAAGCATCTAGATGAGCTGAGGTTCCAAAACACCGTTGAAAATGGCTGGAAATTAAGCAGTTTGAAAAGCAGTCAGTTTTGAAAACATCTTCTAATTCCAATTTCTTATGTTTTTAGAATCTACTCATGTTAAGTACTTTGGGGGCCTCAGTTAGCCAAAGCTAACCCCAAAGACACCAAGGAAGGAATATTTACAGAGAACTCTGCTCAGTTCTCTCACCTCCTAGCAGCGGTACCCTGGTGGGAGATGGAGCTCTTGGTAACACTCACCCTGTGCCAAGAATTCAGCTGACAAAGGCATGTCTGATGCCACTCTTTAGTCAGACAGACGGACTTGCTTCATTATGACACTCAAACCGGACTCCTTCCTGCCAACCTTCTTCCTCTATAGGATGAGGGCTGCTGGAGCAGTGCAAACTGGCCATGCCTCAGGCACTGCTGAATCCCAAATGAGTTGGCAGGTCCTTGCTGTAGAGCTGTGCCAGGGCCTAGTTGAATCACTGAAGGGGAAGACGGGGTGATACCCTCAGGATCCTTTTCACACCTCAAGATTTGTCTCATCTTAAAGGAATCAGAGCAGTGCCCAAGCCCTAGCTGCAAGGGCTGCTGTTCACAGGTGAGGTTGATAAGCAGCCTGAGCCACCTGCACCTCATCACAAACACTTCTTCAAACACTTCATATCATCTACCATAATGAGAGAGTGGAAAGAGGAACAGGACAAGGAGTGGTTAAAAAAAAAAAAAAAGCCATTTAAATAGCTTTACGTTGCTTGGAAAAGCACCATGCAGCAGGACGCTTCCCAAAAGGCTATTCAGGTTGGCTTTGGGGGCATTACTGTGATTTGTGCAGAGACAACTGCTGTAAGGGCTACAATTGGGACTGTATCCAAAACCCCGATGGTCAAAGTCTGAGAAGAAAAAACTAAACAATTTGAACTGAACTCCTACACAGCATCTCTAAGCAGCTTCAATGCCTTAGCATTTGGGCAAAGACCTAAGGCACATTCTTATTCCCCCTGTACTACATAATTGCCTCAAAATGTTGGCTGCAGCCAGAAGTTACATTTTAGTCTTCATAAATCAAAGGAAGAGGAATATCCTCTATATTCAGTGTTTGTACTGCAATATTTCTAAATGCATTCAAATCCTTTCTTGTCCCACGTGGTTTCTCTCTGTGGGTCTGGAAGTATCTCAAAACTTGCAGAGGAAGAAAACATTTTTTCCCCAAAGGCAAGTGGGGAGAGAGGTTACACAGTATATAAAAGTGACTGATATAATTTTGACTTGGAAATCTCTCTTCAGAAGGCTTAGTATACTTCCCCTGCCTGAGAAATGTATAATGTATAAAGCCATCCTGCTTGCCTCCTCCTCAAAGCCACCTGAACAATCCCCTTTCATTGGCCATGGAGCTTTACATGCTCGCCTCCGTACAAGCAGGTGCCTCAGCACGTGGCCTCGCCTTTTGCCACTGCAGCTAGCAGCTTTTCAGGCTTGTCTAAAACTACATTTAAAGGTTGGTTGCTGGCAAACGAGTGTCAACATCATTTCCTCTGACACAGGAGAGATGCAGTATTGCTCTGAACTCCTTCCAGCTCTGTACAGTGATAGAATTCCCTCTCCTCTTCTGTCTTGATGGAGAAAATGGTCAACAAGTTGCTGTGGACAAGAAGGTCCCTAAGTAGCTGGCTTAACAGCTGTGTTCAGTCACAGCTGGTCATACTAAGCACTGCATCAGTGGCAAAACTGCAAAAAATACTCCAGTGTGCATTACTTACTTTACTAAGTCCTGCTTTGTGATACCACAAAATCAAGTGTTTGGTGTGTGTCCATGCCACGCTTTCAGTTTTACAGCACTGTCTCAAAATGATGCAGCATGCTGAATACTTTGCCATAACCTTTCATGTTCATGTGTGAATTTCCCTTACTTCTGCGGAGTCGAGTGCTTGACAAATGACAGCTGAGACTATTTTTGTTACTGTTCAGGGGATAGCTAAAGAGTCAAAGCACGAGAGTCATTTCTCATGTATAACTTGATATACCTATATACCATAGAAAGCATAATCCCATAAAGCCCAAGTTTGAAATAATTCTCTTTCTGGAAAACACAAGGGGCGCATCACTGAAAAATATACTGGCCAGGACTGTAGATATGTAGAAACTCTGTGAAACAAGAGATCAGTGGGCACACCACCTACTCATACTCCAGGTAATGAAAACTTCAGTACTGTTCTGGAAGCAAGACATGTGACAGGAGATGTTTTGCACAGTTTTGTTCCTGCCTGTTTGAGACTGAAAAAGGAAGGGCAAATGTTACATAAATCCTGGAAAGATGCCCAAGCGAAGTCGGAAATACACCATCCAAACACCTCACTCAGGGTCAAACCTCAGATGTACCTTATTTAAAAATGTTAAAATTCTTCAGGATACAACTGTCTTGCTATAAGAGGTTGAATGGCTGCCTTTGCTTTCTGATTTAACTTGGGGAAAAATTACTGAGGCAGGGAGGAGAAGGGGAATCAGCACATAGAACCTCATCCAGACAAGTGCAGTGGTAAAAGGTTTTTAGCATCATTTTTTCTCAATGGTTTGGTAGCCCTGTGGTAGGCTGTGTATAAAATTGGCAAGTTTCTACCACGCTCAGATGAAAAAGCACCTCAGCAGCAAACAAAGTTTCCTCCTCATGTATCTCTTTGCACGTAATAAAGACACTTTCTCCCACAGCCGAGCTGAGAGAAATATCAAATCTTTTTTCCTTTGCCAATATCTGCCAGATGGTACCAAGGCTGATATGCCTCGGCGCTGCAAATACACTGCTAAGAGAAATGGACCTAAGGAAAGGGGAATCTAGTAACATGGTTTTCAGGATGGGTCCCATTCCAACATCACTCCCCTGAGCATCAGAAGGGGATGAGGTGTTCCCTGCTCTTCCTAAAGCTTCTGCTATTAGCGTGCACAGCTGTTGTTTCTATCGAGTGTAGCTCCAAAAGCATCCCTTTGTCTTCCAGCTTTCAAAATGCAGCAACGTTGAAGAGTAAGACTGCAGGGCTGCAGTTGGGCATGTCCAGAGGAGGGCCACAAAAATGATCCAACGAATGGAATAGCTCCTCTATGAGGATAGGCTGAGAGAGCTGGGGCTGTTTTGCCTGGAGAAGAGAAGGCTGCAGGGACACCTGAGAGCGGCCTTTCAGCACCTCAGGGGGAGCTATACGAAAAAAGGGGGCAGAATCTTTAGCAGGGTCTGTTGTGATAGAAGAAGGGGAAATGGTTTCAACCTAAAGAAGGGGAGACTTAGACTGGATATAATGAAAATATATAGTATGTACTTCGACTGGATATAAGGCGGTAGATGCCCCATCCTTGGAGACATTCGAGGTCAGACTGGAAGGGGCTCTGAGCACTTGATCCAGCTGTGGGTGTCTGTTCATTGCAGGGGAGTTGGACAAAATGACTGTAAAGGGTCTCTTCCAACCCAAACAATTCTATGAGAACTGACCTATACCAACGAGTGGATCCCAGACCAGATCTGCACTGGGTGAGAATGACAGCATTGCAGCTTTGTTGATTTAAGCTGCCTGAGGATCTGCTCCTCCGCAACTACTGACATCTCAATTTCCTTTTTAGTAAGTTACAGGCCCTCTTATAATGGGAAATATGGAAAGAGAGATGTTAAAGCTTATAATGTGAAAATTGATTATCATGTACTTAAAACTATTTCCTGCTCTAACCTTTGTTTTGGTATACGTCTTTCATTTCACTACAGTAAGTTGTTTCACCATCTCCAGACTAAGCTATGAAATACATTAACTATCTCATTATCTTTGGGGCAAAACCTTCAGTCCTTTTTAAAACATAGTCACTCACAACCTTCTCTGGTCTTTGTCAGGGATTCTGCGTGTGATGAGAGAGAACAAGACTGCAGCTATATCACAACACATTCCACTTGAAAGTTTTGGTTCTCTTTGCTGCTGTTTCAACTTAAAAAAAAAAAAAAGAAAAAAAAGAAAAAAAAAAGGAAGAAAAACCCAGCTCAGTGCAGTTTTGCTTTTTTTTTAACGTTTAAAATAAATATTATTCTCAGGTTCCCACCTCGTATGTCAAAGCACGAACCCACAAGAACTTTGCAAGGCTTAGTCATAAACTTCCAAAATAAAGGAGAATAGAAAGGAAACGACAGGTAATTTTACTTATAGCCCTGCAAGCCCTGCCACAGAAATATGGCAATGTCGGCATCCTGAATTAGCCTCTATATCAGATAAAAATGATCTACTACTTTTATTTCATAAATAAATCTTAATTAAGATAGCATCTTCTCAAAGCATAATGTAGAGAAAGGTAGAAAAATATAACTTCACAAAAAAATCTGTCTCACACGCTCCCACTTTGGATTTAGGATCGGGTTGGGGTCATTTTGTAAAGAAAATAATGTTCCAGGCCCATCACAATTTGTGAAAGTCAGGTTAGAGTAAAAGCAAAATTCCCCACTGTCCTCACAAGATTTCTTGCCCTGTTCTTTTGTGAATACGCTAGAATGGGTGATGGATGGGAGGCTGCCCCTTTCTAGAGTTCTTGCTGTGTTTTGTGATAACTCATTACGTTTCCTTCTTTACAAATAGCCCCATTAACGCTCCAGAATTGAACAGAATCATAAAGCTTGAAACATCCCACTCCCATTCCAGTAGAGCTGGCGGTATTGTTTCATGAATTACAGAGCTGCCAAAACCTGATTTATCCAACCGAAGCCTTCCAAGCCCAGTCGTGGATATTT
Source organism: Lagopus leucura (assembly GCF_019238085.1). NCBI lineage: Eukaryota > Metazoa > Chordata > Aves > Galliformes > Phasianidae > Lagopus > Lagopus leucura. The sequence continues at coordinate 2,567,195 of NW_024962282.1, forward strand.
ATTTATTTATTAAGGACTGTAAAAGAAAACACTTTTCACTGAGATAAGGATGATATAACCTAGCTACAGATTTATTTAAATTGAATTATATGTCTTTTATATTTCTTCAACAATATGGATGATGAAATGTTTTAGTCCTTGTTTTTTTTTTTTTTGGCTGAACTAAAAACGTTATTAAACCGTTTATAGAAAATTTACAAAACAGAAGAGAGTCAAGCTCTTTCAAAGTCTCTGTGGCCTCAATAAAACCTTATATATTCTGAGATTAGATGCCACTCTTACTCAGATGATTCTAAACAAGACTACTATAATCCTCTCTGTTATGGAGATATTTATTTTTGTCTGAAAAACTTCAAAGCAGGCCGTGACAGATAATCAAAATCAAAATTTGCATTCCAATGAGAGTTTCTTTTTAACCAAAAAGAATAATTCTCACAGTTCTTCTGCAAAAGAACAGAGCTCACTTACCTCAAGTTTGTTGGCTTGGGGAGTAGGCTTTTGCATTGTTTGTTTGTTTGCATATATAGCCCATTCTTTAGCTAAGTTTTCGCCACTTTGGGGTTGAAAGGCTTCATCAAAGCAGGAAACACATCAAAAAATCTCAAACCATTTCATTTTTGTTCAGAATCCTCTCCAGAATGAACGAAAGAGTCAGGAATCAGCACCAACACAAAGTCCTAGAATGGCCTTTGTGGATGGATGTTTTATGGAGATGCAATGTTTTCCCCGAGGAGCTGGAGTTACTTTTTAGTTGTAGCTAGAACTGCTTGGCCAGTGAACGAACCTACTCTTCTTAATGTGCCTGGCTCTAAGGATATTTTTCCTCTTGGTGCTTGAGGTGGCAGTGGGGAGATCTGCCTGGGAGCCAGAATGTCAGCATGGCAAATCCCTTATCACACTGAAGTATCTGATGCCCCAAAGACATTCTGATTTATCTCTATGGACTGCTGAAGACCTCCCACACTTGCAGGCATGCACATGCACTGCCCCTTACACAGTGCATAAACACACAGCAGATTTGAGCAGTGTTTTTCTCCAGCCTACCCCATTCTCTCCAATAAATTGCTTTTGGGAAGGAGAGCCACTTCATAGAGCACACAGTGCTCCCCTGGGTGCCAGGTGCCAGCAGCTCTTCCCAGAGACTGTGCAGAGAGATGGAGCTTCTCCATTCCCAGCGGCCACCAACCCAGCCCATGATTTTGCCGCAGCATAGGTTTGTCTGTCAAAGCATAGTGCTTTTGACAAGAGCTCCTTTAAAGGACAGAGACCCATCCAGAAGAACAACCTCAGTCTCCCACTGACTGTCACTGCAGCTTTGGGGAAGAAGAACCCACCTCGTCCCTTGAAAAACGAGCATCAGGGCAGGACAAGGTGCCACAGAACAAGGTCCTGCCTGGAAAGACTCTGTCAAGGCACAGCAAATGCTGATATTTGTTTGGTATAACCCAAAGAGACAACTGCCCTAAGTGGCCATAGCATAGCAGTAGCAGGCCTAGTGCTGGCTGGGAGACTCACAACAGATCTCTGCATCCTCTAGTCTAGCAAAGCCAAGTCTGGACCTGCTTTGTCATGTAGATGGATATTTCTTAGGTCTTCTAAGGCAAAGGGGCTGCCTATAAACTGCAGAATTGCAGGTCTCTGCAACAGGTCATTCGACTGCTCCATCCAACTCCTTTCCAATTTGCTGGAATTATTTCTACATTTCCTTTCCAGACAATACAACCTGGCCCACATTGCTTTTCATGCAGAGTAGTGCCATTGCTTTTTTAGCATGTCTTCTTATTTATTAACTGCTTTAACAGTGGTCTTTCCACAGCAGCACTGTGTTTGAAACACATAAAAAAGAAACTTCAACAAAAAAAAAAAAAATTGTGACTGCACATTCCATGGGCTACTTTGGTATTCTGATCTCACCCCACTTAAGTACAGTTCTTGAACGTGAAGGACAGCAGTGTAAGTCAATCTCAGTTAAACGCTAGCTTTGCTCATTTAACGATGCAATGGGCACACTTGGCAGCACTCACTAAAATCTTGTTTGATACCAATTAAGCCTTAAAAAAATCCATTAATAGTCTGAATGCTTCTCAAATCCACTCTACAATTTATTTTGAAAAGACTCAAAGTTACATGAAACTGCAAAAATCTGCCAAAGATTCAGAGAAAAGGGGCTGATTTGGAACAAATGGTAGTTTTAATAACGATAAATCTCTGCATACCTTTAAAGTGGGCTCTAAATCTGTCTCTATCCTCTTTACACCTTCAACTTTATCCTGTATAAAGCATTAAGCACAATTTTCTTCTTGGAAATATCTCTTATAATTGAAACTTCCTTAAAGAGCTACTTAGCAAGAAGAGTCAGATTTCAGAATATTAATTCCTTTTTCTTGGGTACGCCATCACCAGTTCAGATATTTCACCTGGGCTGTGCTCACTGTCAGTCTGCATTTCAACAGGAATGCACAGCCAAAATATTTGGAAGAGAAGAACGAACATTTCCTCATCCCCTGTGCTATCAAACCATCTCTGATCAGCAAGCACTTATTTTGTGGCCTGGCAAAATATTTTTGAGGTCATTTACTCCTTCGGTAAGAAGGGCTGCTTTTGTTTTTGTCATTTACAGCAAAAAGATTGCTATAACTAGACCCAAGCCTGCAGCCTGTCTTGGTTTGTTTCAAGTTTTTTTTTGTTTTGTTTTTTGTTTTTCTTAAACTCCCTCAGGTCCTAATTCCTGCTGAATAAGAGCATGCTTACATCTCACTTGCAAAAGTACACCACAAGAACAGCTTGAAAAAACAACCTACGCTAAAGCAGAGCCAGCATTTTTGCTGAGGGCTGACAGAGTACACCCTTGGGACAGCAGGACCCTGATGGCTAACATGACAGACATCAAGCAGAACAACAACCACTTTTGGGGAGCAGCCCTGACAAAGCTTCAAGTGGCACCAGGGTATCTATTATGAGTGCTCCTCTGTTTCTAAGCAAAATGATATCAAACACACAGAAAGGACAGCCAATAATGAGAAACTTGCAGCTGTTCTCAAAGAAAGAAAGACTTTTTTTTTTTATTGTACCCCAATCCAAAATACTTTAAACCAGTTTTATCAATAGCGATAAATCAGTATGATGATATGATGTCTCTTTAATCTTTTCTAAAACAAAATGTTTTGAACTTTTGAGCATGGCCTTCCCAAATGGGTTAGGTCTTCTAAGACAGCATCAAACCTTCTTTTCCTTGCTTCCCATGTCAGCCCGAATCCCAATAGTTATGAAGCATAAAAAAAAGTTCAAAGTAAAATATAAATTACCATCCCCTTCAAACACAAGTAGAAGTCTTATTAAGTCTCTAGTGCTTGAATCACGTCCCATGTCTGTTCTTTAGACCTTTCTTCCTTTGTGAGGCATAAATGGACACATCTTATTGATTTTCTTTCAACCTGGATCACCTCGATTGCTGTGAATATGGCAGACAAATCCAACTCATTCTCCCGCAGGGAACGAGGAAGAATGCAGACGAGAAGCTGGGGAAAGTCTTCTCACAGTGGGATACCAGGAGTCATTACGCAAAAACCCAAGTCTAACTGCTTGTAATTCCAAGACCTTTTTCTTTTCAGCTCCTTCAAAAAAAAATTTTCTTTTTTTTCTTTTTTAACGCTGAGAAGTCTTTCTTAAATTTTTTTATGAATACCATTTTGGTATGGTATCAATTTCTGAGGGTGTTTTTGTTTAAAAAGAGAAGTATCAAATAGGCCAGCGATAGCTGCAAAGCATGATAAATACATATAGTTAACGATGAGTGAATGTAAACAGGCACTGGCCAGAAAGAGAAAGTCAGAATCAGAGAAAGCATTGTTTGAAGCTCGACAAAAAAGCTAGTTAAAACTTTTTCCTTCTAACTTGGCTACACTTTGTATTTTTTTTTTTTCCTCATTTATAGACTTACTTTTCTAAGGACAATTGTATGAAATGAAAGGAAGTGTAAAAGTAGAAAGATTTTTGTGCCTTACACCAAACCACTTACTGTACATGAAAAAGGGATTTACTGAATCAATTTAGTTGTGTAGGGTTTTTTAAATCAAGTGAAAGATTTCAGTGAAGTGGAAAAAGGTGGCAAGAATGTGCAGCACCCCAAGCTTTGCTCCTAAAAGCAATAGAAAAGACACAATTGAAATGCGGTGGGACCTCCGTGGATGAATTAGATAGAATGTGTACAGACACTTTGCGGTGACAATCTGCTTCTGAAAGGGATGTATTAAGTGCTAACTGCACCGAGAACGTAAATTGAAGACACCGATATCCAAGGACTAATTTCAAAGCACTCCTTCTTGTTAAATGAATTGCTGAAAGAGCAGGGTTTAAAAGACTTTGTTTTCATTTAAAGGATTTGAACTACACCTATCAGCAGACTGCAACAGAAAACTAATGCTAACATAATAAACCCGCCGCAGCTTCATTACCACCTCGAGTTCATCACAGCTGTAACGAGCTGAATCTCTCCAGTGGTTCTCAACACAGCACGCAAAGCACTCTGTCTGTTTTCAGCAACTAGCATTGCTTTTAGAGTGGGAAAATAAAAGTGTAGCTTCCTAGTAGTTCAACTACATGAAATTGCAGAAAGGGAGATCATCAGCATTTAATGCTTTTTTAATGAGACACTTAGAAACCGGTAAATGTATATTTCAGTTATTTAAAAAAAAAAAAAAAAAAAAAAAAAAAAAAAAAAAAAAAAAAAAAAAACCAAAACCTAGTTTTGAACAACAGAAAATGTGATCTCAGAAGAAAGCAGAAAGAATTTTAACTTTCTCGGTGTACAAGATTTATACTGGCCTCTAGTTACCTCATTTCACAAAATAATTCTGATACCAATACCATTAGAACTTCGGGGGGGTGGGGGGGCAGGTATCTCAGTATAATTCTTCCCACAAATATCCATCCAAGTAAATGATGCTGTTAGTCGAAATTCACCCAGCAGGCTAGCAGCACACTTTGCATCACCTCTCTGTTCTCCATTTCTGTGAATACTCAATACATTCGGTGATCAGAAGGTCCATGGGAACACCGAGGAAAGACAAAACACTGCAAACAGTGCACGTAAATATTTCAGTGGCAGGTATCATGCTGTTCATAGCATGGTACCTGAAAACGGGAACAAGGGGTTGGTACAAAGGAAAGAAAAATGTAGGCAGGCAGGAGCCATGTCTTTTGGATGTATGAAAACTACCAAAAGGAATGACAGTTCTGTAGCTGGGAGACTTCCACAAGAACCAAAATAATAGATGATTCCACAAGAAGAGTCAAAGGCCAGTGGTGGAGGCTGACGTAGCAGACCTTCTAAGCAGGCAGTATCCTTTCTAACAGCCCGGTAGCCGCAGCACTAGCCAGGCATGCTGAGACATAATCAGGCTTTCTTCCACCTCAGGCTCCGCTGTAACCTTGAACACATCATTTATCTCTTCAGTACATTGGGTCCTCTTGGTACACATGAATATTGTAGGGTGTTATTCAAATATTGCAGTAGTGGGAATTATACAATAATCTAAGGTAGTATTACTATTTTCAAGATTGGCTGTTCAGAAAAATTTAGGCATATTTTCCATGTTTTAATTTTTAATAGAGACCATAAAAGCAACGCACACAACTCGTAAGATCCAGCTACAACACCTGGTAGAAGAATCCAGGTGTTTCTCCTTCCAACGGCATCATTAAACATGAGGCTGATGTGAAATATTTATAGTGAAGGTGAATTGTAGCCCACAGAGGAGGAATCTAGGGCTGTAACTTCCACTAGCATCAAGCACAAAAATGCAAATACACTGAACAAATACGATATTAACTTTCAAATCATGCGTTCTATGTTTCACGGAGTAAGTCATCACTTAGTCCTGATACAGATGACAGATGGTACAAAAGACCACTAGTTTGGAACAAACTATGAAGAACAGATTTTGAGGGAAGCACACCAAACAGTGCAAGATATAGGAACCCAGGTCTGTGAGTGGTGTGCCAGGCCAGGGAATTGCCTTCTTGTTTTGCATCACTGAATCCCTTTCTCAAATTGACACGTTCCATATTAAAATTATCCTGGTCATTTGAGCCATTCACTCTCACAAAGGCTGTTCCAATGATTAAAGTTCTCCTTGACTACAGACCATTATTTACATGTTCAGTTCATACCTGTTCATTCCTGTGCCAGCAGTGACCTCTCACCTAAACTGCTCTTACCAGTTCCCAATCTCTGCCCTTATCATTTTGTAAAAAATACTGTCTTTCTCCAAGTTTTTGCTCTGCAAAGCTAAACAAGGCAATATGTATGGTCTCCTCTCTAAGGTTAAGCTCTCCTTTTCTTTCCTCATCTTCACTGCCTCAATCTGCATCCCTTCCATTATTTAAACATGGGAAGCCACAAGTTGTATAGTTGCTCCATGCCTTACGAGGTGATTCAATACCTTCTTAATATCTATTGGCAAGACTTGGTTGTGTGCATCCTACAGCTCTTCCAGCTCATTCCATGCCACTGCATCACGTTGACAGTTCATAGCCACTGATCTTTCTGTCTGCTTACAAACTTACAGCAGAAATATTATTAGTCTCAGGTTGGTATAGGAGTGAGGCATAACATTTGCATGTGCCAAACTCCTTTTCAGTATTGCATTCGCCTGGCTCATTTCACTCCCCAAACTGTTCAACGTGTTGAATTACCATCAGGTCCACATTCTCTCTGAGACTTTCAACTTTTCTTAAAGAACAGTAATTCACAGTTTCTGCTGCCTCAGTGAAATATAACTCTCTCAGAAGCACCTTGATGAGAAAGTAATTAATTCTGTTGTTCATGATTAATAAGCCTTCTATAAAAGAAGACCAACAATTTCTACCAGTAGCACATCTGTCCAAGAGTAGAAATGCACATAAGACACCAACTCATTTTCCATGGCTTCGTCATACACACTTAGAAACCAGAACTAGTTAGAGAATGGACCATTAACTTGCACATTTCTTCTGTAAATAGATTAAGATATATCACATTACCTGGGGGGAAGGAAATGCATAAAAACTACCCATGTACTCACAAGCACGCTCACAACAAGAAAACAAATGGACTCATATACCCTGTAGATCCCCTAGAAGCTCTAAGAGATATTTAAGATGATCTCTGTCCTTGAAAAATACATAAGAACTGCGGTAAGATTTTAGACCCAGGTCAATATCTGATGTCCTTAATTTAAAAAGGTATCTACAGCCAAGCACAGGGTTACTGGTAAATATATATTCAGTTGTTTTGTTGAATAAAGCGTAGAGTTAGAATGAAATGAGAACTTCAGCTCCCCCTTTTGTATCAGCAGTAAATTAAGAACTTAAAGGCTGGACTGAAAATCTAGAAACCATTATACTATATACCAGTATACTATTAGATATACTTGTTGCCCAGGAAATTTCTTTAAACTGCTCACTTAAAAAATACTTGTACTTCATCAGCTGCGAAGTGAAAGTGCTGAGCAGCATAGAAGCCAGCACTGAAGAGTCCCAGGAGGCTAAGGAAATTGTAGAGACCTAGAATCCAGCCCTTCTGTTACAACAGGGCTGCACAGTGAGCAGAAATGTTAACACTGCTCCCCTTGGCTTTTCTATAGATGTCTGCTTCTGAATCTGTTGCATAAATCTTTCCAGCAGCTACTCTGCTTTTTCTGTTCCCAGATCCAGTTCTACAACGTGTTCTAGATCTCATGTCACATTTCATCTCCACTAGGATGGCTTCTTTTCTTCTCATTGACATGAACCGCCATCACTGAAGCTGCTGTAATAACTCCAATTGGGATCAGTCAGCCCTGAGTCACAAGCTGGAGTGTAGCCTTCAATAACTCATGGTCAGGTCTCTGTCCAGTTGAGTTTTGAGCATCTCTAAGGATCCAGACTAAACAACTCCTTGGGGCAGCCTCGGCCAGTGTCTTTGACAACCCTCACACTACAGAATTTTCTACTTACATGAAAATGAATTTTCCTGTATTTCCATTTTGCTCCAATTAGAAGTCTTAATCACCCTTGTAGTCTTTCACTGCACAAACTGCTAGGTCTGCTGTCTGCTCATCATTATTTGTGCTTGAATTTAAAATTATCATAAAATCATTTGATTCACAATCAAACCTAATCTTGTATAAATGGATCTAAAAGCAACATGAGGGAGCAACATCAGAGCTTTTGTCTCCATTCACTCATTCATTAAGTTGTTCTAGATTAGCTCAAAGTGGACTAATTTGGAAACTGAAAAATTACACAAGTTGTCAAATGGCCCGACCATTAATAGCGAACAACTATCACCACACACAGCCTCAGGATTCCAAGCACCAGTTTTGTCTGCAGTAACAAACTGATTACGTTCAGCACAACAGTGGGCCTGAAGAGCTGATACGCACTGAAACAAATTGCACTTTCAGAGAAGAGGTGTATTACAGCAAACTCCAATTCTTTTCTTCTCAGCTCTGATAAAAATTGTGCTGAGCATCTTTAGTCCACATACACCTTTGCAATGCCCCACACACTGACAGACAGTGAACATCCACAGTCCATAATAGCAAATTACTGTCATCCAGCTTTCAACCCTAGAAAAATCCCTTCTGGAAATCCACTGCAACTCTTCAGGCAGTACTTAACACATTTCAGTGATAGGAGACATGGGCAAGCTCTTACGCTCCGACATTCAGAGAAGTACTGTCAGAATCTACCTACCCTTTCTTGGCAAACCTGAATAAGCTTATTACCATAAGAACAGCTCAGGCAGGACTTTTCAGCATAAACATATATATTGTGGCTCTTTTTGCACTCTTGCAAACTTCAAACTGTAATCACTTAACTAAACAGCTGTGAATTAGATGCCCATGTAAAAGATGGGGAAGAAAGACAGGTTTTAGTGAATAACTCTGTAACCATGGCATTAACTGACTACTGCCTTCAATAAAGTTGCTCACAAGGGAGAGCAAATAAGAGCTGGCTGAAAAAATGTTGATAAAAAGTGGTCAGAATTTGCTAATTTATCACCAGTGTACTATTTCACAAAATGGCAGGAATTCAACAAATTTCTGGTTTCCACTTTTTCCCCAGCAGGAGAGCAAGGCTTTGGGAAGTAGCGCATGGCAGGGACGTGTGAAGCAGCTTTGCAGGTGCTGCTTGGTATGGATGTCTCTAACAGGGTGCCGTTGTTGCTCATATCCATCAGGCAGGCAGCTAAGGAGCCAGGAAATCATTGTGTTCCAAAAATACCAGTTTCCCATCTTTCCAAAAGGAATCAGTGCAGGGATTTTGCCAATAGTTCTCCCCTGTTTTGGAAGGGTTTATGTTTGGCTTTCTTTCTGCTGAATCAACAAACAAATATGTCAGGAAAATTGAACAATTCTTGCAGAAGTAAGAGTATACATAGTGGCTAGGCACATTGCAAGTGCAATTATTGCAATCAATACATCATTCCAAAAGTTGAATAGAGAATATTGGGATTCAGTACAGGTTAGCACACAGTTAAGGAGGTGAAATAGGTATAGTTAGCCCTTTTTTTTTTTTCTTTTTTTTTTTTTTTTCCCCTGTGTATCTCCTTTAAACCATATAATGCCAGCTCTAGAGTCTTTACTTTTCATTTCATGCTTATTTTATGTCGGTACCAATTCTCTTCATCTCTAGAGCCTCCCCAGACAGATATTTTTCAACATCCACACTTTATCCCACTACTCAACTTTGAAATTGCTATAGCACAGGATTATGTGTTGCTCACATAATGGCAGCTTCTAATTACAGGCCCCTTGTCCCAAACCAAGGTGTGATATTTTGTCAAGGCATTTGATAAAGATCATGACTTTCACCTATACACCACTACAATTCTCCTTGATTTTGTGACACAGCCAAGCTCTTCAACTGCGAAGACTTTCAAGAAGGATTATGTTATCAAACTACTACATAACAAATGTTCACTCCTATTTCTTTCCTATTCCAGTCAATATTTAATGAAATCCATCAACTTCCCATCTCAGCTGTATCTATATGAGCTACTTCAGGTCCCCACCCTTATATACATACGAAGTTATATGCACCCTCTTCCCCATGGATGATGTTCTATTGAAAGGGGAGTACTGATAACTTCACAATTATTTCGGATGCCGTAGACTGAAAGTGCTTTGCTGAGGTTTATGCTCATGTGTGGGTGGTTCTTAGGTCTTAACTCCTGAGGAGAAACAGATGGTATTATTGACCTCAATATTAATTAGGTGTCCTATGCATTGATAGGCTAGGAACAGCAAATAAGATTTCCAACTCCTTATGTTTCTCTGGAGACTGAAGGCAGCCAGAATATAAAGGACATACAGTAGGCAGTTAATTTCAATCTTAATGTCAATTTAATGTCATATCTGTTCTTATCTATATCAAAACAAAATGATACTTTTAATACAATGATGGCAATGATAACAACAATAAAAAGTGTAACTACAACAGTATAAAACATTTTAGGGATTCATTTCATGATATTTATGGCTACTCATTCCTATTACTTCAGTGAGATAAAATTTTCCCTGCACGCTTTGTTATTATCCCAGTTCTAAAAATTTTTATTAATTAGATTGATTAGCTAATCAATACTCATTGTATTCCTAGTAAGAATAAAAGTCCTGTATCTACAGGAGAAAATGAGTTGGAGTAACAGGTCCTATCCTAGAAGATAAAGAAATGTCAAAACTTATCATGCTTAAGGAAAACCCAGTGGCCCTACTTCCCAGCTTACCCTCAAACTCCTCAGCCATGCATAACTATAACTCTATGGAACGTTACACATCAGGAGACGTTAGTTTCCTTTATACTTCTTCTATATCTCTTATTATTAATCAATTCTATCTTAGATTTCTAGAATTTCACCCGATTTCCACATTTAATTACTTTTCTTTTATCATTTTGATGACTTAAAATTCATTAGTTCTCCAGAATAAAAACCTGTGTGACCTCTTTGGAAAGATTAATTATCAACCATGTTCTTGTATGAAAAAAAAAAAAAGAAAGAAAGAAAGAAAAAAAAAGGAAAAAAGGAAAAAGTCTACATTTAGTACGTGTTTCATAAAAATAATCTGAACATTTCCTAGTTTCAAGGAGCCTCAAGTTCTAAATTCATTTACTTTCACATTATTTTCCTCTTGCAAAACAGGAATAGAAATACATAGATCAATACATACAGATATATATACATACATATGTATATCCCAAACCTAAACAACAGCTTAAAAATACTTTGAAAAAAATAAGCTAACCTGCAACAAATGATAAAACTGTTTTCTACAGAATTTGAAAGAATGAACTGTATAAATTATTTGTGTGAAAACAGCAGCATTTCCAAATGCAAGGCTTAGAGCCCTTTTAAAAAAATTCTAAAAATTAAACAGTAAAAGCCATTTTTTAAAAGAGATAGGGCTCGGTGGGATTTATTAATGCGCATCTTTCAGAGATATTCTTACTTGCACAATGCAAGCAGTAGGTTAGCATGGACTTCCAAATTATATTTAATTGGACAATTATTCAAAGTGAAAAACCCAACACAGTAAACTAAGGAGGTCTTTAATAAACACCTTGTCTCTTCAAGAAAAAACAAGGAAGTCATTTACTGACCCAAGAGGCACAATTTTGTCTTTGGTAAATTTATTTTAAAGTAATTGCCGACTCCAGGAGTAACTATTTTTTAAAGAGGAACGTGGCGCTCTCAAGCAGAATAATAAATTGTTCTGTGCCCTGTATGATGGCCTAATCGTGTTACAAAGATGTACATGTAGTTGTCTGAGGCAATGGAGGATGTACATCACCTGGTTTACGAACCTACTAAGACTCACTTAATGACACATAGTTTCTGCTCTCTCCAGATCAGGATTGAATTAGAGGTGAAGACAAATGACAATGTACGGCTCTGCCTTCCTGCCCCTACCTCTCCACCCCAAAGGGACTTTCTACTGAAGGCCCTGGTGGTTCACAGAAGATTCTCACTCACCCGCCCTCTCTCTGCCAGCTTGTATCCAGCACAAGGAGCAAGCTTCTTGAAAAGCTGTGGCCTTCTCATGAAACCAAAAAACTATGACATCCACTATGAGTAATGATGGTCAATTAAAAGTACAAAGCAGTATTTTAGATGCCACTTCCTTCACCTCTGCTGGAAAAGAACTCTACCAAGACTACTAGTTCATCTTTCCTCTGACAGGACGTTCTCTTCAGATCCAGCAACATTGGTATCAAGACTTTAGGGTTTGCTACTTTAGGGTTTGCTATTATAAATGTTAAGGATAACCAATACCTCCACAAGCAGTTTGAATGCCTTTGGTACCAGCACAGAGAGCCCTGAGGAAAGGGCTCCAAGTATAACCCCTAACTCCACATACGACCACAGTACTTTTTCTTGCGTGCGTTGTTTCACCAGGAAATCTCCAACTCTCAGTTCTTTTCTCCTTGTGAAGGTTATCCCCATGCTGGGCCATCCATGCTAAATGAGCATCCCTCAGTGATTCCCTTGAGTTCCTGACTAAAAAGCGTGGACTCCTGCAGTGCAGATTACGATAAAAGATTTATTTGTGGGGAGTGGAAGACGGTGTCTTTAGTGAAGTTAATAAGTTGTTTTCATTTTAGACGCTTTCATTACAAAACCTGATAAGTTTTAAGGCTAAGAGAGTATGTAAGAGTAATGAGGAGTTGAAAGGCTCTTCAGCTCTTCGGTGATTATCTTTCTCTTTTAGTGCATTACCATGGGACATCTGGCTTCCAAATTTGTGCCTCTCTTCTACAGATCTGAGGACCGGCCTACCAATTATACATTCGCATAGGTTGTAATAAATCAACAGCAGCCAAAGTCTGACAAGGTGATGGCTGTTGACAGATAAAAACGATACACATTGTCGTGCTGTTCTCCAAAAACAAACACATGCTTTTTTATCAGATTTTTTTTCTTTTAATCAAAAAATTGCCTCTTCCAACATAGACTCACCTAATTTCACAGAGGACTTGCACTACACAAGTTTCCCCTATCTAAACCTGAGCTGCATGCAAAGCCAGGTTCTACAGCAGACCAGGAATTCACCTCCCATTGCAGTTGAGGAAAAAGCTGCAGTGCCGATTCTGGGCCAGCTCAGCCCCAAAGACCTTTTACTTTAAGATGCACTTTTTTTGTGCAGAATAAAGGACTGAGCCAAAACAAATCCACTGACATAGAAAACTTGAATTTCTTCACTAGTCAGGCAGAGGCTGGATAATATGCTTTCTTCCACAAAACAGGTACAAGCACATGTGAGGCTATGGATGCCCAATGCCTATCCCCAGGGCTTCCAAGGACTCTGTCTGACAGCACTGGATCCCTCTCGCCTGGTTCCAATTCTCTGTCTCTCCAACCTTATGCTCTATGTATCCTTTAATCTGTCATTCCGAACCAAAGGTACAGCAGTCCCATTATGAAGGCAATGCAAGGTGCTCTCAAAGCACCTCACGTTTGGTAGTGATGGCAGGGGACTTTGGCCAGCTTGCTTATACACACCTCAAATCAGGTGGGAAGAATTCAACAGTCATTCATAAAACTTCACACAACTACAAAAACATGTTGTACTGTTCCAGCCTGAAAATGGTATCACAAAATGTAACTTAAATGACAAGCATTTTATATCAGACATTTTCAACAGCTGTAAAATCCGTGCACTATCACCCCAGGAACATGTGGGAAGCAAAGGACTGGAGTAACCCTGCTGGAATCTGTTAGTCATTCTCATTTGGGGAATCAGGGCTTTATCCCAAAGCTATTTAGCACATGGTGGTAATTTCCCCGCTGTCTTATCCTCCCTTGAAGAGACCAGGACTATTTTCACACCAAATGATGTGAAATACCTTAATCTCCAGAAAAGTCAAGGACTGAGAGATCATCAATTCTGGCAGTCTCCTTGTTAGTGGAAAGAATGCGGCACCATCTAGCCCACCAAAAAATATTTAATTCCTTCAGAATGTCTTGCACATTGTGGGAAATGGCATCTATCAGATGTCTCTACAGAGCTTTGAAGGAAATAGAGCCTTTTCTAGTGAACTGACAGGACAATAGCACATTACCCTCCAGCTCATTTTTTTTTCTTTGATAATGCTATCTCCTAAAAAGAGCTCATCAGGCATGTTTTAAACTCCTTCTTATTGATTTCATCACAAAAAAAAAAAAAAAAAAAAAGACAATTATATCTACCTTTCTTTTCCACTCCATTCCCTCTGGCTGGCATCCTGTTTTGACCCTAGGACTGACAATTCCAACAGAAATAAGACAGGTCTCTACAAACTTACAGTTTAGGTATCTGTTCCCTTTCTGCTAGGTAAAATAATTTCCTTGACATACACGCTTCCAACTCTTATTCATAATGCTGAAAAAACTTTTACCTGGGAATGACACAGATAGAAAACTACTTTATATCGTGACAAATGCGATTTACCTCTACTTGTTCAATTTACAAAATCAGGTACCGAAACTTCCAAGTATGTCCTCGGCCGTAGATTTTTATGTCTTCTCTCATTTAAAGCTCATTACATGGAAATTATAAAAATTGTGTATCCTGGAGATGTTATACAAACCAGTATGTCCGTCGTCTTAATAACCAGCCAAACTTTTAAAAACTACACAACCTAATGTAGGTATGAGTTTTGTTTATAAAAGCCTCTTCTTACAAATATGATACCCTAAGTAAACTTCCTTATCAATAATATCATTCTAGAAACCTATGTATCATGGACTTTTAGCTATGAAACATGAAGCAGTACGAATAATATTAGAATAACAATCTGAAATTCTCAAACAAGTCAAAGGAAATTATTCAGCCAACTCATGCTGTGATTCAATGAGAATTAGGTAACTAATTTCATTTAGTATCATCAAATTTGCAACAAAACAAAACAAAGAGAAAACTGAAAAAGACATTGTAACCAAATTCTGTTAGATGGGGGTACAGGAGTTCTCTTTGGGGAGCTCATGGAACCTTCACTGACTTTGGCACAGAATTTAGTACTCATGGTGTGAGAACTAGAGTAGAATATGAGACAAAACTGAGTGGCTCATTCAAATACTGCTGGTAAACTGGGGCAAAATGTAGGGGAGTCATTAGCTTGAAAACTCTTAAGCAGTTATACTGATACTAAAATTCAAGATCCTTATTCAATCAACAAAAAAGAGACACTGGAAAATAAATTGCTGGAACATCATGGATTCCTTAAATTAAGCTAAACTTGTTTAGGCACTAGAATGAAGAAATGGGACACCAGCTTAGGTCCCAGTAGCAGCAGCAAAGCCATGTAACGACTTCTAGAACTTGCAGAATTGGCTCGCTGTTTACTGTTAGCATCTGATCCAGCCAAATGTAATTTTCTTTATTCAAGAAATGCACTCCTCTAATGGCTACTGGTTGTCTACTTTAGACGTCTCCTAAATGGACCTGCATTTATTCATAGCTACATTTATTACTATTTATTTTTCTGCTTCTTTAATCTTAGTCACCAAAATCTTTTAAAGTTTTAATTTGCTAAACCAAGCAAGCCAGATTCCATTATTACCTTCATTAAGAGAGGTCTTCCATTTCCCCGCTCACAATCACGTTTTCCACTTTATTTTAAACACAGACACCAAGAATTATACACCTGGGACTTGTACATTGACAGTTATACTTTCTTATCATTACTGGCAGTGACCAGCCATGAAATGTTCACCTGGCCTACCCACTAGAATGGCATTAAAAGTCCATGTCTATACATGGACACTATTAACACCCGGGCACTCTTTCTAAGAGTTCACATCCCATCTTCCTAACTGTTTTAAAGCTGGCAGAAATCAATTTCCCATTCACCACAACTTTTCTTGTGCTCCTATGCAGGTTAAGGTGGTCCTTATTTCTTGTCCTAGACTGTTCTTCATAAAATGCTTTGAGAACTTTCAGTATGTATGATCCTATATATGTCACTGTAATATCTTACTGATTGAATAAAAAGAAGGATCATGTTATATCGAGCACTTCATACCCAGGTCTGAAAAATACTGTAAATGTTCTGGAAATTTTATCTTCCACTTGCAAATGCAAAAATGTAGACATGACGGCCCTTGCGAGCATATTACAACTATCTTTACACATTCTTTCTGAAGTTCCTCTAAAACCATTTCACAGAAATCCTCCAGAAAAACTCTGCAAAATATATAAAGCATTTATCAGATTTTCCAGCCACAGCTTGGACAAAAGATCACCTCAAAGATTGTTAAGAGCTATAAAAGGTAAATGTCAAGAATCTAAGTGCAAGGTTAAACTTTTACAACTACCGAAGGGATCCAGAGCCTCATCTACAGAATAATTTAAGCACTGTAACTATCTCTATGTGGTGCTAGGCAAAGCTGTAGCCCTAAGAGGGTACATTTGTTTGAAGCCAGCTTGGATATCCTATACTGTGGATATATGCAGCACAGAAGCAGAAAGACATCTACTATAAATACCTTCAATCCAGGAACACATACGTGCTGAAGAAGTTCTGAACCTGTGACTGAGAACTAAGTCTCTTCTTCCTGGTAAGTAAACAGGATTAAGACAAACTTGCAGGAGCTCAGAGTTTGAGCTATTGAATGAAATAAGTGAATGATTTAAAGCGGCTACATATTTGGGAAGTTCTAAAAATTGTGTTTTAAAAAACGAACAGAAGAACATGCAGGAAAGGCAAGGTAAGCAGGACCTGAGAGGAGAAAAACAAACAAGTTTATGACATTGGTTACAACAGTATTTCAGTATTAGCAGAACAAGTAAGGGAACAAAGGAAGAAAAAAAATAATTTCAATGGTTAAGGAAGGGAAAATACTGGGAAAATATGGATGAGTCTGTGATTAGGGCTACTGGATCTGTCTCTTTCAAGAACTCTAACGACTTTCTGTTCTGCCTTAGATCTGCCTTAGATCCCTTGTGTGACCTTCTTTAGCAAATTTATTTGACCTCACCTCTTCATCACATCCACTTTCCATTTGCAAAATGGAAGTAGCATTTTCCCAACGTTTTCCTCTTTTTCTCTTCTTTTGATGACATAAGCTTTTCAGAACAAGACTCTTTCCATAATTATGTATGATTACAGCTCCCAGAACAATGAGGTGCTCATTCTCAACAAGCATCGGAAACAAGCAAACCTTGAAAACCAAATAAGTGGTAAAAAATATTTCCTGAGGGACAACTGCTATTCAGATAGCCTGCAGGATGACTGAACCAACGGCATAGGAACGGTGGCAGACAGTAACATTGCATTCTCTGTCAAGAATAACCTGTTAAAAAGAGCCATGTAGAAGAGGGGCAGGTCAATGAGATGAGCCATGACTTGTCTCATCTACTATGTTATCAGAGGTTACACTGCACACAGCATGAAGGACAGTAGCAATTCCCTCAATGTACATTCAAATGGAACAACTCTTGCTCCTGCTGCGAGCTCCGAGGTCTCCTCTGCAGGTGTCACTCTGGCTGCTGATGGCCATAGATAATAACGAGTTAGGGTACAGACTAACCAGGAAATGATACCACCTGCTACCCAACATAAATTACCAACCCCTCTGGGTATAATTACTCTTGTCAATGTGTCACATGGCTATTATATTCACTCTTATGCAGAAACACAGTCTACGAGCAGATTCTGCTGAAGGAGTAGGCTCGATGGCATTTCTATGAATTCACTGGAGAACACAGTGAATTTGCTCCTGAGATGGAAAAGAAACAAGAAAAAAATGAAGGGCACCTTCCAGTAAGTTTCTCTCCTGTCTCCTCTGAAGCATGCACCTCTTCTCATTTCCAAAGTTCAGGGGTTCCCAAACTGTGATTCCCAAGAGACAGTAACATGTGCATTATTACTTGATGCTGGGCCATCACACCAGAAGTCAGCAGGCTTTTGCTCAGTCTGCAGCTGAAGTGACTTTCACAGCAGTTTTAGACACTTGTTTGTGAAACAAGCAGCTGTATCAGGAAGAGCTGAAGCATGAAAGTTCAGTGTTATTGCTGAAACAGCTCGGGTGTCTCTGAACCACCCCATGTTGTCTCCAGCCTAATGCCACACTTCTTGAGCAAGATTGCATGCTATGCTGTCAGCAATTCAGTCTCTGCCATTCTATTGTAAGTGCTTTAGAACAGAGACTGACCCTTAAGACACTCAGAAGGGCTCAAATAGTGAAGAAACTGAACAAAGATTTTCCCATGCTTCTGCTTAACCAGCTGTGGCTGAGTGCATGGACCATTTGGTCACAGCATCTTTCTGGGCGCGCTGACCGACAAAGCATCAGATTTTCTTCAGGTCCTGCCTAGGATTCTGCATAAGGCTGACAACTCTTTGCTGTACTCAGAATCCGATTTCTCCAGCTGCTCATGAACAGAGATGGTGTAAGAACCGTCAGGACATTCGCCCCACAGTCAGCAGCAAGGACAGCATGTGATTTTATGCAAATTCACACGTACACAATTGAGATAATTTACATTGATTTAAGTTTTAATTCATGTTATTTCTGTGCAGAACCACATACAAGGCCTAGAAACTATACTTCAACCAGAAAAAGGCAATTTGCTGAATGATATGAGCAGCACAATATGCCAGCACCTGCCAAAGGTCCTTCTTGAAGATTGCTTATGATTATAAAGGTAAATTATTTGCTTGTATAAAATAATAATTAGAAAAAGTAAAGGTCATTCATCCAGATATAAACCTGGCTGCAAAAAATCATCAGCATACAGAGTTAGCAGGCATATTCATTGCTTTATAAACAGCGGGCTGGGATAACATTATATAGTTTGCAATCTGTATTTGTTCTACGTGAATCATAGCTTTGCATAATTTTATCACATTCCTGCCAGGCAAAAGCAAACATTAAAAGAAATATTAGAAGCCAGCCAGTTAAATATTGTAGAAGAAAAAACCCTGCAACTATCTCCATTGTAATGACTGATGAGCATTATTTTATCTGTGTGATATGGTAGCTTGAGAGTATATTTTTTTTGCAGTATCACTTTAAAATAATTTCTAATATGTGATTAGTTTATTTTGATTGGCCTAATATTGTTATATTGTACTAAAGTGCTGATATAACTGCTTGGATTTTTATATATCATATGATTGATTGGGTGCAGATAAGAAAGAAAATATTACTTCAAGAGACCTGACCTTCAGTGAATCATCTGAGATGAAGAGAATTTAAATGCTGTATTACTCGCATTCAGCACCAGAAAATGTTACAGGAAAAAAAAAAAAATAAAAATAACAAACCACTTACTGAAAATTTCTCCTATGATTAAGAACATTTTCCAGTAACATTATTCCCCTCCACTTCTCCTGCTGGAAACATTCCTCTCTCCTAAACTCTTTTGCAAGACCAAGTATGTGCTGCAAAAGCCATGCAGCACTTGACCAGACAGCAGAGAAGCATCTTCTACACTTTCTCATTTTTTCTACAGCAGATGAAAGCTCTTTCCAGGAATCTGAAGACATGCTCCTGGAAGGGCTCTACTCTCTGCCCTGCAGGCAGGCAGTAAGGGCTCGCTCTACACAGAAAGCACATTCCCAGTCCTGGGCCCCAGCACCACACCAGGTCAGCACAACAGCAGCCCCACAGACTTGGAGCAGAAGCAGCCTCAGATCTCCTTAGTGCTTGATGCAGGTGGCATACGGGAAGCTGTCCTGATGTGGGACCATGTCTTGGAATCTAGGCTGATGAAATGCTGGCTCAAACCTATGTTTCTCCTCTATAGGCCCATGCATAGTTTGTGTGCCATGGCTTCCGAGGGAGATCCTTCCACTCACCAAGACACATTGCTGGTCTCTCTCACATCACTCTCACCCCAGTGGCTCTGTACCCACAAGCTGCCTCATCCCTGCTGCCCACTCAGCCTCACCCCAACTCCCCACTGTAATCCAGCTGAATGGAAGCTCCACGGTTGAAGGAAAAGCCCTGCTGCAGCTGAGTACTGCTGTACTTTTCCCACCATGCTCATCTTCTGTGTCTCATCACCCAAAGGAATCAGTGAGTTGCAATCGTGGCTTAGTCAATGTGGCCACCAGCTCTTTCCCACATACTGAAAAATCCCAAACTCCCACTCAAGCCTTTATATAAAGGCTCTACAATATCCATGAGAGAGAAACTGGGCATGGGGACGGAAGCAGAAAGCTTAGACATATTTCTTCACACCCACTGCTTTGCTCTAAAAAAGACAAGAATTTAAGCCCATCCCCAGTAAAAGTCTATTCATTCCAGGACAGGGATACTCAACTTTCTCCAGTTGAATCCTTGTTAAAGTTTCCTTTATAAAGAAAAAAGTAAGAGGGACGAAAGCATTGTGCAGAGCTAACCATTTGGCAAAAGTAGTTATTACTGAAAGGAATTCTTCTCTGAACCATTTATCTTAAAGCGTGTCAGAGCAGGCATCAAAGGCAGCCGTGGCATTGGCAGAGTGCACACTGTCACTTACTGTGATTGAAAGGACAGTATGTTTTCAAACAACTACACTTGTGTGAAGTGTCATCAGATCTGACTGCTTAATCCCGATTAAAGAGGGGAAAAAAAAAAAGAAAAAAGGTTGTTCCATTCAGAGGTGAGACTGCACTGATGACATTGTCCAAGAGTAATTTGATGGAGACAGTGGATAATCACAGCAGCCAAAGAGACTAGATTAGTGACTAGTGATTAGTTACTAAATTAGTGCATCTCAGAGTCATCACCATATTGAACACACAGTTCAGGCAGGGATGAAAACCAAAGAGAGGCAGTTTAGAAGTTGCATCTAGCAACAAGCAAGATGTGCCAGGAGGATCTGTACTTTGCAGATTGCCTTCCCTTTCCCACAGGATGCTACAAAAATTCAAAATTCAACACTGTCAGAGGAGTCTGAATCAGAAAGGAAATGGCATTTTACAAAGCAGCTTTAAAAACTGTCATTGTCCTTCAGGAGAACTCTATTATATTCCAGTAAAAGGCAAATTCAAAAGAAAAGAACAGGAAGTCACAAAAGCTGTTGCTTCTGACATTTAAATTGGTACAGGAAAAAAAAAAAAAACAACAATATATACAGCAAGATACAATTTGGGGTTGGAAGAGGGGTTGGACTAAAATATTATTTAAGCTATTTTTTTGTTTGTGATTTAATCTAAGATTATTACTACTTCTATCAATTAGAGCCAAAGTACCCATCGCTGCACAAAGTCACTTAAAAGTATCATCAACACTCTTAGTAACACAACGAAAAGAGTGTTCTGTCTATATGTGATAAGAAGGCATTTAAATTTGCTCATTTACACAAGTTCATCTGTTTGGGACCTAACCAAGGAACGTATGGCATCTTGATAATTCATCACGTTAAGGAGAGTGTGACTCCAGCAGACTTTGTTCTATTCCACTGCATGTTATCTCCCTGTGCATTCCCAGGGCTATGCTATAAAAGATTGCAAGGTGACAGAATATGTTCATACAGCCTCTAAGAGCTACTTTGCAGGATGCATTGTAGTCTGTTACCCTGAGGCACTAGAGTGTTTAATGATGTTGCTGTTTGTCGTTAGTTAGTATTCTCTAAGTGGATCTTATAGGAAAGTATTCTGAATTATACATTGAGAAGTTAATATTAGTGAAGAGAAAATGCTTAAGAGATAGAGGTTGCTTTTGCAGGCTTTTACACAGATGGGCACAGCTTCAAAGCTTACCAGCACCCCCTTAGCCAGCAATCAGGTCTGTAATCCTTAAATAACCTAGCCCTGCTGCCACCCAATCCACTCAGCAAGACTGGGAGAGCATCTCCTATATTTGCTGTCTTCTCTTACCTGCAGCCATATACAAATGGGCAAGAGAAAGCTTAGCTATTATTTTTAACCATGAGCCCTCACGTAAGTGAGATTACAGACATCATAACTATTCAGTTAACCAGCATTTTTATTAAGTATGTATTAATTTCTACATTGCCATGTTCTCTAATAGCTGCGGTAATTTCCTTGCTTCCAGCTATTATTTGTCACGTAGTCTGCACGTGCATGTGTGTGGGTTAGAGGGACAGAGGAGGGGGAAGAGAGAGAGGGAAGGAGAGGGAAGGAGGAATGAAGGCGTCTGGAAAGCGGGGGTCACAACGAGAGTGGGAAAGGAGCTGCGGAATGATAGGCACAGCTCACAGTGACACCTAGAGTCAATCCTGCCTAATACTTTCCCATTGCAAGCCCTTCTTCCGCTCTGCCTCCTCCCTGCCACCTCTCCCAAAGAGCTTTGTTTACAGCTTTAACTGATATTTCTATGCTTAGGTTCTACTTCTGGCTTAACTTAAAATAAAATAACAAAAATAAATAAAACAAAATATGATTTAAAAAAAAAAGAAAAAAAAGAACCACCACTCAGAGGAAACCAAAGACACCCCACTTCAGCAAAAATGTCACAGCTGTTTTCAATAAGGCTAGAAAATTCAGGAGGGATTGCCAGCACAAACCACTTTCTTAAAACAAAACGGAACATTCTGAAGATTTGGAGAAGAAACGTGAATTCAGCACAGAGATAACCCCAAAGCAGACTAACATTTTTTACTTTCCTTATAAAAAATTCCTCTTTGTGGAATGTCTGTGTGGGCTAAGTAGGAGTCCTCCAGCTGCTGGAGCCCAGAGACCCCTGCACAACCTTGGCACCCGGGAGCTTGGGGAGCCCAGAGCACATCCCATCCTCCTCACTGCTCTTCTTCCTGGCACTGGAGATTCCTATCAGGGATACAGGCCAGCAAGGTTGTGTGGATAATGTTGATTCTGCTATTTCCCATTTTTCAAGTTCAGCTTTCAAACAAACCATTCCTTAAATATTTGCTTGCAGATGTATGTGATGCCAAAGCCTTGCATTGCAGTCAGAAGCCCAGAAATAAGCCTGCTGGGAATATTCTTGATTGTGATTGAGAAAAAAAAAAAAAGATGTTCAAGACACTATTTCAAAGAAGTACAATCAAATACAACCATGAGTGACAGCAAGCAATGTGATCAACTGTCTGACCACTGAGATGTTACTGGGGACCTAGTATGTGAGACAGACATTATCTTTTGTCCCTTTGACTTTGAGTAAGCCTGATTAAGTGAAAGAAATTCATCTAATTAAGACATCCAGAGGACCATATTCAGCTTTTTGTGATTTATTGCAGAATTTTAAAAGTTAACTTTGTTTTACTGTGACTTTTATGTATTAAAATTCAGGACCATCCACACCGACTTTATCCATGCATATTTCAAACTCTGGAAGGGCTCAAGTTTGAATTAGTGCTGATGTGTGGACATTGTTCATCATTAACATGCTGTATGTGTGCCCAGAAGAAAGGTCAAGGGATCCTGAAACATAAAAAACTCCCAGTCGTCACCTGCTGTGGAATAATGATGTTGTGCCAAGCCAAATTTAGATACCTGTTTGTGAAACAGATCCCTAGTAGGAAGAGGAGGTGCACAACTTTATCTGATGCACTTGCCATCACTTAGCTGGTGAGACTTTTGAAAGCTGTACCAATTAGCATGACTATAATTTGAAAAGGACAAAACACTGTGTGTAACATTGAAGAATAAGTAGGGAATGGAACATCCAGAGCCTGTTACAGTATAAAATGTCACTTTGTATGAATACTGCGAACAACTCACTTTGTAACTTGACCTCAACCATAAAGGAGAAGGAAATCTAAATGTAAGAATGAATACAAAGCTTTCAAATCAACATATTTTCCCTATGATCAAGTGATATTTAAGAGAAACCAGTTTTTAAACTGAATGCACTCTCAGGGAAACTTACACAGTAAGTTAATTTTCTTAAGAATATCTTACAGTGTGTCGAGTTTCAGCCCTAAAATCTATGAGTTGAGCCTTCTAGAACTATTTGTCCTTAATCATATGCCGTTATTCAAACAAGTGGTATTTACAATCCTGCTAGCTAGCAGCTGTTAGGAGGACATACTTGTGTTTTTTTTTTTGAACAAAATTTGTGAAAGATCTGGCTCCCTGAATCACAGATTTAAGACCAGGTCATTTCTTGCTCAGCAGCTCTAGATCTCCGGAAGAGCTCAGTACCTCCTCCAGGCCATACATACACAATTACAGCCTTCTTCTCACTAGCACAGTCTCCTTCCTTCCCGTTTCTCTGGTACAGACACATGCACAGCACATGCCTCAGCTTCTGTATTTGCAGCCTGCTACAGAGACCACTGTCAGAACAGCACAGGCTGCCACCATTTACCTGGTTATGCCCTAGGTGGCCAACTGCTGTAGCACATATACCAAAAAATGTGTGTTCTTACTTTACCTTTTACAGCAATGACTAGCAGTCCTAAGCATTTATACTTTCTGATTATCTAGATGAATCCCCATTTTTTTTTTTTTTTTCAAAAAAGGAAGTAAAGTGCTCCTACTTGAACACAAGTGATTTTACAAGTAGACATTTATATACGAACAGTATATAATACCAAAATATAAAAAACCAAAAACCAGCCCAAATCAGTATCCAGCTTTGTGATGGAAAAACACATTTTAAAGTTTCCTGCACCTTGCCTGCCCAGTCATGCTGAAAAGTATTGAACTATCAATCTCTAATCAGATGAACAGCGACAAAGCCCTTATTACTTGCATATGACATTGAGGTCCCCAAAGAACACTGCTTTCAGTTGTGACACAGCAAATTTGGTTGGGGGAAAAAATATCCTCTAAAAACAAAGTTTGTAAATCTCCATACAGGTTTAATTTATATAGCTGTGATACACATTTCCTACAGCAACACAGCATCTCCCTTCCAGTAAGCTGCACACAATCACAGAATCACAGAATCACCCGGGTTGGAAGCTCAAGGGTCCTGGTCAATTGGACCTCAAGGATCATGTAGTTCCAACCCCCCTGCCTAGCAGGGCCACCAAACATACACATTTAGATCAGGTTGCCCAGGACCCCGTCCAACCTGGCCTTGAACAATGTGTGTCAACACAAATACTGCTTGAACTGAAATGCAGATAAATGCCATCCTTTAAAACAGGACATCTGAGGGAACAGCAGCACGTAGCCAATCAATGTAAACTTGCAGTTTTCATTTCTCCTGCTAATTCAGCATTTACAAACCGCCCACAGTAACCCTAACACAGTAGCTCTAGGTAGTGCAGCCTCAATTAGGATGTCACTGCTGGCAAAGACCTCCTGCAGTGCCTCCCTCTCCTAGACAGGATCTCCAGAGGCAGCTAGATAGTGGGGAGAACTGTGTTCCCCTGAACCTGTGTGATTTGGTGACTGCTGTCTGCTTGCTCTATATGAGGCTGTGGCCTCCCTTTGCTCGTGTTACCAAGCACGAGAAAAGAGAGAGTGAAGAACTCGTGTCCTCAGCCACTCCAGCTGCATTTTGTCCAGAGACCCAAGAACAGGATTTTCCTAAGGATTCAAAAGATCTGTTTTAGGAAATTAAGCAACTTTCCAAAGAAATCAAGTAACAATAAAGCATCAACATATGTTAATCTTCCATTCAGATTCATATCCAATCTTTTAAGCTTGCTTTCAAATGCTTTCTTACCTTCCACCTCCAAATATTTCCCTCAGCGATCACAACACATCCAAAAACACCAAAGGAAGCACCCAAGGATCTGTGCCCCCAAAGCTGCCTGTAACAAGAGACATAAGCAGTCCTAAGGAGACAATGTTGAGGTTCATGGTTGATCCTGGAGCTTGAAATATTTGTACATCTGCTATGCTGCAGGCAATACAAAGTCCTATTGGACACTCTGAGACCATTTACAGGTACAGGGTTGGGATCTGAATACTTGAATTTATCTAACAGACTATAATCAAATAACAGTAGGCAATTTATTTTCATTTCCTGTTCTGTTCCTGGAACAGACGCTAAAGTAGGGCTCTGAAACTGTCTCTCTTCCATATAAACATCATATTTATAAGTTTAAAACACTTGCAGTTAACATCTCTAGCTTGGGAATCTCACATCTTCCCCATTGCTGTGAGACACTGAGATGTCAGGAAAGGTGGAGCACCAAATATTATCCTCCAATCTCCAACCTTGTTATAAGGGGATACAGTTCAACTGGACATCCTTTGATTTTTGACCAATTAAATTGTAAACCTGCAGGAATTCAAAAATTAAAAAGTGGCAGATGTGGGATCTAAGCAGAGCATACTGTTCAGGTGAACACTCTGACCACAGGTTTACTTCTTTCCCTTTGAAGTAGGCTGTCATCCATTTGGACAGAAAATGAAGTGTGAAATATAGAGGCTTTACAACATGTAATGACTGCAACAATTTAGTTAAAATGATTTTCAGAAGGCAAGAGCCGAGTTTCAAATTAAATTCCTTATCAGTAGCTACCATGACAGAGTGCGTATTTAAGAAATTATTTACTGTAACATGACACAATTAATTGTAATATGTTCTTTAGCCTCTGTGTGGCATTCTAGGCACTGGACAAATAATGTAGGAAGTTGGAACTCAGGGCATGTGGAAGGCTATCAATTTATGTATCTTTCTCCGGGTGTTCACTTCGCAGGGTCCCGCTAACACAAAACCAAACAGATTTGATCTAACATTTCAAACTTTCTAAATTTTCATGACAAAATCATTTACTGTCCTTTGACTAGTTTAGAGAACAGATAAAACTTTGTTTTTAAGGCTTGATTCCAAAATAAAATAATGTCAGTATGTCATGTCCAACCAATTCTGCTCATTGATGGCAGCTCATTGTGCTGGCTTTTTGACATCCTTGCTAAAGCTCCATGGTTTGGCTAAAGAAATAATGAATTTCATATGTGTGTACGTGCATAAATACTTCAATATTGCCCTCTAATATCAGTCACAGGATCACAGAATGGTGGGGTTGGAAGGGACCTCAAGGATCAGGAATCTCCAACCCCCCTGCCACATGCAGGGCCACCAACCTCCCCATTTCATACCAGACCAGGCTGCCCAGGGCCCCATCCAGCCTGGCCCTGAACACCTCCAGGGACGGGGCATCCACAACCTCTCTGGGCAGCCCGTTCCAGCACCTCACCACTCTCCCTGTAAAGAACTTCCCCCTGATATCCAACCTAAATCTTCCCTCCCTCAACTTCAAACCATCTCCCCTTATCCTGCAGTTATCAACCCTTTCAAAGAGTTGATTCCCCTCCTGTTTGTAGGCTCCCTTTAAGTACTGGTTTTCTCCAGGCTGAACAAGCCCAGCTCCCTCATCCTGTCTTTGTAGGGGAGGTGCTCCAGTCCCCTGATCATTTTCATGGATCTCTTCTGGACCCTCTCCAACAGCTCCCTGTCTTTCTTATACGGGGGGCTCCAGAGCTGGACACAGTACTCCTCACAAGAGCCGAGTAGAGGGGGACAATCACCTCCCTGCCCCTGCTGGCCACCCCTCTTCTCATGGAGCCCAAGATACCATTTGCTTTCTGAGCTGCCAGCACACTGCTGGCTCATGTTAAGCTTTTCATCCATCAAGACCCCCAGGTCCCTCTCTGCAGGGCTGCTCTCAAGGACTGCTCCTTCTAGTCTATATGGATGCCTTGGATTCCTCCGGCCAAGTGCAAAACCTTGCACTTTGCTGTGTTGAACCTCATCAGGTTCACCTGGGTCACCTTTCCAGCCTGCGGAAGTCCCTCTGAATGGCATCCCTTCCTTCCACTGTGTCAACCACACCACTCAGCTTGGTATCGTCAGCAAACTTGCTGAGGGTGCACTTGATTCCATTGTCAATGTCAGAGAGACAAAGAAATTACAGAAATATCTGAAAAGAAAAATGTCTTCATCTCTATTTGCAAGTGTTGTATGTCTATTACACATCATGACAGGAGGTGGGACCACAGGTTAACTTGAGTTTCCCCAGCACAGCTACACTGTTTGCATACATCCGCAATTGAAGTTAATCTTTAGAACGATGAGCTGTAATGTGAAGCTTTTCAGCAATGAAACCTCATTGTGAGGATATGCTGAGAACCTCCTTGCACCAACTGGACCATCTGTGCCCAGAAGCAGCATGGCACTCTGCCACAGGACTTTACAGCTACCAAAGGATCCCACAGGACCTTGCCTGTGGGAGAGAACTGTAAAAAACAATACTTCAGTGATACCCAGGCAGATATAGAAAGCTTTGTGGCAGAAAGGAAGACCACTCAGTTCAATAGAAATTGCCATGTGCAGGTCACCCACATCAGAACATTACAAGGGTGCTAAAGCCCCATGTCTAAAAAGCAGTTACATAAAAATGAAAAAAATTCTCAACAGTACTATTTTTTTTTTTTTCCTTCTTCCATCCATCCAAAAGATTAATCAGACCAATCATGGCACATTTCTTTACAGAATTCTGTGACTTAAGTGCTACAGGCATTAGCAACTTTTCAATCTCCTCTCTCTGATCCTGAAAACATCATCTGTTAGGTTTTTGGCAATACTATAAGGAAAAATCAAGCTGCTTAAAGAAAAAAAAAAACCACCAAGAAACGTTTCAGGAGATAACAGCATCAATCTTTTTGTTTGCTCTCCCTACCTTTCTGCAAAAATTTACATAGAGTCAAAAATATGGAATCTGACATGGTAGGTAGGTGGCACTTCATAAAGCTTTATTCAAGACTTAAAAAGCAGGCAGGAAGAGAAAGCTACGGAGCACTGCTGCAGATCTCCTCTTTTCAGTAAGGATCTGTGAAGAAGCTACATGTCTAACCATTACTTCATTACCACAGAGTACCCATGTGGGATTAACGGGGAAACAAAAATCCACAATTTTACTGTAAAGTGCAAAGACAGTGACCTTGCACTACCTTCAGCACTAGTGGTACTGAAAAAAAAAAAAACCAACATTAAATTCAGATTATTTCTCATTAGTATTTGCCATTACTAGGATTTTTCTACAAGGTCCAATTAAAAAAATATATTTATTTTCTACAAGATAAATTTATCAAAAAATTCATATGAACTTTTTGATGCAATTTCTGCATAAACTGACCATGAGCAAGCACAATCCTGTCTCTCTAAGGATAGATGCCATTCTGCAGCTCCCTGCCCCCAAAAGCTCTGCTCCCCAGTCATGGAGAAGGAAATTGTTTGGCCAAGTTTATGGAATGAACCATAAATCACAGACATCTTTGTCAAAGCAAACTCATGTTTCTTTTATGAAACAATTGTTCCTAAAAGAATTTGTATTCATTTATATATATATATATATGCATTTTTTATAAAATACATAAAGGAAAGTAGAACGTACTGTTCTGTTTCTCCTTTAAAAATGCTTGGTATTTTTCAGTTCTGGTTGAAAAAGCAAACATTTGCATTTTCACATGGCTTTCTGAAGGTAGCTGCATGGACCAAAATGCAGTGTTTTGAGGGATTTGAAGTACATTCAAATTGCTTTGGAATATTTGAATCACCCTTATTCAAAAATGTATAATCTGGAACTAGAAAACCTTAGGGATCTTTGTTCAAGCCATGCTGGAAATATGAATGAAGACAGCTGTGCATCTTCATGTACGGGGAAAATTTTAAAGCAGGATGCTTTCTTTGGAGTTTTAAAAAATAATCCTCTGAACTCTATGAAGAACATAAAGTGAGCCTTGCTATCCCAGAAGTACATGGGCAGCTGCACACCCTGTGAGGTCAGGGCACCTCTTTTACCTGCCAGAGAACAAGCTGAGAATCTGGCGCAGCCGGTCATTCCATCACTTCTAGATGAGCTGAAGTGCTCAGTGTATCCACCGCTCACATTTTAGAAAGAGTCATTCAAACTGCCTCAGCTCATGGCAGGCTGAGTGCTTATCTATGTGCAGTGCTCTTCAGAGTGATCTGCCCTCAAGGGCCCACAAGAATACTCTTGTAGATAACATGGAATAGTCCAATTTTTGTTTTAATGTTTTATTTCTTTGGGCACCCCTAATCTGACCAGCTCCTCTGCTTTTGCTCTTGAAGGACTTCCTGTTATACATGTGATCTGTGGCTCTGGTCGCTGGGATGGACACTGAGATGGACAAATGAGACAAGACCCTGCTCCATGTCCTGTCCTTTCACATCAATAAAAAGAGCCACCTGTCGCAAGTGGAGTGCTGATCTTTCCCTGCCATTTCCCACTTTGTCCTGTGAGGTTTAGAAGATTGAGCTTTTTCTCTAACAGTGATAACTTCAAAGTTCTTCTTCATATCCCATCTCTTCTCTGAAATTTGCTTTGCTCCCCAATCCTATGCTGCACCTCTGCTCCCCTCAAACCAGCTCTTTTATTTTCCCACCTAACACGCTCATGGCTCTCCTTCTTGTCCTTTTATTTCTCATAACCACCTTTTATTTCTCATAACCACAGTCCAGAATAAGAGCCCCAGCATGTCAAGTTATGTGCCAACACCTTGAAAAAGCCATCCCTGTTATGAACACTGTAATGCTTTACCCCCAGTGTCTTTACCATTTTTATCCTATGCTGCAACACATCCTTACAGCTGTCCACCACCTCCCACTCATTACGATTAAAATCTCTTCTATACCAAGAAGCTTCATTTCCATCAGGTGTGCCTTGTTGCAGGCTGCATCCTTTCTGCAAAGCAATGGAATTTATGACAGTGACAACACAGAAGCCTAATGCCAGAGGTCTGAGATCACTTCTATTTTCTTTGCAGTTGTTTAACACACTCCCAAATGAAAGACACTATTGCACATTTTTGCTTAATTGATGCTTTCAGATGAGACAATGGCCACTGGAAATTATAACTTTTGGCAGGAGAAAGTCGTATCATTTTTGGATAACACCGGATATAGTGTGTCATTCAGAGGATTAGCAATTTCTTCCAGTCAGAGTTTTCATCTGCTTGCTTGTTGTACAAAGTATATGCATTACCTGATTAAATAACTCATGGTCCCATAAATCGTTAAGCATGTGTGCAGTACATAATTCACTGACTGAAAACTGGGTTACAATACTCTATTTCAAAGCTTTTCACAGAGTTAAAAAAAAAACCACCACCAAAGATTTTTTTCACCAAACACTGTGCCAGTGACCTTTCTCTCTAGTTTCCACGACATGTTTGTTCAGTTAACGGCTCAAAACATTTTTAATGCTATATTCAACCCCTGCAAAGTCTACGCAAACTATGCATGACAATCCATCAGAATCAGAGAGATAACAGAAAGCTCATTCTGATTTCAGAATTATTGTTGTCTGATCTTAAGTGAAGAGGAATGAAACAAAAAGAGCACAGGGCTTGATTTTCCAGAGCAGAATTAAGCCCAAAGTGTGATAAGAGGAAAAATCCTTTAGACCAAGATCCTAGAGAAATGATAGGAAATTTAACAGGATGAGAATGTATGCAGCAAGACAATTACAATGTCATACGTACAAACTTTGGTCAAATAAAAAGGTTTCTAATAGCATATGTAACTCTCTAAAACAGAAATTATGAAATTAAAGCAAGGATGTGTTTAAGCCATTAGGTCTGAATGCAAACTCTTTCCCCAGGGTCCATCCCAAATCTAAGGATTAAGCATGTTGTGATGAAATGTTTCAATTATCTCCATTCAAGGCACTTGTTACTAATCAAAACGTGTAATTTGGGGGGAAAAAAAAAAAAAAAATCAAGTTGCAGTACAGCCTGCTTTACTTAAAATCTTTGTTGGCATTGCTAGTCAGCATAAGCTATTAATAAAAAATACAATCTGAAACAGCTACTGAACAACAAAAAAGAAATCCTCCAAGATGATCATTGAAATGAATGAAATAGAAGGAAGTATCGCTTCTTAGAAGCATTGCTAATCACAGAATCATAGAATGGCTTGGGTTGCAAGGGATCTCCAGGATCATCAAGCTCCAATCCCCTGCCACATGCAGGGCCACCAACCTCCATATCTAATACTAGACCAGGCTGATGAAGCATTTTGCTAGCTCAAACAGGTAAACAGGATGATAATACTTTAGTTTCTCTCACTTCCTTCCCCTTCCAAGCACCAGCCAGGCATTTTGGCAAGCTGTCCTGTGGAGGGATTGTTAATCCCAACCAGGCATTCTGCAGGTCTCAGCAGGTTCATAGTAAACTTTTGTCTCCTAGAGTCTCACATCTCCCAAATTGATTCGTACCTCCCAGTGACCTCGGAAAAAAGATCACACATAGGAAAATGTGGCCCCCAAAGTAGCAAATAAGTTCATGGAAAGCTCTGAAAAAATTTGGCAGAGACTTTGAGTCATGTTCTGTTTTCAGTAAGAAGTTGAATCAGTAGTAGATAAAGCAGTAGAAGAGTCCCATTTGCTAGGTGCAAGACTTTCTAGGACCCTCCACACAAATTAGATATCCTGCACATGAGGCTTCCTTCCTCAGATAGACTTGTGATAGCATGCAAATGTGACCAAGAAGCTAATTCAGCAGGAATGGATGAGACCTTTTTGCTAGCCTTACAAAAAACAAAAAAACAAGTAGTTTGTCACACTGAGACCTTCTGGGCACCTGGACTCAATACATGCATTAAGAAATGATCCATTTGGGGAGTTCACACCTCGTGGTGTGATGCTAAGGTAGTATTTGAAAAAGCTGTTGGAAAAGCAGTAAGACATGGGAGAAAACATTATTTAAAAGTAGATGTAAGCACAGAGAGAAATCACAGTTTCATCATTTTCTTCTTGATGGGTGAACATTTCAGGATTAGAAGTATCTAAAATACTTGATTCTGAACAATTGCGTGGCAACCCTTATAAGGGCTTGACATACATGCAAATGTTCTCCAGTTTAAGCTCAGTTGGAAGCTGTACAGTACAAGAACTTGTTCTCTGATTTTCGAGCTTTCTTTTGTGATTCAAGCTGGAAAAAGGAGGTGCGGGGGAAGTATGAGATGTGTTATTTTCCAAACCATTTCTCCATAACTTTAGGAAATAATTTTTGGTTCCACCTACCCTCAGTGATCAATCATTAACCCAACAGCTCACTTGTCACTCCAGACACGTCAACTCCCTGCCACCTAGACACGTCTTGCTGCTTCCTTTTTTCTCTAACTCAACAGCAAAGTCCAAGAAGTTTCTCTTCAGCACCATAGAAATGTTCACCTTTGCACATTTGTCTGACCTCTGTCTTACAGCATTACCCGTGGCATTTTGTCTCTGTCAACAGCAGAGATATCAAAATTTCTCTGCTTGCTTCCTCTTCCTTTCCCTCTCCACGTTCTTCCCTGCTACAAGAGGTGCAAAGGATTACTCATTTGTCATCAAGTTAACAGATTGATGAATGGGGAATAGTGGGATTTGTCTAGTTATAGATATAAACTGAGGTTTTACTCTTGATTCTTTTGCTTAGTCAGAAGGTCTTGCCCTGGCACACACACATGGAGAGAAAAAGAATGAGCACTGTCAATGTATGACCATCTTCTAATACACCTAAGTGACAAGAGAATAAGCAACAGCACACAAAAGGAACATTTGCACCAACTTCACAGGAAACACCATCAACTTTTAGGAAAAAGTATTATCTTGTATGCATGGATAACAGTACCCAGCAGCTGTGGAACACGATAAACTATACATATAACTCACAAAGCGTGTTGAGATTTGGAAAATTCTTACAGCAGCAGTCCTCCATGCGGGATGTTTTAATGTCCTGACCCCACTGCACTCATGCACTGCAGTGAATTTTCTGTGTGTAGCTCTTGTCTTCTTGTTGAGACAGACATTAACTCCTTTCTGCAAAGGGCTAACCCAGCAGCCCCTTTTTGCAATGGAACCAGCCAAATCCCAAGGCAGGGTCTGGTGCCATCAGAACTATTGTTCAGTATCGAACTGCTGCTGTGCTTCTACCCATTTGAAAATCTACTGCATGCAAAGCACTTCTACATGCTTTAACTATGATCCTAAGGCTAAGCAATAAATTTTGTTTTCAAAAATTCTTACTCTCTTTACTACTTTAGAGTTTTAGCAGTTATCCAAAGTACTGAAAGGAAGCATCACAGTAAGAAGTCTGTGAACTGCTCACCTGCTACATACAGCTCATCCCCCTCTGCCTACTTTCAGTCTTAGTGGTTTTTCAAAAATTACATAAACTGAATTGGAATTAGAAACAGGTCACCTGAAATAGTAGACAACTACATCGTTAAGGACAATTATCACACTACCTGGATGCATTTGACGTAAGACAGCTCTAATCTCAGTCACCACTAAAAACGCTCCATGTCCCTCCTAGCTATTGAAGCAGCTATAGAAGTGCCCTGAAAAGAGTAGCCAGGATACTGATTGCCAAGTGAAATTCCTGTGCTTGCCATTAGTGGAAGACTTGAACAAAGAGGTGCATTTAATACAGCTCCCGAAATCTTGCCAGATTCAGGCTCAGACAGCTTTCTGGCAGGAGAGCGAGCTCAAGCCAGGAGCCTGTCGCTGAGAATGACCTGCCTCCTGGTTCCCACGAGCTCCTCCCTTGGGACAGATGCAAGAGACGTGCAGGCCCAGCCATTAGCAGGGATGGAGCACGGGCTGCCCTCATGCTTGGCTCTAGCAGCAGCCAGGCACTTTGCGCTGAACAACATGCGCTGCAGAAAATCCTGCAGGATATAAGGAGCAACACCTCAAACTGGGTTCTGTAATATAGTTGGCTCCCACAAAAATCACTTCAAGAGGGAATGACCTTTCTTAAAAAAACACCCTTGCTGCTAGGTCCACAGGCAGCGTGTTTCCTGTAACTCAGATGACGTATTTCTCACCAAAGTACATTGCACACTGCTCCTTTAGAGCTATTTCATCATTGCATGCACTTGCAGTGAATTGGATGATGCAATCCTGTGTTACCTTGCAGTACTATAGTCCAAGCATTAGTTATATGGATCTCCCACAGCTCACAGCCAACAAAACATACACCTCCGTTACAGCACAGACCTCTGCTCTGCTGGGCTTTTTCCAGAGAAAAAGTTTTGAAAGGTCGTTAAAAAAAAAAGCACAATAGCACGTTTTAATTTTAGTAAATATGCAAAATGGTTAGATTCAACACTGTTCCTAATTTCTTACTAAAATTGCAAAGTGGAACTACAACACGTCAGGCCTCCAACACCAGCTATTAGAATAAAAGATACATATTTCTGAGAACATCATTTGCAATTAGCTTTCTTGGATTTCTTTCCTTTTGATGAGAACAATCTAAATGGATACAGTGGAAAAAAAAAAAAAAAAAAATCACAATACTATTTTGTAAGTTTCTTGAAATATTTCTTCTCCTGTAAACAAAATCCCGAATGATACAGAGGATATTCATACCTGACTTTTTGACTTTACTTACAGAGAACTGAAACAAAGGAGATTTGGGTAAAATCTTCCAACCCGCAGGGCGGACACAAACACTACCTGATGCAAGTGAAATTTTACAGGATAACAGGTAATGATATGCTAGCATGGCTACAGTTGCCCTAACGAGTGCCTGCAGTGTGCAGCACTCACACCTGCTCCTTCTCTGCTGCGACTGATGGCTCTCCCTGCCTAAACTGTCACAAATACTTAAATGTGCAAAGATGGCAATGCTTTAGATTATCTTTTAAAATTAAAAGGAAAGAAGATTAAAAAAAATTGATCTTTAAATTAGCAGTAAAACAAGGTGTGGGTGGTACAGTAAGTTTCTCCTGCAACTCAGTGTAGTGTGTTCCCTGACAAAGCAAGCTGTGGCAGTCACACTTTCAGTGGCTGTCCTTTCAGAAGGATTTAGACAATGCTGAAAGTACAAGGTGTGTTAAAAGGTAATATTTTAAAAAAATATGGTAATGGTTAGCTTAGCTCAGTTCTAACAATTGAGGGGGAGGGGAGAGCTGAGCAAAACTTACAGCATCTAATGATGTTATTAAAGAACCAGATTCCCTGTACTTCTGCATAGCTCTATCATCTTTTGATATTAAAATTTATTCTTGTGGCTTCTTCCCAAGATTTCCACATTCTGTAAGGCTGGCAATTTTTTATTTTTTTTTTTTAAACCACCAAAAGCCCATGAAACTAGAGGTCAGAAATGACATTACTGAATACAAATGTTTGTGGGATTAATCTTCAGGAAACGATTATTCACTTTCACAAAACCGGAAGACAGACATTTGTTAGAAAGAAAATAAGCTTTTACTGCTGAAAAATTTCCTACAGGAATAGCAGAAAACATGACAAAAGATAAGCTAGACTAACTGCTTTGCTTTTTTGCAAAATCTAGATAAACACAATTCTACACAAATTTATCTTGTAGGATCTGTGATTCTCAATTGTAATGCAGCACGAGAAACATCCTGGTAATTGTCAACTTGAGAAGCTTCAGTACATTATATATAAGCACACTGAGGTCACATTTACAGCTAATGGAAACAGGCACAAATGTAAAACCACAGTGTATCGAATTCAGTGCGTACATAAAATATAAATAGATGTGCCAATGTATAATGTCTGAAATGTGTTCCTTGAACTTCATCTATATTCCATAAACACGGACCCAGCATTCTGCACAATGGCATTGTGCTCGATGCTCCACATCAAGCACTCGAGCTACTGGCAGGCTGAGGTCTCTGGCACAGCCTGCTGGGCTCTGCGCGAGGCAGGGCAAAGGCCTGCAGCACCACATAGCTGGGATTGGCACTCACAGCCCTTTGCCCCACTCAAACCACAGCATGCTGTATTTCAGTACTTCACCAACAGGCTGTTACAAAGCCTTCTTCCCTGCTGTATAGCTCTTGGCTGCCACAGATGCAATTCTACAGAAACACATCGCTTCTCACTACCACACAGCCCAGGAGCTTGCAGCAGGCTGGTGAGCATCCAAAGGTGACATCCCTGTTCCAGTCCCTGGGGACAGGCTGCCCAGCCAGCAGGTTTGGGGCCCTGCTAGCACACAGACATGCTGTGGAACTGCATTGTGTACACTGAGATGTTGTCTTGGTCACAGCACACAATGGGATAAGACCTGAAATCCTGGACACTTTGCAGGTTTGGAAAAAAACTTTCCTCCAGGAGCCATGAAATAATCAGCTAAAGGCGATCTCACTTCGCCACGCACTGTGAAGAAAGGAAAGGCAAGCCTGCCTCACCATATTTATTTTATTATTCCACATCAAAGAAAATATTTTGGCATATCTATTTTATGTATTTCCATTCCTGAATTAAAACATCTGCTTAATACACTATTCTTACTTCACTGGGGACAAATTCTACTTTCACAGATACCCACACAATGGTGGTGAAGTTAGTGATTAGAAACGTTAGAAAAATTGGACACACTTCCTAGGATTATTTTTCTGAGCTGCTTCTGTTCAGTTTCCTCAGACTCAGCTGCTCCTTTATTTTTCCTCCCTCTTATGTAACTTTATCCCAGTTTAAATTCCTTCTGCTGCGTTTACTGTGAGAGTTTTTACCACTGATAAAAGACACCAATTGGCTTTGTTTACATCTGGTGGTCTGTATGAACTTCTGCTCTCTCACCTTTCCTTCCAAGCTCATTTGGATTTGGGATGTAGCACGCAGAAGTTGAACCGGATTCATAGTAAGTGAACCCAGTGTACTTAAAGTTCTGTGCCTACAACTCCTGTACAATGGGACTTTACCTTACCTGAGATAACAACTCTACTAAAAGCGTTTCATTTTTTAATCAAACTTTGGCTTTTTTAATATGAAATATAAAACATTGATATTCCTATTACATCCCACGAGGGAAAAGAAACACCATTTGCTATAATCAGGGGAAATGTTTTATTGCCTCAGACACGCATTTATCTCCCTCGCAAACAGAAGTCATAAAAAGAACATACAACTGGTTAAATGTTACTTGATGTACCTTAGGTCCCCATTGGTTTGCTTTAGGTCCTGCAGTGTCTTGTGGAATTAAATCCAGGCATGAACACAGGTTAATGCTTTTTCTTTCCTTTTAGCAGAACTCTGTCAGCCCGGCCCGCACCCCAAGAGCTTTCACTTCAGACTAACCTGCAAGCAGCACGGTGGGTCTCTCCTTTACTTCTCCTTCCCAACGCTTCACCACTGACTAATTAATTATAAACCTCTGTTCTTAAGACTCTTATATGAATCTCTGTCCTTGTTGCCATCCTGCAGATCTATTCAGCGATCGCACTCTTACTTAAATCATGTAAGAAAGACTGGTCTGTCCCTTTTATCTGAAAGGCTGTTAAGGAGGCAGAAATTCTAAAGCTTTTTGTAATTAACCGTTCTTTCTTGAAGACAGTTTACCACCAAGCATCCTTCCAGGTCTCATGAAGGGCTGCATTGCACAAACCTAGCTGGCAGTCGTCAGAAGAGAAGGCGAGTCCTTTCCTGAATGGAAAGAAGAATAGATTCGTCTTTTTGCTTCTGCCTTTCTCCATTGTACTATCAAGGCACAACTGGAGCTCCTACAGCAATAGGTATTTTCCTTTGCTAAGTTTCATTGTTGGAAGCTCACTGGTATTCCAAGTTCCTAATTCTAAACCCACTTCTCTCTTTTTATAAGCTTGCACGTTATTTGTATCTAAAGGACCTTCTTTGTAAAGGCTCTGATTCTCAGAAACTTGATTCCACTTTCTTCTGGGGCCTCTGTCTTCCTCTCCTCCTCCTCCTCTCCACAGCAATGCTCTCTTAAAGAATTCTCTCATGTGTGCTGCTGTTCAGAAATAAAATCAGGTATTTGATCTCTTCTGTCAAGAATTCCGACTCATTCTGTTCCTCCCTGTATTCTGCCACGTGTTCCACTGTGAGTCATACGGTTAGCTGAACAGCCACTTTTGAACAGCATAATTGAAAATACCAGAACAAATAAACATACTCAACACAATGTTTCACGAGGAGATTTGACACGAAACGTAAGCGGTTTATGAAACAAAATACTACCAAGCTTTTCAAATCTAACTTGAAATGCCATCCTGAAAAAGATGGGCTGAAATCAGAGTGACAAGTTTCCCAAAAAGGAATTAATTTAAACTTAAACAACAAAAGAATTCTGCAATAGCCATTGTTTATCCATCAGAAACCGTAGGTTTTCAAAACTCAGAGACTTAAGCATAGATATTGAGGCTCATTTCCTTGAAGCTAAAGGTTCACGTTCCCGTCAGCTGAAATACATGCTGTCCAGAGTTTTTCAAGCTCAAGGTCTATGACTCAAACTCTACCAGAGCTCATCTAATATCTAGCTTTCAACAATACAAGCTCTAGCTCATGAAGAGCTGTTCCAGTAAGTGTGATTGATGGACGACGTAAGACAATTTTCATCTTGATCTCAGAATTCAAGAAAGCAAGTTTGCATTCAAGTATTGCTTGGGATATATGATGTAATAAATTGATCCTGTCTTAGCTGACAAAAATAAGTGATTTGTGTACCACTATTTTTAAGTGATCTTCCCAAGACAGGGTGCTTTTTTAATTTATTTATTTGGAGAAGATTTTTTTTTAAAGGAGAACTTGATATTTTGGAAGGTAGTGGATAATAAAGCATACCAGCCTCTGCTCAGATGTACCTGAGCGTTCTGGATTTCCAATTGCAGATCATTCAACAGATTTATGAATTATCGAATGCACTTTTGTCATTGCTATACCTTCAGGCCTGTGATATTTTGGATGCAAGGGAATGCCAATTCTGCAAGAAATCACACAACTTATTCACACAACAACAACAGTTGACATTTTCAGTGACGTGTGATCAGGTTTAACCATGACTTAAGGTTGAAAGTCAGCAAATCATCACACTTCATTCCTTTCTGTATTTCTTCCCACTTCCTTGATGCCAAGGTATTTTTCTTTTACTTTCAGATTAACTTAGCTGAAGGATATTAAGACGCACAATGCTGTGTGTCTGGACCCAAGCACATCCCTACCATTCAACTATCAGCTCCCTAATAACTACTAAAGGCTCGTGTATAGTTTTTGGATCAGATTCCTACTTCTCCAAAGCCAAAGAGAATTCATAAAGGAAGTTAAGATGGTACAAGTTACCAGTCTAAAGAAACAGTTTATAAAAATAAAAGAAATTGATTTATTCTTTTAATGTTTCAAGCATCCCTCATCTCTTCAACCATGTAAGACTTTGACCTGTGGAAAGCCCAGAAGGATGCCTGCTGCTAAGCACCTTTACCAGACAAAATCATGTTTGTGATATCTAGCCTCGGCTTGTCTGTCACCTTTTTGCTGTAATTCCTGTTACAAGGGAACATTGAGAACATTTAAGTCGCCTACTGGAGTTCTGACACTTCATGAGCATTTAACTTGTCATTTGAACAACACTAAAATGCATTTGCAGAAGAGTTTGAGGGAGTGGTGAAGTAGAAAAAATACAAATAAGTTATTTCCTACCTCTGCCTTAGAAAATTCTACTTCTGGAAAGTACACTTTAAAAAAAATAGCTCCAGCTACTACCCCCTGCCCTCCCAATTAGGACAACGAACAAGATTTCATGGCTCTGAAGTGTGCTTTCTGGGCATGCTATGTGCTGCACCCATTACTTGTTTGTTGTGGGGGGAAAAATAAAATTAGAAATGTTTTATTATGATTTCCAAATTATTGTGTAACAAATGCTTCAATAATCCTTGTAGCTCAAAAAAGCCAGTTTTGCCCAACAAGCAACTGACAGCTTCCTAATGCAGTTACATTAAAGAGCTTTCCTGAGTGTGCGAGGCACTTTTTAACTAGCTCCTCAGGGCATTGTTAGATATCATTGCTTACAGCCACTGAGAGAGCCACTGTGCTCTAATAGCACTTCCCACCTCCTCCTGATCAGTCAAATACAAGAGGTGACTTTAAACACAAGAATAAGCCTCAGCCAAGGATACCGGATATAAGACTGTCTCTTTACATACAGCGGGAGCTCAGAATGAAAACAGCCTCCTAGAAAAAGATGGTTTTCAGAGCAAAAGGAGGAAATAATGAACAGCTTCCACAGGTGCCTCTTAAGTTAGTAATTTGCATGTGCTTGGCACCCTTTTAAAAGAAGAAAATATTAATTTCTTGTTTTCTGTATAAAGCATATAGTAGCCTACTAAATGAGTAAACTTGAAGCAAATCTCAAAGTCATCTTCACTAAAGGAATGAAAAACAAGGAATTGGAGAGAGAATAGAATGTGTTGGTATTTTTCTGTCCCTT